>NC_042623.1:147900550-148211265 GCF_901001135.1 Rhinatrema bivittatum
TACTTACTTGATCTTAGAAAATGAGAGTACTGGTTCCTGGGCAATTGATTAATAGCTTGATTCCCTTACTCTCATCAATGCCTTCTTCCACCCACCCCATTTCATTTTTGATGTGTAGATTATCACTCCACTAGGAGGAAAGTCTTCAAAATAAGTCAGTTAGTAACTTAAAATAAAATAAAATTAACCCACATTTTCATGATTGACTAATTTTAGTTCTGCTTCTGGTCATTCACTAATATTAATCACCCAGTTATCAAATTTAAAAAACCACATATTTTAAAAGACACTTAATAAATATTTTTTAAAACCCTAATGACACTTAGCAACCCTTAAATTGAGACTACCAACTTCTTAATCAGCCTTTAAGACTTTATCAACTCAACAAATTAAAATGCAGACAGAAGCCCAGCAGTGAGATAGGGGCTATCCAGTCTTTTGCACCAAGAGCCACAGGTATGATTATTTAACTGATAGTGAGAGGTTGTATTTGTGTACTCAGTGCAAAGAGCTTCTGACTTTCAGAGTACAAGTCCAATCTTTGGAGGCCAGAGTGGCACACTTGGAGGAGGTATATAGAGGAGAACTTCAGGAACATAGAAAAGCAGTTCCAACTCGTCTAGCAGTGCTTGAGCTGCTTTTGAAGAGCAAGGTCACTTGGCAGGGCAGGAGAACATCACCTTGGAGAGGCAGGAAGTGATCTTGTAGCTAGGACCTGTTCTCCAGGTGATGCTTTATCGGCTCAGTGTGTTGTGGCTTTCATAAAAGCAAACAGAATGTTAATAATTATTAGAAAGGGCATAGCAAATAAAATGGTGATGTCATGATGCCTCTGATTCGCTCCATGGTGAGTCCACATGTTGAATACTGTGTGCAATTCCGGTTGCCGCATCTCAAAAAAGATATAGTTGCACTGGAGAAAATGCAGAAAAGGGCGACCAAAATGATAAGGGGCATGGAACGGCTACTCTAGGAGGGAAGGCTAAATAGGTTAGGGCTGTTCAGCTTAGAGAAGAGATGGCTGAGGGGGGATATGATAGAGGTCTACAAAATCATGAAAGGACTTGAACAGGTTAATGTAAATTGGTTATTTACTCTCTCGGACACTAGAAGGACTAGGGGGCACTCCATGAAGTTAGCAAGTAGCTCAATTAAAACAAATTTTTTCTGTAAACCGACATGATGTGAACGAGTTCATGAATGCCGGTATAAAAAAACCTTAAATAAATAAATAAGTAAATAAATAAATAAATCTGAGAACATTCTTTTTCACTCAACATATAGTTAAGCTCTGGAATTCATTGCCAGAGGATGTGGTTACAGCAGTTAGAGTAACTGGGTTTAAAAAAGGTTTGGATAAGTTACTAGAGAAGAAGTCCATAAACTGCTATTAATCAAAAAGGAATAGTAGCTTGGGATCTATTTAATTTCTGGGTACTTGATAATTTCTGGGTAACTTGGATTGGCTACTGTTGGACACAGAATACTGGTCTTGATGGACCCTTGGTTAGAGAAGTAGACCAAAATGATAAAGGGGATAGAATGATTTCCCTATAAGGAAAGGCTAAAGAGGTTATGAGGCCTTCAGCTTGGAGAAGAGATGGGTGAGGGGAGATATGATAGAGGTCTATAAAATAATGAGAATAGAACAGGTAAACACTAGGGGACATGTAATGAAGATACTAGGTAATACAATTAAAACACATAAGAAAAAATATGTTTTAATCAGTGCATAATTAGACTATGGAATTCTTTGCTGGAGGATGTGGTTAAAAATAATTAGTGTCCATAAAACATTAAGGTGGATTTGGAGATAACCACGTCTTATCCCTGGGATAAGAAGCATGGAATCTATTGACCTTTTTGAATCCTGCCAGATACTTGTGACCTGGATTGGTTATTGTTAGAAACAGGATACTGGGCTTCAAGGACCTTTTTGTCTCTCCCAGTTTGGCAAATCTTATGTTTTTATAGTAGATCAATAAAGTTCCAAAATTTTCAGCCAGTTCCTTCCAAAAATAGACCACACACATACACACATAACTTCAGATGTTTGTACAGATTCTCCCCTGGCACAGACATAATTCATTTTAGAAAGACTGGATGGCCAGTGAAAAAAAGCTTTCTGAAAGAATAGTGTAATGTGGATGCAATGGTGTAATGGTGAAGGTAATCCACTTTGAAATGCCAAAAAGCAGAATATAAGAAAATAAAAAATTAATACATTTGTAGAGATGTGCTTCGGGTAAAATGTTCGTGTTGGGCTTCATTTCAGGCCCCCCCCCCCCCGCAGGAATTTCGTTTTTCACGTGGTTCGGGGGGGGTTTTGGGGGACCCGATTTTCGGGTTAGTGCGCACTAACCTGGCAGAGTTAGTGCACGCTAACTCAAAAATGAATTTTTCCCGAAATTTCGGAAAAATCTATCGTTTTTCAGTTCTCCCGAACCAATACGAATTAGCCAATTTCATTGACATTACCTAATTCAGAAAAACGATTGCACATCCCTAACATTTGTATCTAAAGTAAACTGCAGGACATGACTTAGCACAGTAAGTCATTCATATAGGTGGTGAAAACAGCAATTCTGGCAAATTCACTTCCTTTTTTAATTGTAGCATGAAGAGACACGATCACCAGTTGTATCCACAGTTACAGCAGCAGGGTGTGATGACTCCTCTGGGGAAAGAAGAAATGAGAATGTTCAGCTTTGTGGAGTGCAGAAAATGGTAACTGGACTCGCACTCAGGCTGTTCTTTTTCATAGGATTCCCTCTTCATTGGAAATTAGATTGCAGATTATAAGATTATACTGCATTTGTTTATAAATGCCTCCTCTATAACCAATTATTGTTTGTTTGTCGAGTCACTACTTTGTCACTTTGTAAACTGTTGTGACCTATACACGCAACGATGGTGTTACGGCCGCCAGCCGTGGCAGTCCGCGACCAGGGGCCGCCCACTCACCTGCAGCGTTGGACCCTTCCTGGGACGGCCACAGGAGCCGGCAGCCGCTGCAGAGATTCTATTTGTGGCTGTGCCGATTCCAAGATGGCCACCGTTCTGCTGACTCTGCCCCCACCGGGCCTCCTAGAGCCGCGCGCATGGCTGCTGAGGTGATTTAAAGGGGCCATGACAGGAAATGGTCATGGTTCCTCTTCGGGACGTCTTCCTGGTGCCCTGTATTTAAGGCAAGGTCTGCTCCTCAGACCTTGCCTTGGTATCTTGGCTCTTGGTCCTGTGCCTTGAGTTCTTGGTCTGCAGCCTGCTCATCTGGTTCCTGTTCTTCTTGATCCTTGTTCCTGGTTCTCCTCTCATTGGACGGATTTCTTCTGGCTTTGACCCCTGGACTGGCTTCCAACCATCCTCTGGCTTTGACCCCTGGACCAGCTTCTGACCATCCTCTGGCTTCGACCCCTGGACCGGCTTCCGACCATCCTCTGGCTTCGGCCCCTGGACCAGCTACTGACCATTCTTCTGGCTTAGTCCCTCGGACCGACTTCGGACCTTTCTCCGAAGATCTACACTTGAATTGACTTCGATCTGCTGGAGGCGCCAGCTATCTGGATTACACGACCTGCAGGAGGCACCTGCATCCAGATCTTCTTCGGTCTCCAGGGAGTTTCCCAAGTCCCAGTGGCTGGGTTCCTATGGGCTCCTCCTGGGGGAATCATGAGCTTCCAGGGTGAAGTCTTCATTCCACGTCTACATCACCAGGCCTCGCCTTCCGACGGTAGGGACCTAAGAAGGTTTACTCTCCTAGGTAGCGCTGATTCTACCTCGGACCAAGGGTCCACTGTCAGAACTATAACAGATGGTATAGAAAATGTCTAAATAAAATAAATAAAAATTTCTCTGGAATGCTCTCCCTATTAGGATCCTGCTCGCGGAGCCCATCCCGCAAGCAGGCCCTCACATACCACTCCAACGCCGCCACTGCTGCCATTGGACTTTGCTTCGACGTGGCCTGGACTGCAGCGTTGCTCCCATCCCAGACCACTGCTGCCGCCTTCTTCATGGCCCTGGTGCCACCACCACCGACTTCCTGCCTTCCAGGCCCTCTAGGTATGGGAGCACGCCTCTCTACTTCATTTAAAGGGCCAGCGGCAGGAAAAGTCCCACAGCCCCAACGTTGATGTCATCAGTCTTTGCCCTAGACTGAGGGCTCAGCTTCACTTCCTCCGGGCCTTCAAATCAGTTCCATGGTCATCCATGTTTCTCTTCTCTAATCAAGGTCTTCCGTGGTCTGCTCCTGTCCAGATGGTTCTGTGTTCCATGTTCTTGGTGTTCCTGGTCTCCCTCGTCTGATATTCTTGCTCATGTTCCTCATCGGAGCTCCTTCATCGCCTGTTACTTGTCCAGAAGTCCCGATGTTCCTTGTCCAGAAATCCAGAAGTTCCTGATTTTCCATGTTCCGCATTCTGGAAGATCCTGATGTTCCAGATGTTCCGGGTTCCAATCCTGTTCAGATGTCCTCGTCTCCAGTTCTTCATCCTGCTTCCAGGTTACCTGCTTGTCCACCTTTCCTGGCGTGCCACCATCATGGTCCATGACCAGCCCATGGAGGGCTGTGTAGGGCGCTTCATGGCACAAGGCCTGTCTTCATGTCTGCAGCGCAAGTCTCCGGAAGGCTCCTTGTTTTTAATTCCAAGATCTATTCCTGAGTCTTGAATCCTGAGTCTTGAATCCTGTTCCCGATCTTTGGAGTACCTTGTGCCTGCTTCTATCCATGCCCAAGACTCTGCCAGAACCTGCTCCACTTCAGCGTGGTCCACGACCAGCCACAGGTGGCTATGTAAGGCACGCCTCGGTGCAGTCCTCTCCTGAATCTTTGACATGTTTCCAGTTCCAAGTTCCACTGCTTCGCCTGGAGTCTGCTTCACATCTGGCGTGGTCCCCGACAAGCCATGGGCGGCTGTGTAGGGCTCGCTGCGATGCAGTACTCACCCGGTACTAATGCCTGAATTCTGAATCCTTGCCTGAGACTTCCAAGTTCCACGTAACGTCATCCGAGTCCTCAAAGTATCCTGTGTCTGTTCGAGTCTTCCAAGTTCCACGTAACCTTGTCTGAGTCTTCCAAGAATCCTGAGTCTTCGTCCTATTCTTCTAAGTTCCAGTTTCCATGTCTCATCCTGTTCCTGCCCTCAGCCTCCGTGTGGCTTCACACACTTGTTGTTCCCAAGCGGCGGGTACGGAAGGGCTACTCCTGAGACCAGCATTGTGTTGCTGGGTCTCACTGGTGCGTGTAGGTCCAGTGGAGGGCTGAGCCTGCCTTGTTCCAGTTCCTGACATTCCTTGCCTTGTTTCTGGTCCAGCTTTGTTCCTGCTTCGCCCGTGCCTGAACACACTCACCTCCCATGGAGTGTCTTGGGGCTTCTCCCTGAGCCACGCCGTGGCCCAAGGGCTCACAATCTCCCTTACGCAGGCAACCACGCCCCTGCATTCGCAACACTCCCGCTGGAGATTCACTTACAATAAAATTATCTAGGATTTAGGAAAGGGCCCAAAGCAAGGCTCCTTAAACAGACTTTAAATAGATAAGAAATGCTAGTGAAGAGATCATTATTCAGTATTTAAAATTTTTTTGGATTACTATTATTAGATGTTATCACTTTGAGCCTTATTGGATTAACTTGTTTGCTGTTTATTTTTAAGTTAGGACTGTACTATTATGTGAAGAGTTTTATGTGTTTTATGATATGTAAACTGTTTTCATTTTTGGAGGAAAGGTGGTATATTAAAAAGAAATAAACCAAATTAAATTATCTCTTTCCAACATAAACCATTAAAACCTGAATACAGAGTTATTCACCAACTCAGCCTTATATATTTAGGCAGAAAATATAGCTCCAAAGCTGCAGAGGATAAAGCCATAAATAGAGTACATCCATTCAACTGCCATGGTTAGCTCATGGGCTCAGATGCAATACAGTCAAAGCCAGTTCTTCCAATAGGCATTTATTCAGAACGTCACACAGCCTGTTTCCAGCATGACCTGCAGTGCTCTATCCAACTCCACCTAACTCTCTAACATGTGCAGAGAAGTTGCTCTCTGACCTCTGAAAAGAGGAACTGTTAACCCCTAGAATATCAGCTTGCAGGCTGCATAACCCCTTTGCAAAAGTGATTATTGTAAAATGGCCCAATATAACTTAGCATTTGGTAATTTCATATAACGTAAAAATCAGCCAGGCATTCTTCATGAAAACAAAACATAAACAATGCATGAAAAATGCATATACATTTAATTAGAACAAATATGGAAATGGCTTTACCCAGGGCAAGTCTTGCCTCACAAATCTGCTTCACTTTTTTGAAGGAGTTAATAAACATGTGGATAAAGGTGAACCGGTAGATGTAGAATACTTGGATTTTCAGAAGGTGTTTGACAAAGTTCCTCATGAGAGGCTTCTAGGAAAAGTAAAAAGTCATGGGATAGGTGGCGATGTCCTTTCGTGGATTGCAAACTGGCTAAAAGACAGGAAACAGAGAGTAGGATTAAATGGACAATTTTCTCAGTGGAAGGGAGTGGACAGTGGAGTGCCTCAGGGATCTGTATTGGGACCCTTACTTTTCAATATATTTATAAATGATCTGGAAAGAAATACGACGAGTGAGATAATCAAATTTGCAGATGACACAAAATTGTTCAGAGTAATTAAATCACAAGCAGATTGTGATAAATTGCAGGAAGACTTTGTGAAACTGGAAAATTGGGCATCCAAATGGCAGATGAAATTTAATGTGGATAAGTGCAAGGTGATGCATATAGGGAAAAATAACCCATGCTATAATTACACAATGTTGGGTTCCATATTAGGTGCTACAACCCAAGAAAGAGATCTAGGCGTCATAGTGGATAACACATTGAAATCGTCGGTTCAGTGTGCTGCGGCAGTCAAAAAAGCAAACAGAATGTTGGGAATTATTAGAAAGGGAATGGTGAATAAAACGGAAATGTCATAATGCCTCTGTATCGCTCCATGGTGAGACCGCACCTTGAATACTGTGTACAATTCTGGTCGCCGCATCTCAAAGAAGATATAATTGCGATGGAGAAGGTGCAGAGAAGGGCTACCAAAATGATAAAGGGAATGGAACAGCTCCCCTACGAGGAAAGACTAAAGAGGTTAGGGCTGTTCAGCTTAGAGAAGAGACGGCTGAGGGGGAATATGATAGAGGTGTTTAAAATCATGAGAGTTCTAGAACGGGTAGATGTGAATCGGTTATTTACTCTTTCGGATAGTAGAAAGACTAGGGGGCACTCCATGAAGTTAGCATGGGGCACATTTAAAACTAATCGGAGAAAGTTCTTTTTTACTCAACGCACAATTAAACTCTGGAATTTGTTGCCAGAGGATGTGGTTAGTGCAGTTAGTATAGCTGTGTTTAAAAAAGGATTGGATAAGTTCTTGGAGGAGAAATCCATTACCTGCTATTAAGTTCACTTAGAGAATAGCCACTGCCATTAGCAATGGTAACATGGAATAGACTTAGTTTTTGGGTACTTGCCAGGTTCTTATGGCCTGGATTGGCCACTGTTGGAATCAGGATGCTGGGCTTGATGGATCCTTGGTCTGACCCAGTATGGCATTTTCTTATGTTCATATGTTCTTAAGACTTTAAACTACCACAGTCTAATATATTTGTATGCTAATAATATATATTTGTTATGGAAGTGAATTATGCAAATTTTAACCTGGTTCGCTTTTATGGAAATCCTTCTAATTCGCTATAGTTCATGAAAAATATGCACTGCATATTTTGCTTCTTTAAAAAAATTCTTTAGTTGCAACAAAGTCTTAGTCTGCTGTATTTGGTGGAAATCCACTATAAGGGGTTGATATTCATTGTTACTTAAGGGGATAAGTATGGACTTATCCTGGTATGTGGTGGCAGCTGAATTTACAATCCTGTTCAGCGGCTACCATTTAGCCAGATAAGTAGTGGGCATAATATGGAAGAGTTAATTATCCAGTCAACTCAGCCAGATAAGTAATGATATTCGGACTTGTCTAGTTGTTAACTGGATAAATTAGACCTGCTCAATAGCAGGCCTAAAGTTAGCTGGATAAGGCTTATTCGTCTAAATGAACAACTTATTCAGGGATATTCAGAGCATAGTCGTGCCACTGAATATGTGGTGCGAGTTAGCTGGATAAGTTTTATCCGGCTAACTCACCTAGGGGGTCATTTATCAAAATGCATTAAGGCATTATTGTGGACATTAGGGCCCTAATGCCCGCGATAACGCATGCGATAAACACCACATTGCAAAATGCGTATGCAAATTTGACATTTTTATTCAAGTGGGATGAGTTTAGGAGGTTTTGGCAGAGTAAATGGAAATGAGGGCTGGTTAATGTTTGATAATGTAATGCACACTATCACAGGATTTACCAGAAATAACTATACCTTTTTTTCTGGGCGTTATGCCTGCAATAGCAGTGCGTTACAGCTGAAACAGGATTTAGCGCAAATCCCATTTCAGAGGGTAGAGGGAGAGGGGAGGGGAGAAAAGAGGGAGAAACCCTCTGTGGAAGCCACTGATTTTTGAACTTCTAATACCAATGTAAGAGGGGGCACTAGTAACTCGGGATGAGGTTTGTGGGGTCTGTTGGGTTTTAGCAGGCAGTTTAACATGCACAGTCATACGTATGATCAGCACAGTTACCATCAGTGAAGATTTAATATGATTTGGTGGGTGAAAGGTGAAAGAAGAGTAAAGGATCCCAAAGGGAAGAGCACAAAGAAGAATATCTGGTGGAATTGAGGTAGACGAAGAAAGTAATCAAGAAGGCAAAAAGTCAAGTGGAAGAAAGGATTGCCAAAGAGGTAAAGCAAGGTGACAAAACATTTTCAGATACATCAGAGAAAGGAGAAAAGTCCAAAGTGGTATAGTGAGATTGAAAGGTGAAAAGGATCAATGTGTGGAGAGAAATGAAGAAATGGCAGAAATATTAAACAAATACTTCAGTTCAGTGTTCACTAAAGAGGACCCTGGAGAAGGACCATCGCTAGTTAACAAGAAACCGGAGGGGAGTGGAATAAATGTAACTCCATTTACAGTAGAGAATGTATGGGAAGAGCTGGGGAAACTGAAAGTAGAAAAAGCCATGGGGCCTGATGAGGTTCATCGCAGGATCTGAAAGAGCTCGGAGATGTGCTGGCGGCTCCGCTAAATGACCTGTTCAATAGATCCCTGGAAATGGGAGTGGTGCCGAGAGATTGGAGAAGAGTGGTGGTGGTTCCGCTTCACAAGAGTGGGAGCAGAGAGGAGGCTGGTAACTACAGACTGGTTAGCCTCACCTCTGTGGTGGGAAAAGTAATGGAGTTGCTGCTGAAAGAAAGAATAGTGAACTATCTACAGTTGGGAGAATTGCTGGACCAGAGGCAGCATGGATTCACCAGGGGAAGATCCTGTCAGACAAATCTGACTGACTTTTATGCCTGGGTGACTAGGGAATTGGATAGAGGAAGAGCGCTCAATGTCATCTACTTGGATTTCAGCAAAGCTTTTGATACGGTCCCGCACAGGAGGCTGGTGAGTAAAATGAGAAGCTTAGGAATGAGTGCCGAGGTGGTGACCTGGATTGCAAACTGGTTGACGGACAGAAGGCAATGTGTGATGGTAAATGGAACTTACTCTGAAGAGAGAGTGGTGTTAAGCGGAGTGCCACAAGGATCGGTGTTGAGACCAATCCTGTTCAATATCTATGTGAGCAACATAGCGGACGAGATAGAAGGTAAGGTTTGTCTTTTTGCGGATGACACTAAGATCTGCAACAGAGTGGACATACCAGAAGGAGTGGAGAGAATGAGATGGGATTTAAGGAAGCTGGAAGAGTGGTCGAAGAAATGGCAGCTGAGATTCAATGCCAAGAAGTGCAGAGTCATGCTTATGGGGTGCGAAAATCTGAAAGAACTTTATTTGATGGGGGGTGAAGGGCTGATGTGCACAGAGCAGGAGAGAGACCTTGGGGTGATAGTGTCAAACGATCTAAAGTCGGGGAAACAATGTATCAAGGTGATAGCTAAAGCCAGAAGAATGCTGGGCTGCATAGAGAGAGGAATATTGAGTAAGAAAAGGGAAGTGATTATCTCCTTGGTGAGGCCTCACCTGGAGTACTATGCACAGTTCTGGAGACCATATCTCTGAAGGGACAGAGACAGGATGGAGGCAGTCCAGAGAAGGGCAACCAAAAAGGTGGAGGGTCTTCATCGAATGATTTATTAGGAGAGATTGAAGAATCTAAATATGTACACCCTGGAGGAAAGGAGGAATAGAGGTGATATGATACAGACTTTCAGATACTTGAAAGGTTTTAATGATCCAAAGACAACAACAAACCTTTTCCATTGGAAAAATATCAGCAGAACCAGGGGTCACGATTTGAAGCTCCAAGGAGGAAGACTCAGAACCAATGTCAGGAAGTATTTCTTCACGGAGAGGGTGGTGGATGCCTGGAACGCCCTTCCAGAGGAAGTGGTGAAGACCAAAACTGTGAAGGACTTCAAAGGGGCATGGGATAAACACTGTGGATCCATAAAGTCTAGAGGATGTGAATGAAGAGAGGGTGGCTTGCGGGAATGACTGCTAATGACTGGAGATAATACCCTTATTCAATAGACATACACACAGTTAATGCGACTATGACAGTGCTCTATGCTTCAACGGCAAGAGGAAATGTGGATAAAAGGATTTGCGTTCACAAAAAAGCAGGATTAGCTTGCTTGTTACGGAGGTTACTACCCCAAACCAAACAAGCCTGATACTTCACTTTCAATGCATATCCAGAGTAGCTCTCTGCTTCTACGGCAGGGGGGGATGAAGAAAGGTGGATTTATATTCAGATAACAACCAACAAGGACTAAATTGCACAGGCTGGGTAAACAAGCGTGGGAGTAGCTTGCTTATTGCGGTGGTTACTACCCCTAACCAATTAAACTAGATACTTCACTTAGAAGCAGTTCCAGCACTGCTCTCTACATTAATGACAGGGGTGGAAGGGAAATAGAACTAAAAGGTTACATTAATGGCGGGGGTGGATGGGAAATATAACCAAAAGGTTACTAAATGACAAGAGTAACAGATAAGCATGAGAGAGAGAGTGTGAAAGCTTGCTGGGCAGACTGGATGGGCCATTTGGTCTTCTTCTGCCATCATTTCTATGTTTCTATGTTTATTTGTACCATGTTGTTCTCTCTACCTAGCTTGATGCCCAGCTGCAATCAAGCTAGGTAAAGAGAAGATGGTACAAATCTACTCTTCTTTCACTTTCATCCCTTCAAATCACATTAAATATTCACTGATGGCAACTGTGCTGTTCATATATATGCCTGGCATGTAAAATTACCCCCCAGAACCCAACCCACCCCACGAACATCACCCTGAGTTACTAGTGCCCCCTTTTACAGTTTTTAGTGAGCCCCTACAGAGGCTCGTTTTCTCTCTCTCTTTCTCTTGCCAATGCGATAAAAGCCTGAATATCAGGGATGTGATAAAATTACCTTTTTGTTATATTTATCGCAAAATGATGAATCTAGGCCTTAGATTTGTTTGAATATCTATCCCTAGACTTTTTCTGCATAAGTAGAATTTGCCAAATTCAAAAACTGATGAGCTTGCAACACAAGCAAAACTTTTATTAAAAAAGCAGATAAAAATGGCCTAAAACAATAGGCAAGGAAACATAGTCTGACAAGCATTTCAGATCACAAGAGGCAAACAACCTCCAAGTAAAATCAGAGAAGTCTCACCTCTGTAGCTTTTGAAGCCTTTTGTAGCTCAGAGAGGTATAGAGATTATTAACAAGCAGTCCTCATCAAAAGCAGGCAGGATAAATATAACCTTAATGCTTATTCAGAAAGTTCAAAAAATAGCTGAAACACCTGTCGGATTTTATGTTTGCTTGCCTTTTGTTCTGTATTTTTTCATGATTATTTAATCAGTGTGTGTGTGTAGGGGGGGAGGGTTCAGATTGCTGTTGTCTGCCACTCAGGTTTTGCAATTCATTTTATTGGGTAAAGTATATCATCTCAAACATATTAGAGTCAATTTTCAAAAAACGTTCAGTGCTTCATTTAGAACCCTAAATTGTAGGAAATTTTTAGCTGAAAAAATTAGACATTTAGGTGCTCAGTCCTAATTAGTTTTCAAAGTGCAGATGTGAGAGAGAGAGAGACTAGCTATACCTCATAGTACATAGATATTTATACCTCTATATGAGGCCCACCTAGTTACTCGAGGTGAGGTTTAAGTAAGTAGGAGTGTAGGGGTTAGGGGCCACTTTGACATTCAGAGTGAGACATACAAACAGAACAGTACACTCAAATCTTCACAAGAGTGTACTGTTCTGTTCCATTTTACCTTAAGTATCACCACTCTAATACAGTAGGGTAATAACACCCATAAGGCCACCATGTATCCATTTACAGAGGAGCTGGAGTTTCACAATCCGTAAGGACTAAAAAATATATAACTAGGGAGTCCAACTTTTTAATCTATCGGCAGTGCAGTATTTGAACGCAAAAGTGGGCATGTGGAGATTAATACTACCTATGCGGCGAGAGCTGCAGAATGTATAAAATACTGCATATTACTGCTCTGAAAATACACAGTATGCTTCGGTGCACATGTATATTTCCAAAGCAAGAAAACCCATATTTTCTTTCCCCATTTTACAAACATGTGCACTAGGATGATAATTTTGAAACAGCTACCCAGGCGCACATGTACGTGCGTATGCCAGCTCGCACCAAAGGATGCGACCATATAATAACATACTCACGAATATGTGCGAATGGAATAAATTGGCCAGATGCGCGGACATGTGCGCAGAATTTTAGATGGACCTGCGCAAATGCCACCTCTATCATGTAATGGGAGGATTTTAGTAGACATGTGTGCCGATGCAATTACCATTTTCCCCAGTTTGTTCCCAGTTCACCCAGGTAAAGGATAGGACTTCCTAGCCCCACTAGTTAATTAGCCTCCCTTTTACCCTATTAGCCCCAACCCTTAAAACTCCACTGACTAGTCTAGTTTTTTTTATTGTTTTAGGACTTACACAGCATCCATAGCAGAAGTAAAGTTACATTGTAGGGGAAACCAGCAAGTTTGTGCACATAAGTATTTACATGTTGGTTTCATTCATAAATCCTGGAACGCACGTGCCCCACCCAGACCACGCCCACACTACAACCCTTTTTTCGGGAAAATGTTTTGTGCCCATTCCGGGAGATATGCGCGTATGCGGGCACGTTTTAAAATCCATGTGGCACACGCTGGCCTGACTTCTCCCCGCTTTGGCACACGCCAGGCTTTTAAAATTCACCCCATATATGTTGTGCCCGAAATAAAATGTGACACTGCACACACCCAGAATTAAATGTAGAGGCAGGTATTTTATAAAGTATGTGCGAATGTCATTTTAAAAATTCTTGCAGAAGTACTTACCAGAGGTTCACCGATATCTCCACCTGTTCACCCAGTCCTCCTCCAGTTCACTTAGGCCCTCTAGCACTTCACTCTGAACCCCCCAACAGTTCATCCAGAACTCCCACCGAAAAATTGTATTGAACAGAGAAGTCCGATTTCACTTGTGCAAGTCAATTAGCAGGTGTAAAAGTGTACTAGCAAGCTCGCTAATGTTCACTCATACACCTTTCAAACAGCAACTTCTGCACTGTAAAATATACACATGAAAGCCAAGATACGCATGGGTTATAAAACAGCACATACACTCGTACATGTGAAACCCCTATGAAAATTCATTCTTAAATGTCCTGCTCGATTTTATGCCGACATTCTAGCATCGTTTTGTTGGACTATATGTTTGTTTTGTGGGACATAATGAAGTTTCAGTGATTGAATACAAAACAAAGATGCAAAGATGTTAGTGTTAAAGCACTCCTTCCAGTGCCAAAAAGTGATGTTCTTCTATCTCAGGCCATGGTGGGACGCACATCAGCAAACACTGTAAGAGTACCCAACATGGGGCTGTGCTCTGCAGGAATGCAAAATGTTTTCTATTAACGTTTTTTTTTTCCCCCTCAGTGAAAACAAGAAGGGCTTGTTTAAGCGGGCTTCATGAACAGAAACAATCAAGATTAAAAAAAAAACCCCTGAAACCAGGCCATATCATTTTCTTCATGTTAGCCGGAAAATATGTACCCACTTTCAATTAAAACATATTTGTGTGTTTGAAAATGTCTGTTTGGTTTTGTTTTGTTTTTTTAAACAGGATCCTGCAAGTGTTTCTTGTTTGAGTAATGACTGTGCTTTTAAGTAAACAATTTTCAGGGTCTTTGCTTGATTATGGAACAAATACAGCAATCAGGCAAGTTTCAAAAACAATGTTAAGGAAAGTTTATTTTTTTAACTAATACAAAGTGTTTATCTTAAGGCTTTAATACCTTAAATTACTCATGCTAGGCTGGAGATGCTTTGGGAATTTTGCTAGGGATCTGTTGATTTGGCTGGAGAACCAATACGCTACCTTCAGATCTGTAGTTTAGTGGTGTTCACAGCTTCAAAAAATCACGCTGAAAAATATTCAATTTTCATTCTCATATTTGGTACACCATTCCTTAAACAGGACCACAGGATTACTGCTGACATATCTGTCGGATTTCCTTTAAGCATCCCTTTGGGAGGTTTGCAAAGTTCCACACAGCAGCAGAGAGGGCACTGCTGCTGTCACTTCATAGACTTTAAAATTTGTGAGTGGGCTTTTTCGCCCACATTTGATGTCTATGGACTCAGTGTTTGGGATTTTAGTTGCTACATTATTAATCAATAATAATTCTTGTGCTGAATACTTATAATACATATAATTACACATGTGATACGTATTTCTCTTTTGATTATAGTTTTGCAAATAGTAAATAAAATCACTAGCAAATTCACAAAGAAAAACGTAGTGCAGAATCAATGAATGTTGTATATTTTTTTTTTATTGAATTTAGCATATTTATTTGCAATGCATTTTTATAAAGTATTTTTGCAACATATTTTTATTTAGTTGTAAACCAATTAAAGTGATCATTTGATTACGTTGTATGTGAATGTTAATGTAAAAATATTAATAAATAAATAACATTGCTTGGGTGAATGCAAGCAAACAAGCAACAAGATTTTTCAAGATTATGCAGTAGGCGTTGGCAAATCCTGGGGCAGACTTCTCAAAATACTATGAAATTTATATGGCAAATTTGCATAATTTTTTATATACTTTATTTGTAATTTAAATAATGTAATTTTTTTTTTTTTGCTTTAAAAAATTAAGTCCTTTTCTGACATTTTTGTTTCCAGTTAATTTATTTGGTTCTTTAGAGGAAAAGGGATCTTAGTGATTGGATCTGGTGAGGAAGGAGGGGAAGGGTTCTGGGAATGGGAACAGAGGATATCTCAAAAGAGGGAAAGAGGAACTCAGAGGAAGGAAATGAAGATGGAATTGGAAACGGTATCTTTTAAACAGGCACGCAGGCACACGGGCACACGGATGCATGTTCGTCGACATGCACTCAGAGACGTGTCCATTTTATAACATACGCTCGTATATGCACGTATGTTATAAAATAGCCTGTATGCACGTACATGAGTGGGCTATTTTTAAATGGACCCTTCTACCGTGTAAGTGAGGGAATTTTACAAAGGATGAACACCAACACCATTCGTTATTTTCCCAGTTCATTCCCAGTTCAACCAGGTTAGGGATAGGATTTGCAAACCCCCCTAATTTAATATCCACCCTTCCCCCTGTTAGCCATGACTCTTAAAACCTCTCTGCCTTGCCTTTATTTTGTTGTTTTACTACTTGCACGCCATCCATAGCAGAAGTAAATTTATATGGCAGGGGACCCCTGCATATCTCTTGGTCAGGCCCTGACACGCCCTTGCCACACCCAGACCCCTCCCACACACCGTCCCTTTTTATAAACTTTTTACTTGTGCACACAGCGGGAGATACACGCATCCTTAGCCAGCTTTTAAAATCCGCTCGGTGCGCGCCTGTTGCGGCCGTCGCTGCCCGACATCTCCACCCCACCCACCTTACCTCTCAGGTGACTCCCTCTTTGCTTGTTGGATGTTTGGCTGCCGCGGCGTCATCTTGCTGCCCTCCTCCGGCGTCCCTGGACTGGCCAGAAGCTGCACTCCGCCATGTTTCCCAGAAGCCTAAGGGCAGTGCGCGGCGTGGCCCCCAACTCAAGTACCAGCAGTGGCGTGAACCTCAGAGAAGGCGTCATCTGCACCGGATATTTAAGGTCTCTGAATTTGCTAACTAATGGAGTTAGCAAGGAAAGATTTTCTTACGCTTCTAGCTACTCTGCCTCCTCGGACTTACCAGGGGTACCTGCTCCTCGGGGGCCTCGTTTCTCTTTTGCCTTTCAGGTCACAGTCTGGAACCGGCACTCGCTCCTCGAGGGCCCATGTTCTCGGACCTGCTTCTGAATACCACTTCTGCAAGGAAGTCATCGCTGCCTACAACAGCAGTGAGTTACCATCTTTCTCTCAGAGCTTTCCCTGAAACCAGGTACTCGCTCCTTGAGGGCCTAATCCATTCCAGCTCCTGGGCTGCTTCAAGAGACTACTGGTGAGTGTTACCATCAAGGTTCTATTCCTGAACTTTGCATACCCTGCCTACTCACTATACTTAGTTTCTCTACAGCTCTGCCATCCTGGGATCGCTGTTCCAGTATCTGAGGGACTACAGCCCAGCCGGGCACTTCCAGCTCACTACTGCCACCACTGGTGGTTCAATATACTGTTTAATAAAAGAACTAATGTGTGTCTGTCTCCATACTCTGAGCCTGACCGGTGGTCCCTCTCGGGATCTTCCCCCAGGGTGTGGTCATCTGCCACCGGCCCAAGGATCCACCCACAACTAACCCAAACAATAACAGCGCCAGCCTGATTTGTATGCGTTTCTCCTGATTTTGGCATGTGTAAGGCTTTCAAAATTAGTTTTTTAGGCAGGAGGGGTAGAAGGGTAAGAGGTAGAGGAGGATAGAGGCACAGCAAAGAGAGAGGAGAAGATGTGGGATTCAGGGAAGATAAGGAAAGAGTATGGGAAGAGGGGAGAGTTGGGAAGAGGGATCAAGAATGGGGAGGTGGAAGGTGGGAAGAAAAAGACTATTGGAGATGGGGCTGGAAAAGAAGAAAGGAAAATTGGGATGAAGAAGAGAAGGGATTGGGGTTTTAGAAGGAAGGAAGATTGCAATGAAAAAGAGAGAGAGAGGACAGAGAGAGGACTGAAGATGGAGTGGAGGAGAAGGAGAAGGAGACGAAGGAAATATGAGGAAGCACTGTAAAGCTGCCTTCCTAATCCCATTTCCAGATAAGTGGGTGAGTGAAGAAATTGGGGGGGGGGGTGGAGGGGAGGAGGGACTGCGCAGGGAAGCAATGCATCATCCCAATGTGTTTTTCTTATGGGGGAAGGAGAAAGGCCAGAAGAAGATCAATGCACCATCCCACTGCCACCAATGTGTTTGCCTTCAGACCCTGGTCTCCTGCAGCAATTTGGCCAGGACTGACCAGTGCCATGACAAAGGCTGAATTTTGTGGCTCTTACCCTGGCTGCAGA
Organism: Rhinatrema bivittatum; assembly: GCF_901001135.1. Lineage (NCBI taxonomy): Eukaryota > Metazoa > Chordata > Amphibia > Gymnophiona > Rhinatrematidae > Rhinatrema > Rhinatrema bivittatum. The sequence goes on from NC_042623.1 coordinate 147,918,136, forward strand.
ATCACAACAAACTGGGGGCCCTGGCAATAATAGTGCCTTATGTACAGACCCCTTGGATCTCTACTGAAACCATGCAAAATATTCCATTTGTGTGGGGAGGAAACAATGTGGGCAGGTAGGTCCCCCATGTGGGAAAGTGCACATAGTGAGCTCCTCTGATATAAATACTCTGACCACCATTTTGTAGTGTGGATTTTTCATTTATCCTTCCTAGGTGCAACATGTCGAGGTTGTTCCCTGATTTCTTGTGTTGAAGGGGTAAGGCCTCTGGGTTCTCAATAATGAGACCTGAGATAGATAAGGAGTTAGAGAGACTGCCTTTATTTTTGAAGAACCATTTTTAAGGACATTCTTTAGCTGAGCAAGGAGTTTTCCCACCCTCCTGGGCTCATGCATTTTTCCCATTTTTTCTGTAAAAAAAACTTGTTTTTAGAGATGTGATTCGGCTGAACGTTTTGGTTTGGCCTTTGTTATCGGCTCGCTGTAGGAAATTTCATTTTCCCACGGTTTGGACCAATTTTATTTTGTCTGACCACGAACCGAAGCATGAAACCCATCCCAACCCTTACAATGGGGGGTTGTAAAACAAAACCAAAAAAAAATCCAAACCAAACCCACCCCAACCCTTCAAATTTTATTAATTGAAAACCCCCAACCTCCCGACCACCCAAGACTTGCCCAACCTCCCCCCCCCCGACTTACCGAAAGTCCCTGGTGGTCCAGCGGGGTCCCGGGAGTGATTTTCCCCTCAGGGGAGGCCCCCCCAGCTGGCCAAAAGTCCCTGTGGGTCCAACGGGGGTCCCAGAGCGACCTCCTGCACGCCGGCCGTCCGATGCCAGGACTCAAAATGGCGCCAATAGCCTTTGCCCATACTATGTCACAGGGGCTACCGGTGCCATTGGTCAGCCCCTGTCACATGGTAGGAGCACAAGATGGCACCGGTGACCATGTGACACGGGCTGACCAATGGCACCGGTAGCCCCTGTGACACAGGCTATCGGCGCCATGATGAAACCGGCAAACGAGGGTGTGAGAATGCAGGGATGGCTTCTGGAGTCCCCCCTGGACCACCAGGGAGTTTTGATAAGTCTTGGGGGGGTCAGGAGGGTGGGGGGTTTAAATTTTTATTTAGGAGGCCGAATAAAACAGAAATCTGTTAAATACGTGGGGAGTCGCGATGCGTTTTGCCTCCCCACGTATTTAACAGATAGGACAAAATAAGTTGCGGATTACAAATACGTGGAAAACGGATGCACACCCCTAAGAAACACAGGAATGTAGGAATACTGGAACAGAGACTGGATCAAGGAACGCAGGAACAACACAGGGACACAGGAACGCCGGAGGTGTCGACCTGTTTGCCAAGACGAGGTCCTGTGGACAGGGCCTCGCTTTAAGTAAGAAGTTCAATTGTCATCATCCGGGCACGCTGCGGAGGGAGTGCCTGTCGTGGACCCTTTAAAGGGCCGCGGGATCTGCACGTGCCTAGGGACGTGGTCCCGGCACGGGAGGATGCCAAGGCCCTACGCAAGGCCTGCAGGGCAGCCTGGGAAGTCGAAGGCTCAGAGGAGGCAGGGGATGCCGACTCAGAGCGCCGGGGACAGCAGTAACTGGCTGCAGCAGTGGGAGACACCGGGCTGGGGCCTCTTGGAGCACGGACCAGGTGAGCAGGGCCGACAGTGGTGGGGACACAGACGGGACGCACAACATTTATTGCATGTAAAATGCTGTTTATCACACAATATACAATTATCACAGCAATATTACACAATATTTTGGTGAAAAACCCAACCCTATTACCATGAGCTGCTTTGCATGCAATTTGCATGCATAACATTTTTTTAAATGCATGTAAAGCAGCTCATTATTACCTAATTCAATGCTAATAAAATAATGCAGCTTGCCAGAGCTGCATTCTTTCCTAGGAAGAAAGGTACAGCTCAGGAGTTCTAGCTAACTTTCTGCAGGAGCGGTGCAACGGTAACGCATGACCCGATCCTCCTGGCTTGAAAATTAAAGGTCCAGCCATGGCCCCAAACACTCCCACCCCCCAACATACAAAAAATAAATCCCAGGGGTCTGCCCACCCCAGCTCCCTCTGCCTCTGTAGGAGGCCCCACTGGGGCAAAAATGTGAAAACATTTTTACAAAATCATGTGGCAACAACCTATCCCCCTATCCAAAACCCTTTAACTTTCATATAAAACTCACTCTCCCACCTCACATGATGGGGCAAAGACCAGCAGGCAACATTTTGGAAAATGGTGTTGACTTGTTGTAAAACTAGGGGGCACTCTGGGCCCCACTAGACACCAGGGATGCCCACTAGACTAGCAGTGGTTATGGGAGAGGTCCAGGGGCAGGGGCTGGGGCTAAGGGGCCACCAGACTGCTTGAGACTTAATCTAATATAGGAGCATCCAGGGGTGTAGGAAGCTCTTGATGGAGGGGGGCAGTTGAACCGGTTGGGGGGGGGGGTCAGGTGAGAGAAAGGGAAGAGTTTAGGTAGGTGGTAGGGCACCACCGTGCAATGTTTTGGATACATGTTTGCACTTTTGCCCTATTGGACCACTTCTAGAGATGACAGGGGGGGTAGTCAGAGGTTTATACAGACCCCCAGAGGTTTTTACTATGGGGGGGGGGGGGTGCTTGTTTGTGCCATAGTGGCCGTTTAAGACAATTGCAGCCCCGAGGGAAGGGGGCTGCCATGGCACATTTTTTCCCGTTTCATTTCTATAATTTTTCTCGTAGAGATTTTACGTGAGAACAAATATTGCAGGTAAAACCACCAGAATATTTTACTGAGGGGCCATATATCGTGGGAATGCCCCGCACTATATTTTACCCCTCCCATAGTTAAAACATTGCAGTTCAACAAATGGGGTCCTAAGTTTGTACCGGAGGCAATGGAGAGTGAAGGGACTTGCGATGGTCACAAAGAGCGGCAGGAGTCTGAACCTTTGAGCTTACTCTAGAAAGGTGGAATAGAAAACACAATTATTATTTACTGGAATGGCCATTCTAATCAATTAAACAGTTGCTGTTGTGTCTCTTTGGTAGTCCTGAAATCTACCATTGAGAGGGTCTGTGCCCACCTATATGCTCTTCCTTCCTGCTCTTCCTTCCTCTGGAAATGTTATGATAACACCTGCCTGAGAACTCTCCAGCCGAATTCAGCAACCTTATGTTAATTTCCATTTGTTAATTTACTTTTGTCTCATTACCATTTTGGTACTCTCCAGTTGTATTATTTTGAAATCTTTCCTTTCTTCCAAAGCCCATGTTTTTTCCCCTTGTTCAATGTAACTTTTACCTTCTATATATTGTTAATTGGTTTTCCCCTAGTTTCATTGTAAACCGGTACGATAAGACCTCGTCTTGAGCATCGGTATATTAAAAGAATTTAAATAAATAAATATGTTGCAAAGGAGATGATGAAAGGTTGTTTAATTTTCATTGTACCTTTCATTTCACAAGTAATTGCCAATGATAAAATAATTTCTTCTCAGATCATTCCTGTCAGTTATATCACAATAAATAGCTAAAGTCCAGGACCAGTATCATGGCAGGGTATTGGAACAGCGACCACTACTGATCCCCAGTCCTTCCCCCTCCATTAATGATTCTCTCTCTCAACCCCTTTCACTCCTCATGATCCTCTCTTTCCCCTGTCTTCCTGCCCCCTGCTCCCCCTCCCCCCCCCACACAACTCCTTCTATGGTCCTTTCTCTTCCAGTCCACAAGAAGAAAATAAGATGTCAAGTCACTTGCTCATCCTGTGCCAGCTGGGTTCAATCTAGCAGCTTGCGTGCATGGCATCCAATAATGCTGCTCTTTCAAACTGTCAAAGCGAACTCAGCTGGCAGAGGAGGCAGACAGGTCATGAAGCAATACTCTCCTTCTGCTGGAGATGAAGGGAGAGAATTGCCCAGGGAATGAGAGGAAAAAAAGAGAGAATTGTACAATTTCGGGCCGATGCAGTAAAGTGCGCTCAGGCCGAGCGCACTGTTAGCCTCCGGTTGGACGCTCATTTTCGACACGCTATTTTTACCCCTTATACAGTAAGGGGAAATAGCACGAGGAAAATGCGTGGCCAACCCCCCCGAAACTAATAACACCCACAACATGCAAATGCATGTTGATGGCCCTATTAGTTATTCCCTTGCGATACAGAAAGTAAAATGTGCAGCCAAGCCGCACATTTTACTTTCAGAATTTAACGCCTGCCAAAGGCAGGAGTTAATTTCAGCCGGCACCGGGAAAGTGAACAGAAAAGCAGAAAAAACTGCTTTTCTGTACACCCTCCGACTTAATATCATAGCGATATTAAGTCGGAGGCCCCAAAAATAAAAAAAAATTAATTTTTTTTTTTAATTTAAAATCTGCCCGCGGCCAGCGGGTAGGAAGACCTATGCTCAATTTTGCTGGCATCCGTTTTCCGAACCCGTGGCTGTCAGCGGGTTCGAGAACCAACGCCGGTAAAATTGAGCGTCGGCTGTCAAACCCGCTGACAGCCTCCGCTTCTGTCAAAAAGGAGGCGCTAGGGACGCGCTAGTGTCCCTAGTGCCTCCTTTTATCGCGAATCCTCGTTTGCATATTTTTTCTTTCTTAATCGCGCGCCCAGGAGAGTGGCCTGGGCGCACGCCGGGAGCAGGCGCTTGCCGGCTCTCCTCCGGGTTTTTCTGTATCGGCCCATTTGTGAGGTAGGGGACAAGAAAGAGGTTAAGGCAGGATACAGAGAAATGCAGGATGCAGGGAAGAAAATGGAGAATAGTATGTAAAAAAGGAGGACAGGATTATACAGGATGTGGAGATAGGAGGGAGAGAGACAGAGAATTGCACAGTAGAAGGGAGAGAGAGAAAAAGAGAATGGTACTGGGTACCCACTGTGTGTGGAGGGGAAGACAGATTTGCACAGGGTACAAGGGGGGAGAATGAGAGCATCATGGATTGGTGCATCTGTGGAGGGGGATGGTGTGTAGAAGAAGTACATAGGAGGATCATCTTATCTGAGAAATCTCTGGATTTTACTTGGAGACTCAGGGAGTTTATTTAAATCGATTGCAGGGTTTCCAGGGAAATACTGAAACGCTGAGGCACCTCTCTATTTACTGCTCCAGCCACTCCCTTTCAGTAAGCAGGAAAAAGGAGAAGAGTGCTAAACCTGAAGCACAAACACTGCTGACAATCCATGGGGAGAAACTGGAGATTGGGTGCAAAAGTCAAGAAGTTGTGACGTATAGATTGGCCACTATCAAAGGATGCTGGGATCAGTGAAACTTGATATGGCCCAATTGGGAGCAAAGAGAGTACTAGAGTCAGGAAGGGGTAGAATACTGGGGTCCATCTCTGAAGGGGGAGAGCGTGAATTAGCAGCGAGGCAGAGATGGGGGTGAAGCACAGAAAGTTAATTCACATTCAGGCCGATGCAATATCGGCATGCGAAAAACAGGCTTTCATGATTGAGCGCCCACTTTCCTAACACGCGCCCATCCATCTCTCCTGGACGCGTGATGCAGTAAGCTAATAAGCTACGGTGTTTTAAAGGAGGCACTAGGGGAATTTGTGCGTCCCTAAATCCACTTCAGCATTGGGCACCCGGGAGACATGGCTGTCCGTGCAGGTTCAGATACAAGCGTCAATTTTCTCCCATTACTGGCACGATATACACGGCCTGGAACTATGTATATTGTGTGTTTATATTAGGCTACCAGCACATTTATCTTTTTTGCATTTGGAGTGAATGAGTAATAGGCTCATTCACATGCATTTGCATGTGATGAGCGCTATTACATTCACTCCGCGTCGGATGCGTGTTAAATAGGCGCTAATCCCCCTATTGCATTAGGGGGTGGATTAGCGCCTATCCCGCATACGACTGCGAGTTATACAGTGTGCTCGGCCCCTCAGGATGTTGACAACCCAAAAGTTCCAGGTAAGAGGATCATGTAGAAGAAAGAGGAAAGAGTGCCCCCATAATAAGGGGATGCTGCTAAAGTCACTTGTGGTTTTGAGGTTTCCAGGGCAGGCTGCTGAGACCCATCCTTCTTAACTACAGCAGGCCGTAACCTCTTGTGCACTGCAGGCAGTAAAGGGCCCAGAGAGTGTGCCCTGGGCAGTCAGCACAAATGTGCTCTTCTAAAAGTTTTCTGCTTTTTGAATGGGATGCAGCAGCAAAGGAATATTCGCATTGTTCCTTTAAACAAACAGAAATGGAAGCAAAGCAAATGAGTACTTTTATGTTAAAAACAAGAGCATGTGTCATTCTTTTTAGAAAATCTCAGTGTGCAACTGGGTGTAGTTTGGGAAGGCAAATGTAAAAGGAACTCCTTTTCATAAATGTTTCTGACATCAGATCTTTGGCAAAACTCCTTTGAAAACAGGGTACAAAGACTGCAAAATATGTTGCATGCATAATCGAATGTGCAACTTACAAGGTGTTCTTCTGATGAAAACTAGTTTTGGACTGCCTTAAAAAGCAGCATAATCCCTCATAAAAAAAAAAAAACAAGGTCAATCAACTAATTAAACTAAAGGTACTCTGTCAACCAGAGTTGATTGGATTATCAGGTTACAACTGATTTCTGTGGATGCTTCAACTCCACCTACTTTCCCAGCTAATTAAAAGCACACCAGTGACACATTAAAACACAGCAGGATAGCCAGTGGACTCCAAAACAGCTCCTTATCTGTTCTTTGCAATGCTCTCCCTAAAAGACATACAAAGTACAGTGAAAGGAATTTCAGAATGGGCACTAGCATAAAACGTAGAGGCAAATGAGGAAAACGAGGAAGAGACTCTTCATTAGGAAGCTAGGTTTGATATAAGTGCCATCAGTTGAGCAATGTTTTACAAGAGGATGAGAAAGAACAGGGATAAACAGAAAAAAGTAGCTCCTTCAGAGCCCCGCCCCCTCCATTCCCCTCCGATCTGGTGCTTCTAGCCCAGCTTCTCCTCTTGCCACTGTCACCTCTCCTCTTAACCCCGTATGCTCAGTCACGTGGTAATGTCTCCAAATGGACTAATTCTGTGCATACCTTGACAAGACAAGAACCTCACTCCTAAGCCAGAGTTTGTTGAGAATGATCTTAGATTCCTTCTAGAGTTCAGAAGGTGCAGTATGGACAGGTAACTTGTCTAGATGTGCCTGAATGTTCTTTTTAATTAGGTCAGTGGCGCCCAATACAATTGGGACAATTTCTGTATTTTTCTACCATAGTTTTGTGATCACTGTACGGATGTGGATCCTTGGCCCAAGGTGGGGTTGGTGCCTTGGCCAATGGAAACCCCCACAGGTCCCCACCATCGGGAAATGGGGCTGAACAGGAAGCGGAGGCCGACTGGAGCTTCGCCACTACCAGCCCTCATTCCCCGCAGGTTGAGCCCTTGGGTACCAGGCCTCCGCGTGGTTGATCCCGGAGAGAGTGTCCAAGACAGGGTGCCAGGAAGCAGCAGAGGTGCAGGGTCCGAAGGAGCAAAGTCGAAGACAAGGCCAGGTTCCAGAAGCCTGGACAGACAGAAGCAGGCAAGCGATTAGGAACAAGGTTAAGTCTGGGTTTGTGAGTAGGCAGGTGCCTAAAAGTAGGCCAAGTCCAAAGACAATTAGCTGGAGATGAGATCAGGTTCAAGCTGGAGTCAGGGCAGGTGGCTGAAGACAAGGTCAAGTTCAAGCTGAGATCAGGGCAGTCGGCTGAAGACAAGGTCCGGTACAAGCGAGGGTCAAAGCCAAGGAATCCGTCCAGAGAGTAGTCAGGTACAAGCAAGGGTCAAAGCCAAGGAATCCGTCCAGAGAGTAGTCAGGTACAAGCAAGGGTCAAAGCCAAGGAATCCGTCCAGAGAGTAGTGGTAACTGGAAGCTGGAACTGGAACACAAGGACTGGAACAGGATCAGGTAGTGGAGCAGGAACACAAACACGAACACTGGAACATGAACACTGGAACAGGAGCAGGTATTGGAACAGGAACACAAACGAGCAACTAAGCACACGACAGGAAGCGTGAAGTCCTGTTGCCAAGGCAAAGACTGAATGGCGGAGCCCACCTTATATAGCAAGGCTGAGAGACGTCATCATCTGGGGCCACGAGTGGGTTTCCTGCCGTGGTCCCTTTAAAGTCAGCAAAGGTGTGCGCACGTGCACCTAAGGCGGGCAGGCCGGAACTAGGAGATGGCGACGTCTCCCCTCGACGCACGTGGGGAGACCCAACTGGGACCGGAGGAGGCCGCGGAGCTGCCGGAGGAGCCAGGGAGCATAGCAGGGGTGCAAGCGTGTAGGCGACTGCCTACCGCTGCCAAGGAGGAAGGGACAAGTCCTGGACCCGGGCGTCGAGGGTGAGTGGAGCCGGCCATGGCCCTGCTGTGGCCGGGAAACGCAACAATCACTGATTGTATCATTTATTACTTAAAGATCTTCTCTCTCTCCATAGGTTGCACAGACTAGTTTTTCAGTACTGACATTTCTATCAGAAATGCACTGCTTGTGCTTTTCTCCTTTACCACAATAGCCAGTTTTATTGCATCATGCTTTTAATCATTTGGAATAGGAATGTCCCCGGTGATCACTACTAAATTCTTTATAGTTCTCTTAGGGTTGTGATCACTGCACAGTGATGGTAAAGGGTTTAAACACTTTCCAGTGGATGAGCTGTGCCACCTTATTATGCCTTTCTGTATACAGGCACTTGACATCCAACAACAAGGTGTGTAATCATTTCTAGTTCTGTTTTGCAGAATCTGCATTTATCTGATTTACCTTTTTGTTTCTTTACTGACTGTGAATCATCTTGCCTGTAATTCACTATCCTGTAGGGATATATTGGGTATGGGGTTTAGGTTAACTACCCAGGGTTTCAGGTCAGTTGGCTATGGGGATGAGCTCTTATATTGCAGGATTGGGTCTCCCTCTGGACCCATCAGCCAGCAGCAGTTTGGCTTCAGGCTACTATGTGCTCCCATTGAGCTGGGGATTTGCTATGGGCACCCGTCCATCTTTTCGCCCCAGCCTTAGGGGTGCTTGCAGGCCCCCTTCCCCTATATGCTCCCTGTGGGCTGAAATAATGCAAAAAATTATAAACCAAGGGTGTAAAACACGTGTTAAGGAGACATGTATGTAAAACATATAAATATCATATAGAAAAGATATATAGAAAATGCCAAGAAACATAGAACCCTGTGTATCGGAAAGGGAAAAAAAGGGGTAGGAAAGAGGGAGGGGGAGAAGGGAGGAAGGGAAGGGGGAGGGGGCAGGAAGGTGGAAAGGAAGGGGAGGGGAGGAAATGTTGAACACAGAAACATTGTCTTTGTTGCCTTTTTCCCCTATTCCACGTTCAGTTCCCAAGAATGACTCTCTTCCCGTTTTTTTCACTCTTGCTTTCAGTAAGTCTGAAATTCCATATGATTAAACCATACCAATGTATGGAAGGGCAAAGAAAGCTTTTTAATTGAATCTAATAGTTCTGTATACTTTATTGATGTAGTATACTGGGTTCAACATTCCCTCCCCTCCCCTTCCTTTCGTTTCCTCCTTCCCACCCCTCCCCTTCTCCTCCTCCCCCTTCCCTTCTTTTCTCCCCTTCCTCCCCTTTCTTCCTTCACCCCCTCCCTCTTTCCTCCCCCTTTTTTCCCTTTCCAAAACACAGGGTTCTATGTTTCTTGACATTTTCTATATATCTTTTCTATATGATATTTATATTTATTTATTTATTTATGTTTAAACAGTTTTATTGTGTTTCACATATTACAATTATACAAACATCCAGGACCGGATTTGTTCTGTCCCCGGTCCCAGCAAACTGACAACAAACTTGTGAGAACAATGAAATCAGTGGCAACCCCCCCCGTGCCCCCCGTTCCAGCCCCCCCCCCCCCCCCGCCCTCCCATCCCTACCCTCCCTACTCATCCCGCAAACATAGTGTCCAGTTCCTCCAATTAGCAGAATTGTCCATGTTCCAGTGGCGCTAATAATGAAGGACGCCCCTCCGAAGACTGTCCTCAAGACCTCAGAAATTAAGAACTCGGCTCCTGGCCCGATGCGGGAGTGTTTGTACATAAGGTTCCCAGACGTCCAGGAATCGGGTCCGCAACCGAGGAGGCCCCCGTGATGAAAGAGATTCCATATGCATCATAGTATATAGGAGATTTCTCCACACCCAAAAAGAGGGTGGATCCACCTCTCTCCACTGCAATAAGATAACCCTCTTCGCCACCACTCCCGCTTTTTGAATAAACAGGCGGGTGCCCGGATCCCGAATTCGCAATGCAGGTATGTAGCCAAACATCAGCCAAATAGGGGCGATCGGAATAGATACCCCCAGAATCCCCGCTAAATACTTAGCAATCGCGTCCAAAACCGCAAGACCCCCCGGGCAAGACCAAAAGGCATGTGTTAACGTGCCAACGCAACCCGGGCATCTGTGACACTGGTCCGACACCACGAAGCGTTGCTGAAAAGCCCTCTGGGTCGAAATGTAGGCCCGCCCCAAGAATTTATATTGTATCTCTTATAAACACTATTACTGGAGATCCGGGACACCCCCCTGTAGCATGAGCGCAGCATTGGAATTGTCACATTAAATTCCCCATCCCGATTCCACCTGTCAGCCAATACTACAAAAACATCATCATTACTTTCCGTATTTAAGGACCTATAATAAGAAGAGATAGAGGGAGCTCGAACCTGTGACAACTGCAACATTGTTTCCAGTTTTTGAAATAGGTTGGGCTGTAGAAAGGTGGGGGGTAAGGAACTCAAATAATGCGCCAGTTGCAAATATGAGAACACCTCCCGACCCTTTACGCCATAACGCTCCCGGAATTCAGGCCAGCTGAGCCTGCGTCCCTCTGTCTGAAAGAGGTGCCCCAAGTAACTGATACCGAGATCTTGCCACTGCTTAAAAACCCGGGATTGCATACCAGGAGTGAAATCAGGATTCCCCCTGACAGGAAGTAAATAAGCGCAAATGCGAGGAAGATGCAACCGCTTAGTGAGCGCCACCCACGCACTACGGATCGGACTCAGGCACGCGGATTGAGTAAAGACATAAGCTAACCGAGAACGTTCCGCCTGCAGCGCATATGTGAGAGCTAGGGGATTTATCAATGCCTTGTCCGCCTCAAGATCGGTGTAGGTCGCTTCCCCCTTAATCCAGTCCCGAATAATGCGCATATTACAAGCCAGGTTGTATAAATATAAATTTGGGACCCCCAAGCCACCGTCCCCCCAACGCCGCTGCAGCCAGGCCAGGGGCAGTCGAGCCTTCTTCCCCCTCCACAGGAACGCCCCGAGTGCCCGTTCCAGAGAAGCCCTGTCTGAACATTTAATATAAAGAGGTAAACTCTGCAAAAGATAGAGCCACTTAGGTAGCACCACCATCTTATAAAGATGTACCCGTCCACTAATAGAAAGAGGAAGAGAGCCCCAGCGATGGAGCATGTCTCGTGTTTGTTGTAATAGTAAGGGGACATTCGCTGCGTAAATCAGGTCGGGGTTTACCGTAATACGGATTCCCAAATAGCGGATTTCTCGGGTAGCCCACTGGAAAGGAAACACACCAAGCCAACCCTCCCGTAAAGCGTCAGGGTATGCCATCGCCGTGGTCTTCCCCCGATTCAACCGAAACCCAGAAAACCCCCCAAAAGCTTCCATTGTTTCCAAAAGGATTGGAAGGGACTGCTGCGGATTCGTTAAATACACCAAAAGGTCATCCGCAAAGGCGGCGCTTTTAAAGATTGAATCATATAAGCGAATCCCTCGAATGCCCATCGTCTGTTGAATAGTCAGGAGAAGCGGCTCCATTTGCAAAACAAACAGTAAGGGAGAAAGGGGACAGCCCTGACGAGTACCCCGTCTGATGTTGAAAGGTGCCGAGCACTCTCCATTCACCAATATCGCCGCCTGGGGTCGTGAATAGAGCAGCTGTATGGCCTGAAGAAAAAATCCCCCAAATCCCATACGTTGGAGCACCGAAAAAAGGTAAGGCCATTCCACCCTATCAAACGCCTTTTCCGCGTCGAAGCTAATCAGAAGGGACGGAGTATCGGTATAATGACAGAGAGCGAGGGCCGTAAGAATCTTTCGAATATGAGTCAGCCCATAGCGTTTGCGCACGAATCCCACCTGATGCTCCCCCACCAAACCAGGAAGAAATCTTGCCAACCTGTTGGCTACAATTTTCGCCAGTAATTTCTGATCGTAATTGATCAGAGAAATGGGCCGATAGGAGTCAACCTGCTGTGGGTCTTTCCCCGGCTTAACTAGTAAGGTAATATGCGCAGTATTCATCTGGGGAGGGTAGCTGCCCACATCCACCAAGGTCGAAAAAAACCTCTGCAAGGGGTCACAGATCTGGTCCAGCACGCATCTATAAAATTCGGCCGTGTACCCATCTGGACCTGGCGCCTTCAATGTTTTGGAATTCAGGATCCCCCTCTTAATTTCAAGGGCCGTTATCGGGGCATTAAGCACCTGCTGCTGTTCTGGGGTGAGAGTAGGCAGCGACAAGGCATCACAGAACTGACTACACCTCTCCCCAGACCACTCCCCCGCCTGATACAATTTGTCATAATAAGCTCGAAAGAGTCGCAAGATAGTTTGAGTGCGCATTTCAACCTGTCCTGACTCATTCTTTAAGCCCGCAACAAACCGCGCCCCCCTAGCCGAGCGAATCAAGTGGGACAACATCTTCCCTGACTTATTACCATATCGGTACAGTTGATATTGATAATACAGTATACTTTTTTTTGCACGGGCATGTAATACCGTATTTAACGTGCATTGGAGAGAGTGATATTGAGCACGAAGCTCCGCCGTATTGCTCCGCAATAATTGACGCTTGACCCGCTGCATTTGATCCGTGAGTCGCAGGATTTGCCCATTAATAGACTTCCTACGATGGGCGACATAGGAAATGATGTCCCCCCGTAGGACCGCTTTAGCCGTATACCAAAACAAAGAAGGGTCCTCCTTATGCGCCGCATTAAGAGTAGCAAAATCCGACCACCGCTCCGCCAAAAACTTCTGAAAAGCTGGGTCTTCCGCCAGATAATACGGAAAGCGCCACTGCCGGACTCCCCCACTAGGGGGCGCCAGTTGCAGATCCACCCATACTGGCGCATGATCAGATATAAGAATATCTTCAATGCCAGCCTCTGCCACCAAATGAAAGGCGTGCCCACTCAGCAGTATATAATCTAAGCGAGCATAGGTCGCGTGTGCCCTAGACAAATGGGTAAATTCCTTGACCGCTGGATTAAGGAGTCTCCAAACATCCACCAAATGTAACGTGGATTCCAACATCCCGGGGCCCTTCCCCATCCCATACTCGCATCTGCGCGCTTGCGAGGAATCTACCTGGGGGTTCCTGATAGTATTGAAATCTCCTCCCACAAGAAGAGTGTCGGCCAGATAAGGCACCAGATGCCTGTAGATCGTCTGAAAGAATGAGGCACTATACACATTTGGGGCATATATATTGCAAAAGACTATCTGCCTATGAAACAACTCAGCCACTACGATAATAAAGCGGCCGTCCGGATCTTTAATTTCCTGTTTGACATGGATCGGGAGAGTTTTATGAAACAAAATCGCCACCCCTGCAGATTTCGAGGTCGCAGATGCATAGGCCACTTGTCCCACCCAGTGTTTACGTAATTTAAGATGTTCAGCATCCGTGAGGTGGGTTTCCTGGAGGAAGGCCACCAGTGCTCCCTTTCTTTGAAGATGAGTCAAGATTTTTGTACGCTTAACAGAGGAGTGCACGCCACTAACATTCCAGGATATTAAACGGGTATGGGTATTAGAGAGTCATGAGAAATCCAAACATTTGAAGCAGTAACAGTACCCCCAACCTGATCTGAACTCTCCCAGCAGGAGTCCAGACCAAAGCCATCCTACCTCTAGGCGGGTCAACAGCATATCGAAACCTTTCATTAGAACTGGACCAAAACTGATACCAAGCAAACCCCGCCCCCCCCCCCCCCCCCCCCTCCCCCCCCCCATCTTCCCCGCCCCTCCCCCCCCCCCCCTTCCCCTCACCCCCCCCCCAGCGCCTTCCCCAACCCTCCCCTGCCCCCCCTTCGCCCCAAGGCCCCTACCCCTGAGAAACACAGCGTCCATACGGGCAGAAACTCCCGTGACGCTGCGCTTAAGGAGATCACGCAACCACCCCTTCCCTCTGGTGAGCTCCTGGCACCCCTCCCCCCCCCCCCCCCCCCCCCCCCCCCCCCAACATTCCAGCGAGTAAACTGTTATTTAGGACAATATATACCTAAATTTAATAATAAAAAAACCTCCCCCTACGGTTGCCATTCCCAAAGTACCATCAGCAAACCATAATAGCCATCCAGCTGGTGGCAGCCCAGGCAGTAACTAGAAGGGGACCCAGAAACAAGAGTTGAACCTCCCGGCCAATAAATGGATTGTCAGCACTGGCAGTCAATAAAGCACTAGAAAACAAACACTGCGGTCCGCAGCCATGATGCTCAGACATGAGGCCCCAGTGCAAATTGCACAAAGAAACTGAAAAATAGGAAAAGGAAATAGGGGACCGTTTTCGTCCGTGTCAGTCTGCCTGGCCGCCCTCCTTCCTTTGAGCACTGTTTTTGGTAAAAAAATAACATAAAAAAAAGAAACAAAAAAGATGCGAAGAATCCTTCGACGTTAGATAACTAGGAAAAAAAAACAATGGGGCGAGAGAAGGAATAACTAAAAAATAAAAATCAAACCAGCAGGTCAGTTCCCGCGCTCCCAACGGTCTTGCTATTCGCCGCAGGGCTAGCCAAAATAAAGGGGGAACCATAATACAAAAAACAAAATGTGGGGCCCGATTCCAACCAGGAACCGCTCCAAATCCGCTATGCAGAGGCCCCTTGTCCAGTTAACATCGCACTAGGGTCCGCCACGCATTACTAGTCGAGCGGACCAACATGGGCAAAATAACCCCAGGTGAAAATAAAACATAAAAGTCAGCAAAACCACACGAACAAAAACCAAGTAGATAACCATCACTGCACTCCCGTATCAGCTGCTTCTCCGCTCCCTGAACTTCTGCCGATCACGGTTCTCCTCCTACGGCCCGCGTGTTCTCCGAAGCAGTTGCCTTGTACTCCTCCACGAAGGCGCGAGCCTGCTCTGGCTTCTCAAACCACCGGATCCCCCCGGCCGTTACCACTCGCATCCGCGCCGGGTACAGCAGAGTAGCCCTGAGGCCCATGTTAATTAAGTTTGAACAATGCGGAGCCATAGCACGGCGTTGCTGAGATACGCCCACCGAGAAATCCTGAAAGGCCAGGATAGTTTTACCGTCGAGTTGAAGACTTCTCCCGCCCCGCAATGCCCGAAGAATATCCAGCTTGTGTGCATAATTTAGCAGTTTAGCAATCACGGGTCGGGGACGCGCGACATCAGACTGCCGCGGGCCCACTCGGTGGGCACGCTCCACTCTCAGCGGGCCGTTGGTCTGAGGGAGAGTTAGTTGTTCCATCAGCCATTTCTCCAGATAAGCCGGCATGTCAGCATCTTTCAACGTCTCCGGAATCCCAATCAAACGGAGATTAGATCGACGTGATCTATTCTCCAGATCGTCGATTTTTTGGGCCTGCTGCGAGACGGAGGCCTTGAGCGCGTCTATATCCTGCCGGGCTAGCACGAGGTCGTCTTGCGTTTCGGACACCCGCGATTCCAGTTCCACAAAACGCGGCTCAAAACCCTGCAAGGATTGCTTTAATTCCGCAATCTGCTCCGCTATCGCTTTAAGGTCGGGCCCCAACGCCGCAGCCACCGCCGTCTTAATGTGCTCCAAATCAATACCTGATGGTGGCTGGCCTGGCTGCGGGCGATCTGGAGAAGATGGCGGATCCGTTCCCTTAGGCCTCTCCCGATCCTTGTCCTTACGAATCGTCCTGGTCGCCATATTATCACCGCCAGAGAGTGCTGGCAATGGGAGTGAGTAGTAAAAGTAATTAAATTAAAATGCCAAAGCGATTCAAGCTGGGGATGGGTATAGATTGGGGAACGGGACCTGGAGCTAAGGAACCCACATCCGTTCCTCCCGCTGGCTCACGTGATCTCTTATTTATTTATTTAACATTTTTATATACCGACCTTCATGAAAGAAATTCATATCAGATCATATATATGTTTTATATATGTCTCCTTAACATGTGTTTTACACCGTTAGGGGCAGATTTTAAAAGGGTTATGCGAGTAACTGCTCCTGCGCGCTCAGAACCTATTTAGCATAGGCCTGGTGACACGCACAAGCCCCGGGACACGCATATGTCCCGGGGCTTTGTGAAAGGTGTGGGGCGGGACCGAGGCCTCCAGCACAGCGGCTGTGCCGGGGGATTGCGCGCCGGCAGCCAGTTGGCACGCACAAGTTACGCCTGCCAAAGGCAGGCGTAAATAACAAAATAAAGATAGGGGGGATTTAGGTAGGGCTGGGGGGCGGGTTAGATAGGGGAAGGGAGGGGAAGGTGGGGGGGGGGCAAATGGAAAGTTCCCTCCGAGGCCGCTCTGATTTCGGAGCGGCCTCAGAGGGTACGGGGAAAGCCATCGGGGCTCCCTTAGGGCTCGGCGCGCGCAAGATGCACTAGTGTGCACCCCCTTGCGCGCGCCGACCCCGGATTTTATAACATGTGCGTGGCTGCGCACGAATGTTATAAAATTGGGCATACATTTGTGCACGCCGGGTAGCGCGCACAAATGTAGGCTGCGTGCAGGTTTTAAAATCTGCCCCTTAGTTTATAATTTTTTGTATTCTTTGCCAATGCACGCAGCACTGTCTGTTATTTGGTATCTTTTTGTTCTTTTTGGATCCTTGATTATATTTCTCTGACCTATGTTTTTGGTTTGTTGATAGTCGATTTTCTGGGCCTCTGTCCCTCCCGACGCAGCCCATGTGATGAAACACGGTCCGTGTTGGGGGACTGAAACCTCCTTCCAATCACTCATGAATAAAGGGTGGAAAAGCTTAATTTAATGCTCTCCCCGCTTCTTCTATTGATGAATCCAATATAAGGATCCATGAACTTTTAGCACTATACCATTCCTATTTGTGGTTTTTCACCGATAGAGTATACCGCTCCCCGACTCCACTTATTTGCTGATGCAAAAGGCTAACAAGTCAGTAGGGTTTGGACAGAGAACTGCGGCCCTTACTGCAAGTGATCGTCCTTTTCGAGATGCAGCTGCATCAAATGTCTCCAGCAAAGTGCCAAAATGCATACTGGATGTGTGCCGATGCTTCAATAGATCCACCTGTAATTTTTTCAAGTGCAAGTTTAAACATGTCTGCTCGGTCTGTGGTGCCAGTCACTCGGCTCTTAAGTGCCCCCAAAAGTTCAGCCCAAATGCTTTAGTGCCAGCTAAGTAGTACGACAAGTAGAGCTCTGACTCCTGACAGTCTTGGTTGATCCTAGGTATCCTGACGGGGAGGCTGCTAAGTTCCTGTAGGCAGGGTTTTCAGAAGGCTTCCCAATTCCGTACTTTGGTCTGGGGGAATGTGGGTATGTTTCCAACTCAAAGTCCGTTTCCAGACATTGGGATATGGTAGCTAATAAGATACATGTGGAGTTATCACTGGGCAAGATCGTGGGTCCTTTCTCACGTCCACCATATCAAATGATGATCTTTATTCCATTGGAAGTGACACCCAAGAAAGAGCAAGGGAAGTTTCATCTGATTTATAATTTATCTTATTCAGCAGGGGCTCTGTGATTGGTTTTGCACCTAGAGAATTATGTTCAGTACATTACTCATCTTTTGATTCTGCAGTTCTCAGGTAGTGCAGCATTGTGAGCTGGGGCTTTGATGGCCAAGACGGATATTGAGGCAGTTTTCTGACATTTGCCTGTTCACCCTGATTGTTTTCCAATGTTGGGCTTTGAGTGGGAAAGAAGCTTCTATTTGGACCATTGTTTGCCTATGGGTTGTTCTATTTCATGGTCCATATTTGAGCTTTTTAGCATGTTCATTTGCTGGGTTATGGTTCAGATAATGGGTGAGGCAAATATGATTCATTATCTAAATGATTTATTGTTTGTGGGTAGAGCAGAGATTGTGAGGAGCTACTAAAGTCATTCTTGTGGGTAGCAAAGCATTTTGGCATGCCCATAGCTTAGCAGAAGACTGAGGGTTCACTTATTTTTGCCTTACGTTTCTTGGTGTTGAATTGGTCTCGATGTTTTCTTGCCTCCCTGAAATTGTCTAATTCATCATGGATCGGGGGAACTGAAAACGAATGGAATTTTTCCGAAATTTTGGAAAAATTCATAGCTCGTGTTAATGCACGCTAACCATAGTTAGCGTGCACTGACACGAAAATCAGGACCCACGAAAAAAAAAAAAACTAGACAATGCACATCTCTAGAAAATACTCTCAAAATTGCTATGCAGCTCACATTCAACATAAAAAGATGGTGTGCCATGTGGCAGCAACTTGCAAGACCTATGGTGGCAGAAGGGGAATGGCAGATAAGCATGTGCTAGCAGGTCCTCTATAATAGTTTTAAGGGCATGGCTATTAGACATCAGGCAGCAAGTCCTCTATAATGGTACTAGAATTGTTCTTTGAATCAGAACCCTTAGAGTGAAAAACAGTCAATACAATCTAAATAACAGGACACTACAGGCAATCTACTTTGCATAGAAAAGACCTCATATAAAAGGACATCAGGCCTGCACGATATTTCTTAGTGCCTTAAGTCCTGATACGTGAGTGCCAAGATGTTTATAATCATAGGTCTGGAAATAATCCTGTTTCTCCAAGTCTCTTTTTTTTTTTTTTTAAATAAATTATTTTTAATGCAAATAAAAAATTCCCTGGTTGAGGTTAAACAAAGTAAAATGAAAAAACATTACTTATCTTCAATCTCAGGGATTTGAATCTCATGCACAGGCTTCCAAATGACATTTAATCCACAGGAGTTGGATGACTTTAATTTAAGAAAGTGATGTCTCATCTGCAACCCTTATATATGAGGGTCTCACTAGAATTATAGCAACATAATAAAGATGACAGAAAAGGACCAGATGGTCCATCCAGTCTGCCCAGCAAGCGTCTTATGGTAGTATCTGCCGCTTAGTTCATATCCCCATGTTTTTAAGGGTAGTAACTGCCACTCTGTGCAGTTACCTCCAAGCCTTATGATAAGGGTAGTAACATTTACAATCAAAACCAAACAGCTGTCAAACCCATAACAAATTACTGCTAGTAATATTTTTACTGGGTCAGGAGCCTTCTTGATAATTCAAACAATGCTGCTTGATGTTCATTGACAGGGCCCATGTTGGTTGTCGTCTATATTCAATTCCCCTTTTTATTTCCCCTTACCCCAGCCAAAGCAGGGAGTGCTGATGCAGTTGCATCATTGGCTGAGGTTGGCAGTGCCCATGACTTCTGTTAAGGGTCATAACTGCTGCGCCATGCAGGTTATTCCCATGCACCCCTCTTCATTTCTGTCCTCTTGCTTTTACAGATCCACAGTATTTATCTCATGCCCTTTTGAATTTGTTCACTGTTTTCTTCTTCTTCACCTCCTCCTCTGGAAGGCAGGGCCGGATTTACACATTTCTACGCCCTAGGCCAAAGCACAATTCTGCGCCCCCCTCCCCCTCAAAAGTCGATTTATAATTTTCAATTTAATATGTAATAGTTTATTTTTGAAACGTTTTCAAACTTGCGATGAGTGAACCCAGAAGCAAAATAAAACAGACCAAAACCAGTAAAAATGTTTTCAGCCCGCAGGACCCGCATCACCCCGCGGAAGTTCTTCTGTCCAACCCGCGGGTTCGGGTCGGGCCAGCCCGCAAAATGCAGACGTCTGCCTATATAACCCATACGAGGTACGATGATTACTTCTTTGGTTAGTTCAAATTATTCACCCAGATGGTGTATTCGATACAAAAACAGCGTATAAAATTGACATAAAATGCAGAAGATTTAAATCGATTCTCTTCTGACATTATAGAATTTTATTGAAATGTTTTGCATTTTGTGTCAAACTTACACCATATTAAATGATGCTGCATAAACAAGCCATAAGTTGTGTATGTTTCGTGTTTTGTAATAAAACTCGCAGCCCCTTTATAATTTGGTGAACACCCAAGTCAACTTTTTCTGCTTACGGCTTTCAGCCCTGCGTTAACAAAACAGTATATAAAAGTAGTAATGATATATTTTACGTACCTATTATCAGTAGATATGTAAAAGACAAGTGACATGAGCATAATGAATCACTTGGAAT
This sequence comes from Rhinatrema bivittatum, assembly GCF_901001135.1. NCBI lineage: Eukaryota > Metazoa > Chordata > Amphibia > Gymnophiona > Rhinatrematidae > Rhinatrema > Rhinatrema bivittatum. Next base: position 147,938,376 of record NC_042623.1, read on the forward strand.
CACTATTGTAACGCCAAATCTGGAATTTTCCTTTAACACGTGATTTACGCCGAGTGTGTGAGAGAGGAATAGCAAATGCTTTTTGCCTGTGTCTGAGCAAGACAGCTCAAACTGTAGAGATGGGCAATGTAAATGTACTGCTCAATTTATTTAAAGTATAAGGATGTAAATTTAAAAAACAGCATTGTATATGGCCTTTTCAAAATAATACTGAGAAATTTGTAAATGTTTGATTGTTATTTCTGCTGAATATACGCCCCCCTGACTGCTGCGCCCTAGACCATGGCCTAGGTTGGCCTTATGGGAAATCCGACCCTGCTGGAAGGGTGTTCCAAGCATCCATCACCCTTTCCGTGAAGAAATATTTCCTGATGTTGGTTGATATCACCATACATGAGTAATTAATTAGCTGCATTAAGATGTTTCACTAATTAGCAATGCTTTGATATATTTTATATATCAGACATATCACACACATAAGCTGACTTTTAAAATGATCCCATTAATTTTACCCATACACAATTACACCTGCTATTATGTACATGGAAAATTTAGAAAAAATGTATGCACAAAGGGCCTGATTTTCAAAAGCATATTTGCATGCTTAAAAGTGGGTTTTACAAGTGTAAATGCACTTTACCCATGTAAGTGGGCTTTCAAAAATTGCTACAATATATGCACTGCCTCCATTGTATGCAAATCTATCTCATGCATATGCATTGTGGTTATCCTGAAAATCAGGTTTATTTGTGGCTCTCAAGGACTGGAGTTGGCCACCCCTGATATGTGCCATTGAATTATCCATAGGATTTACACATTTAAGTGTTATTTTTACATGTCTAACTCCATTGAAAATTACCTTCATACTTTTAAAAATCAAAAAGTGTATGCATAAGTCCAAACATCTCCCCTTCTCTGCCCTGGGAACACCTCCACTCAGTCCGGGTAATTTAACACATGAACAGTTAATATGCATGTACGTTTACCCACAAATTGGGTGGGTAATTGTGTAGAAAGCCATATTGCCAGATCAAACACTTTTTTACCCACAGAAATGCCTTTGAAAAATGTCCACTTGGCTGCCACAAAAAACGAGGGTCTTTGACCAAAGTGCTATTCTCTTGGCTTTTTGACTCATTCCTCAAAGATTTTATTGAATTCATTGGTACCTGTCATATAGTGTTTCAATGGGAAAAATCCAATACAGTACTTCAGCATGAAGCCATTTATGGAGATTGTGTGTGTGTGTGTGTGTGTGTGGTCCAATGAGTTCTTTCCCAACTGAACAAAAAGCAACAGCACAAACAGTAGGGATGTGAATCATTTTTCTGACGAATGAAAATATCGGAAGGTATTTTCAAACTCGTCAGAATTCGGGGGGCCCCCAAACCCAATAGGAAAACCCCACAACATTTTTTGTGGGGTTCTCTTATCATTTTGGGGGGGGGGCGGGAAGAAAGGGCACTTAAAAATAACCCCCAAACCCACCCCGACCCTTTAAATTTAATTCTGATACCCACTCTCACAACTTTCAGAAGAAGTGACAAACACTAAGTCTGTCTGGCTAATAATTGTTAATGGACTTATCCTCCACGAACTTGTCCAAATCTTTTTTTTTAAACCAGTTTGTCATGTCCTCCAGCAACATATTCCATAGTTTAACTGTGCATTGACTGCAATAAATACTTAAAAAATATATTTTAAATCTGCTACCAGTTAGTTTCTTGGAGTGTCTTATTTATTTATATTCTGCTTTTTGGCACTTCAAAGCAGATTGCATTCATGTAATGTAGGTATTTCCCTATCCCTAAAGGGCATACAATCTATCTGGGAGATGCATCAAGCCGTAGTAGTGCTCTAATGCCTGTTATATATCATGCGATATTACCACAACAGAGCACTATCCAGCTAAGTTAACTGGATAAGTAGATCCTCCCTGATATGCCCACATCCTGTCCTCCACTTATCCAGCTAAATGACGACCATTGATTGCAGCTGGATATTCAGCCTCCACTATTTATCCACCTAAGTAGCACTGAATATCGGCCTCTATGTGTGTTGATATGAAAGGATTCTCATTATGGGCCAAATTTTAAAAAGCCCGTGCACGCAAAAACCAGGGGATATGCGCGTGGCCGGGCTGTGTGCACTGTGCGCATTTTACAAATGGCTCGGCCACATGTTTATCCCCCGATACACACCGAAGTGTTGGACTATGTAAAAAGGGTGAGCCGGGAGCGGGGTGGGGTGGGAACTGACCAGGACAGCGGCCATTAGGCCCTGTCCCAGGGAAGGGTGCGCTGGCAGCCGGCCGGCGCATAACTTACTTCAGCTCATCGAAGCAGGTAAGTTTAAAAACAAACAAAATATAAAAGCTAGGTAGGTAGGGGTTAGGGGTCAGGGAGGAAGGGGAAAAGGGAGGAAGGATAGTTAGGGGGATAGGAAAGTTCCCTCCCAGTCTGCTTCTTAATTGGATCAGACTAGGAGGGAACTGGGAGAAAGTAGGATTGCGTTGCTGCGTGTATTTAAAAAAAATCCCCCCCTGCGTGCGCAAGTGAGGCACCTGTGCACACCTGCGTGCACTTATTCAAAATTGGGTGCACGCAGGCATCAGATTTTATGGCATATGTGCGTTAATGCATGCATGTTATAAAATCAGCGCGTCCGTGTACGCTCGCCAGGAACAGCACGCACATGGACACACGTGCGCGGGTTTAAAAATCTACCCTAATATTAGGAAGTCAAAATGATACTAAAACAACTATGTGTAATTTTTTAATATTCTGGAAATAAAACCATTCAAAGTTCAGAATCACTGACACACTGTCACCAGCATGTAAGTTTACAGTACATAACTGTTTGCTATATTTATAGATTTTGCACTGGATTCATCAAAGGCTATTCTCCCACAAGAATAGAATGGAAGACAACGTATCCCCTCTAGCACTGGAGGGCTCAGGGGTTTGATGCGGGGATACCTGGCCTATCACCTTTAGAACTGGAGGGCATAAAATATGAGTGAATATATAGACTGCCTTTCACTTCTAGGACTGGAGGGCCCAGGGGATGGGCATAGGGATACAAAGTCTGTCACCTGTAGGAATGGAGGGCTCAGGAGATGGATGCATGCATGGAGAGCCTTTCACCTGTTGGACGGGAGCATTTGGAAGATGGGTAGAGGGATACTCAGCCTGTCATGTCTAGAAGCCTCCAATTAAATCTATTTTTAGATATAGCCACATACTCTTATCTGGGTTTTATTTATTGGAAAAATCTAAATCTCAGCCTTGCATTTGGTTTGTGGGAGGCCCATTCATGTGGACTGTTGCACTCATTCCTAAACAACATCGGTAATATCATCACTACGGTCAGGTCATAATGCCTCTTCGGATTATCTGCTCTGTGATAAAAGACATACAACTCCTCTATACTTCCCCCAACCCACACCAACCTGCCTCAAGAAGGTGAGAATCCAATTTTTTACGGCAACTACTTTATTATTTTCAAATGCAAATTTCTGCATTTTATTTTGCTATTTTACAATTTTACAAACTAGGTATAAAAGACCATAAATAAATGACATAAGTTATGTGTACCTAAAATTCAAGGAAGGAAAAAAAAATTACAAATTAAAACAAAATAGAAAAATCTATAATGCCTAACCCATAGATCATTCAAATACACGAGCCAAAGAAATGCTCGGTTAGATCTTTTTTTTTCAGTATGAACTAAATTATAGTATGCATCATACATTCTAATTTTAAACCACAGTCCTTGCATATTCCAACATACTTGCAGTGATACAAAAAATAAATGTTCTCTTTCATTTGTCTGATTAGTATTCAAGAAGTTCTTTTCTGGAGATGGAAAGGCCATGTAAATGAAAATACTGATTTTCAAGTCCTCTTCAGAAACCAGAGAGGGGCAGGTTTCTTCTTTTTGCTTATATGCACATATATATTTATATATATATATATATATATTTATATTTATAATTTTTTTAGTACATATATCCATCACATATTTAGCACAGCAAGAAAACCCAGAGAAACAGCATTCCTGCTACTGTACAGAGGCAGTTGCACAGCCGAGGTCCTATTGGTAGCATCTTCCATAACTAGGAGACGAAGTAGAAGCAAACGTCACGATAGTTAGCTTCTTTTAAAAAAATATATTAGTTGCCTGTAATCTGAATGTATTGAGTTTGTGATCCACACAATCCTTTAACTAGCTGCAAGTGCTGTCTTGGTTTCTACATTCGGCAAATGGCAACCAGAGTTGCTCAGATATTTCACATATGTCTGCGGTCCCTGCAAAATGATGGGAGACAGGGAAAGAGAGAAAGAGATGGCATGGACAGCAGTGGAGTCTTCAAAATTTATTGCAGGTTCCTCTCTGTGTGGTCACCAGAACTGACAAAGGGCTACTCTCTAATTTGACAGGCCTCAAAAAAGACTTCCATTGACAATCTGCAAGGAAGGTCAACTGTGATGATTCCATCTAGTAGGAAGTCAGATAATGTAACATTTTGCATATATATTGCTAATTACATTGGAATATTGCTGATTTATATATCTTCAACTCAGTGCTTTCTAAAGAGGCTGAACAATTTTCAGCTTGCATCAACTACCAAATGTTTTGAGGGCATGGCTTCTCTTATTAGTGAAGGTGTACTGAGCTGGTGCTTCATACTAGTTAAGTGGCATTGTGTACACTTTTGCTAAGGAGATTGTGAGATACATCATGTGAAATGATGGGTTCCGTCAAGGCAAAAGGACAAATCTAACACTCTTATATAGTAAGAGGTATCGGGTGTCAGCGTGTCACAACTTATAAACCACCCACAAAGTTATATTTATATTAAAATAAAACAAAAAAAAGTTAGCAAGGGAAAATTCCTTTACATCAAAATGCTACAACTGATGTGGTTGGTAGCAATCTATAGACATTAACGACAGGGAGTATGCCAGTCACTAAAGTAATTTGATTAATGGAAAATTCCTGCTGCTTTACAATTTTAATAATTTTGAGAGTAAATTTCAGGTCTTTTTTTTTTTATCATACATCTGAAAAATCTCCCATCTGAAAGACTACATTAACATTTTGTTACATTCATTTCATTTCCCCGAGTTTTCTTCCAGCCTGCCAGCTCTGTTCTGAATGCTAGGGGTAGCGCAGTTGGGTCTCATGTTCTCCTGTGATGGTCCAGCCTGAAATATCTTCTCACATATATTGGCATTCCATACTGATCTTTATGCTTTTGCTCCTTAAACCATGTCAAACGAACAGAATTTCAGCTGTCATTAACAATTCTCTTTATAATGCACTGTGAATATGTCACGTCTTTGCTCACTGTTTAAAAAATATTCAAACTCAAAATGAAAAAGAAAAATGTAAATCTAATAAAATTAAACTGAATGAGATAGAGACAAAGGGATTGTGATATGGAAGTAAAATACCTTCCAACAATAGCTCTTCTTGTGACTCTTTTCAATTCAAAGGACTACCTTTCATTGGCATGTCATTAGTTTTTGCTTTTCTAGCAAATAATGAACAGTTTAGTCACCCTGTTTTAGCTTCTCTGACTGTGCTGTATGATCTTGCATAAACCACAGTCCTCTGTAACCTCAAAACAGTTTTGGAAAGGCTACAGTTCAATTCAAAACTGAGTTTTGTGGCTCACTTTTACAGTTTTCTATTAGAAGGGACGCCAAGATTCAGGGACCATGTTTAGAGAGTAGGTGGTTAATGCTTCTGAATAGGGAAGACCTGAATATATTCACATTCAACAAGTCTTTTCAAATGCCAATATACAGAAAGCCCACTTACATTACAGTTAAGGGTTACTAGCTGATAGATTCACGCTTCATCACCTTTCCCTTATCTTCAGTAAACTGATTTACTGTACATTTTTAATAATAATGAACAAGCCTTGATATTAAAAAATGATATTGATGGTGGTCTTTATCACCCTTATGAATATTATTGATTATTAGGGGTGGGAAGGAGGGAAAATTTTGTTTTGCTTTTTGTTTTGTATTTGGGGAGCATTTTGCCCATGTATTTCGTTTTGTGTAATGTTTATTTCATTTCTTTAGTTTAAAAAAAACCAAAATAAACATTGATAAAAAAAATCCCATAAATGGAAAAAAGAAAACGGGGCCTCCTGTGCCCCCCCCCCCCCATCCATCCCTCCCATCCAGAAAAATGCCAGGGTCCAGGATCCTCCCTAGCCCTGACTTACCCAGTCCTGGGAGGACCTGCAGATGAGGCCTAGGTCCTGACCCAAATTGGAACCTTGCGTAGAGCCTAGGCTGAGGTTGTGGCAATCTACTTCAGCCTAAGCCTGGACACCAGTCCAAGTCCCAATGCCTGAACCTCAGCCAAGGATCTGGCCCAGGCCTGAAGCCCAGGCCTCGGAGCTCCTCTTCAGCGTCTTGTTTCTTCGGCTCTTTTTCGCTAACTTACTCCATCTGCTGGGGAGGATGAGCTGGAGTTAACTCCGGTGCATCCTCCTCAGCAGAGGGCACCATTTTGATGTACAGCAGCTAATTCAACTTCCATATGTCAAAATGACACCCTTCGCTGGGGAGGTTAAAATGGAGTTAAATGGACACATTTAACCCTGGTGCAAAAACCCTATGGGATGGCGTCAGTTGGTGAAGAAGAGATGAAGAAACAAGACAATGAAAAGAACTCCAAGTCTTAGGCTCCGGGCCTGGACCTGACCCTGGTCTAAGGTCCAGACATCAGAACCCAGCCTCCGAGCTAGGCCCGGGCATTGGAACTTGGCGTTTCGAGCTGGGTTGCAGTGGCCTGGGCCAAGACTCAAGCGTTGAGACCCAACCTCTGGCATTGGGTCTGGGTCCGAGCCACTGCCTTGGCGGGGGCCAAAGTGTTCAGATCCAGATTCTGGGCCGGGACCCGGTGTTGTGTCTGGGTCCGAGCCGAGGCCCAGGTGTTGGGTTTGTTAAGTATGGGGGGATGTTGTCGGGAAATTTCCTGGGCCTTTGCTCGTGTCTTGGCCTAGGCCCTGGCATCAGAACAGGGCCTAGGTTGCGATGCTGGCATCGGGTTGTGGCCTATACCTAGGCATACCCAGGCATCGGGCCTGGGCCTGGGCCTAGGCCAAGGTGCCAGAGTAATGCTTGGGCATAGACCAGGATCCCTGCTTTGGGTCTTGGCCTACTCCTTAGGTAAAGCATTGACTTTGGACCGAAGCCTAGCCCTGACCAGCAACTTTCAAAACGAAATGGGATTCCAGTGAAATTTAGTCAGAATTTAACTCATTCTTTTTTTTAAATGATCCAAAACGAAATGGGAAATGTCATCTTATTTCCTATTTCATTTCTCCCGCATGCCCATCCCTAGTGATTATTACTACACCACATAAGTGAAAGTGTGTCTAATCCAAGCAGAAGAACCATTAGGATTATTATGGCAACTAATGAAGACAATTACATAATAATAAACTGTTCATCACTGTGTTTTTTCTTGCTAGTAATTAAAGACATAACCATCAGGTCCACCATATTGCACATCACATTGGTTTTTTAACTTGCAACTGGTGAAGTCTGGAGCTCATGGAGGTGCTAACAGGCAGGTTTAAAACACGGAGTGACTCACACATACAAATATCAGAAGCACTTTTATCAGTTCATTCTAGAAAAAAATAGATATATATATATATCTATTTATATATATCACTGCAATGGCACATTTTGTGAAGAATATTACTTCCGCAATGTATATAGGCAGCTTTCATATGCACTAGGGGATCTGTGCTGTGGCAGCTGACTTGGCATCAATGGTAGCAATGGAGTGCTCTGTCACTTGTTCTAGACGTAGCAGTGACATGCAGAAAATAAAAGAACATATATGTAAATAAAACCCTAGACAAAATATAGAGAAGTCTGCAGAACTAGCTGCTTTGATGCAGTATATTCCTCTAATGACAATCTTGATGCTGAACTTGAAAAGGCCTATTTTCTTTTTTCAATGTAAAACAAAGAAGTTGTTGTTGGTTGGCAGAGACAAATGCAGTCTATTCGGTGTCCATAGAACCAGGGCTGGTTAAGCTGGAGCCTGTAGTACTGGAGCTTCAAAATGTTGAGTCCAGTTTCTTGTTATTCTATGATCAACACCATCAGAGTAAAGGGTTGTGAGGCTGCTGCTGCCACCAGGAAAACAGAAGTTTATTTCCCTGGAAGAACAAGAAAAGGGACACATTAAACCAAATGAAAAACAAGTAATTGCATTATAACAAAACTGATTGTTAACTTTCTGGTGATAAAACATTCTATTTCCTGTTTGAAATGTAAATAATTATTTTATTGTATACTATCATGGAGTTATGAATTACGGAAAACAGGATACAGAAGTTCAGGTTGTGTCTATGTAAAATGGATCAAAATCAATCACTACCAAGGACCACACACATATATACTGCTTGCTTATACTCAATAAAATGTCATTGTCGATTGTTTTATTAGTGAAAAACAGTACATTGCAGAAAGAAACACTGCCTCATTACAATTAAGAGATCATATACTAGATACATTATAGTTAGTGTTAGCCATATGAAACTGCATTTGGGATCTTAGAATATTATAGAGGTTTTTTCCCCCTGACAGAAAAGACAAGCCTATCATTATCTCTGCTTTCATCTCAGAACACTTAGGGGCAGATCTTCAAACCTGCGTGTGGGCGTAGATTTGTTCGCGCAACCCAGCACAAACAAATCTGCGCCCGATTTTATAACATGCGTGCGCTGCCGCGTGCATGTTATAAAATCTAGGGTCGGCGTGTGCAAGGGGGGTGCACAATTGTGCAACTTGCATGCGCTGAGCCACACAGGTTTCCTCCATTCCCTCCCTTCCCCTATCTAACCTGCCCCCCAGCCCTATCTAAAAAAAAACCCTACTGTTTATCATTGAAGTTACGCCTGCCTCTGGGCAGGCGTAACTTGCGCGCGCCGGCTGGCTGTCGGCGCGCCATCCCCCAGCACTGCACCTGTTCTTGAGGCCTTGGTCCTGCCCCAGGAACACCCCCGAGCCGGCACCCGCCCACAGCCCCGCCCCCAGAATGCCCCTTTTTCTGAGCCCCGGGACATACGCATGTCCCGTGGCTTGCATGCGCCACCGAGCCTATGCAAAATAGGCTTGGTGCGCGCAGGGGCAGATTTTCTTGGGTTACGCGCATAGCCTTTGAAAATCTGCACCTTAGAATAGACACATTGGCATTAAAACTAGATAACCATGTGATAGCTAAGCTTGCAGTACTGCATTTGCTTCTCTAAGATAAGAAAGTTGGTTTCAGGAAGATGCATCTGTTACTTTAAGATTAAGGAAATAGATCATTCCTGGCTATACACCCCGAACTGGACTGCTGCCCAGGACTGCTAAAGATTAAGGAAGTAGACCATCTAGATTAGGGAAGTAGATCAACCCTTTCCAAATGCCCAGAACTGGCTTTCTGCCCAGAATAGCAAAGGCTTTAAAAAGAAGAGCTACCCATATACAGTTGAATGTGTACCCAGATGGACAGGAAGAGACTTTCTCTAGGTTAAAATATATTGGTTTATAATATTTGCAATTAAAATACAGGAACTATTCTGAAATCATAGTTTATACTTTGACTGCATTTCTCTGAAGTGTTTAGTAAGAGAGCAATATTCCCCTTACAATAAGAAGATACTGAGATATTTCCCATACATTTGAGACATTAAGAAGATACTATAGTGACATTAAAGATATTGTAGTATTGAAAAGAGGAAGTGACTACAGCAAGTTCAGATAGCCCAGGACTAAGGAAGAATCTTTCTGTAAAAGCTGAAATACACTTGTGTATGTAATAACTAGCAACTTGGGGACCCCACATAACATGATGGCAAGAACAGGGGAAAAAACTATGTTCACGCCTACAGAGAGTCCTGGACTGTAGCTCAGACTTGGCTGATGATCTATAAATGGGTGATAACTCAGTGCTAGTTCCGTAATTAGGAGTATATAAGAGGGAGGATTGGAAGCATTTCTTTGCACAGAGTGGGCAATTGACCCGATATCTGCCCACGATGACCACAGTGTCCGATGCATCACCATCTCCCCCACCAAGACCTTTTTTTATAGACATTGCTGATGATAAAATGGAGTCATCGCTCAGGAAACTGCATACCGTAAATATTCTTGTGTACCATTCTCTTACATGTTCTTATATATATGCTGTTTCATATAGCATTGCTTCATATATTCAGTTATTTGATAGGCTAAGATATTACATACTTTCTGCCACATTGCTAATTTCATTGCCTATAATTTTTGGGGAACTGTTTGTTGTGAGTTATATTATTGCTAGTTCTTGGGTGGGAATAAAAGCTCACATACATTCTTTTGCCAATTTCTCTCAGTGTTTGTGCCTTATTTCCACCAGATCATTTAGGACAAACATCCCACCCCATGGCCACACTACATGTACTCAGAATATATTCATTATTTCTTTATTTCAAAACAGTTTTAAGCACCAGATGCTTGAAGGTGAGAGTTTCAACAAAGAAAACTCATTATCCAATTTTATTGTTTTTTAATGCTAGCACTACAATAGGTAACATGATAGGACACTTAGGACATTCCAGTGGCAGGGTGTAGAAAAAGACAAAAGAGCTGCCTCTATAGTGAATTGCATACTGATACAATTGGAAAAGTATCCCCTCTCCATACTCAAATACGTCAGCAAATCTCCTGGAAGAAGCATTCAAAATTGGCTGTCACTACAGAAGATGAACCAGATGTAATGGTGGAAACAGTTATAGGTAAAGTGCTAATAGATTTCCATTTAAAGGGAATGCAATACCCTACGAGGTAAATTTTAAGATCTGCGTACATGCGCATATGTGGGCACATATGCCGGCTCATGCACATGAACACGGCAAATGTATAATATATGTGCATACATACGCACTCAATTCTATATAGACACAGGCTTGTGCATGCAAATGCTGCGTCTACTGTGTAAGTGGGGGAAATTTTACAAGGGGTGTGCACCGACGCCACTTACCCTTTTCACAGTTTGTTCCCAGTTCACCCAGCGTACAGTTAGCACATCCTATCCCCCTCCCCCCCCCCAGTTTTAAAGGCTTCTTTCTCCCCTGTTAAACCGATCCGTAAAACCCTGACTAGCCCTGATTTTTTTCGTTTTGGACTTACACTCCAGCAAAAGCAGAAGTAAAGTTATGCGGTGGGGACCCCTGGCGCACACTTGTGCACGTAATTTATGCGCACATCTCTTGATCTTTCCCCGACATGCCCATGCCCTACCCCGGACCCCTTTTTAATTTTGGGGATTTTTGCGCGTACCATGAGTTACGTGCACACATGGCGCTTTTTAAAATCAATGTCCTGGCCCAAGACATGGGTGTATCTCCCGGCTTTGGCACGCATAGGGCTTTTAAAATCCACCGGTTTGGTCTTGCAGGCTGCAGTATACCCCTGAACAGCACTGAACTGCAGTAGATTGGCTTGATTAGCTACAGGAGAATCTATTTTTAATATATACAAAAAAAAACTAAATCCTGAAAACGTGTACATTTTGCTAAAAGATAATTCATACATCCAACTCTTAGGGACACGCATAGAGCGGGAAAATTTTAAATTATTTTACCCAGCTAACTGAACAGGAGAAATCAGCAGTTCAAAATTGCTCTCCCCTTCCGTGGCTAAAAGTACCCATGCTGCTTCTTAGTCTAGGTACTTTTTCCATTGCTGCAATGGAGTAAGTCTCGGAATGGCGCCAGCAAGGGATCCACTGAGATTTCACTTTGAAATCCTGGCATGTGCCTTATGGCACGAACTTTGCACTCCTCCTCAGGTACAGAAGTACTTATGGTGCCAGCTAGCCCCCCCCAAAATTTTCTTGCAAGTCTGTGGGTGCAAAGTACCTGTGGGCCTGCAAGCAACGCAGAGATTTCAAAAAATGCCTTGTCGAGCACCACTGCATTTTATAGTTTGCACATTATGAATGATACTACTCACCTCTTCTAGAAAGTTTGCACAAATCATATATAGTCGGATGAAAATAGATTACATGAATGCTCAGTAATAGAAGAATAAAAACAAAAATGGTTTTACCCTATAGTGAACAGACGCAAACAGCTTACATCATATTCAGGGAAACAATATTGTTTTGTCATGATTAGTTTCTTAGTTGGGTTAAAGGCAAAAGTTTATTACTCAGTGATCACTTCCTCTTGAGTTGTGAACAGTTACAGTCACATTATTGGGATAGTTGGGATGCTACTCTTCACATTTCTTGCATAGTATTTCTTCCATTACTATTATGTCCCCATGGAAGAGCTGAGAGAATGCACTTTCATGTCTTCCATAAAACACTAATTAGACTTCTCAGGGTTAATGCTATTAAAAATATAATAAGCAGCAGATGGGTTCAGATCTGGATTTAATTCATGGAGCCAATAAATAAAAACAGTCCCAGCTAGCTAAGTTCTCCAGGAAAAGAAAGCATGTATATATGCAAGTTCTGCTTTTGATATTTTATATGTATGTATATATGTAAGTTCTGCTTTTGATATTTTATATCCATTTCTGCAACTGAATTAGCAAAATATTACCAGGCTTCATCCAAATGATTACTTTCTAAGAAGCTTCCAAGCAAAAAAAGGAACAGAATTTGTTGATGATTTCCTCCATTATTTTACAGAGAAATAAACTATTTTTTAAGGTGGTTTCATTTTTACCCCATAGATTTGAACTGCTCCTGCTTATCAGATGCTGAACTGAGAATGAGCCTCTTCAATAATTTTTGTCAGCTCATTTTTTTCATCACATGCCACCCAAGTGATATCACCATTTCTAAAATGGGGGGAGGGAGATATAATTATGACTGTTTTCACTCCTCCTCCCTCTGCTTTAACATTAAATCAATGGGCTAAACAAAGACATTTTCATGTCTGAAAACTGAAATTTTCCTGATGGGTAATTCCTATTCGATTAACCTCTACAGCAGTCGGGGCCTGAGGGCTTACTACTATTGGGGAAGTGCAATGAGACTAACAGCTTTCAACATGAAAGTTGCCGTCATAGCTATTTTTGTCTTCTCTCTCTTTCTCTCTCTTCCTCCTGCAGCAGTCTTTCCCATCCAATATTTAAATTAATTTAAATGTCTACGCTACCTTTTGTGGCTGGTGAGCCACTTAAAGGTGGATCACAGTTAACGTTAATAGAAAAAAACTATTTGCATACGTTTTGTACAGTTAGGGGGCTACATTATGTGCCTGGGTTACGTCAAAGTGGGGGGATAGAAGATCGGGTCAAGCAACTCAGTAATATGAGCTTTCTTCAGCAAATTCAGGGTCTGAAATGCATCTCTCGGTACTGACATTATCATATAACACACTATATGCAATACAAAACAACACTTTCTACACAGACATGCAATATACCCAATTTAACCTCCAGGGAGGGTCAGTCCTTACTGATAATAGAATAGAAATTCATGGTAAGTAAAATTCCTTTTCTGTTACACTTGACCAGCAAGCATGAGCTATGAGATGTACTATAGCTAAACTTCATAGGGTAGAATTAACAGCAGCATAGACAACTTGTCAGGCAGATGCCCCATCAGTTGTTACCTATTTTTCCTTTCTGTGCTATTTTATGAAAGTCTGAATATAACATCACATTGCTGCTCTGCATACCACAGGGCTTCTCCGTGTAAGAAGAGACTGCCAAATAGCAGAGTCTTACATTGTTAATGCTGTTTCCTAAAGCAAATCTGAGATAATTCTGATGGTATAGGGCATTCGGCATGTTTAGGCACACAACCTTCAGATCAAAAGAGCAAATGAAGCCCCTCTGAAGTGAATGCGTTTAATCATAGAGAAAAAGGATTTCAGTGTTGATCTCATACATGCCTCTTGGCTGTTTTGGGAACGGGTAGTTATTGAAATAAACCCTCATATACGTTTTTGCCACAGATGCTATGATCTGTATTATTACAATAATTTTGAGTATTCTACAGTGCTGCAGCCTTTTCCCTTTAACTGGAGAATACTCTAAGTCCTAGGTAGGCTTGATGATTTATTTTTTTTTAGGTAACCCTAATATCTAGGGCTCAAACATCTGCAAAGGAATTTTCCCAAACTGGGAAGAAACTCAGTATCTTCCTTATTTTTTGAAGCAGACTCTCCCAAGAGGAAAAACATATTCCCTTTCTCCTCCTCTGTTATGAGGATCTCCTTTTATTTCTGGACTACAATCTGAGAAGAATCTATACTGATGGATCTGGATGTTACACTGCTGAAGAAACTAAAATACATCTCCCACTAAAAATGTTTTTCGTTCGGTAGAATGCTTGGGCTGAAATTTGTCCTGTGGCAAGTGTTGTTCCTTTGCTAGTCTCTTTAATCTGCTCCTCAAGATGAGCATCAAACAGATTTGCATCTTTAAAAAGGGATCTCAAGCAAGCAGTTCTTAGAAAAAACATCTACAGGCCAACTTTTCAGCCTTGGAGAGGAGAGTGACTGCATCTGCCAAGAACTTTATTGCCATCTCTGTACACATTAGGGATGGAAACAGGTTGGTCATACGTCAGGTTTGCTAACTGATTTCTGTGTGTTTTGATATACTACTTGCTCCTGGTCATAGATACATTAACTAACTACAAAGCAGCAAGATTTTAATTGAATTTATGATTTCTCTTCTGCCTTTCATATCTGGTCAGCCTCTTCACAGCAGATCACAGTGTAGTTAACCGTGTTCAAAACATATTAGAGTCTAGTAGGCTCAGAGGTCCATTTCACTCTCTTCGAGGTGGCATCCTTATAAGTGGTAGCACTCTTTATGAGAATAGTGATTTTATAAGCTATTCTAACAGTAGCAGAATCTATTAGGGGCTTCGACTCTCACAAGTCCATCGTAACCTTAGGTAACTTCTTTAATATTGCCAAGACTTTGGAAGAATCAGCCTTCTTCGCTAGATAAACTAGGTGCTTTTAACAAGCTCCCTCATATCTGGTTATACCAGCAGTATACTATCTTGATACCTTTATAGCACAGAAGCTTCTTAGGACTCTACAGTCACTAGAGTAAGGGCCTCAGCGACTTTCTTTGTGAGAGAATTAATCAAGGACTCATAAAAATTGTGCCTTTTACTAGGATGGCTGCACTGGTTTTTGGGAGATTCTTTGAAAATGAGGAATGTATCAGATTCCTCAGCCTTTGAAACTAGAACCAAAGGGAGTATAGACTAGGATTTATATTTCTCTGGGAATGCCTGTCTGCTTTGTCATCAGAAAGCACCTTGAGAGTACAAGAATCTTTCCAAGGCATCAAACTGAGCAATGGTATCCTTGCATAGTAGAGATGTGCATTCGTCTGGGACGAATTAGACAATTTCAATTGTCTAATTCGTCCTGTTTCGGCAACCCTGAAAAACAAAGCAAATTTTCCCGAAATTTTGGGGTTAGTGCACACTAACCCGAAATTCAGAGCAGCCGAAAAAGAAAAGGCCCGAAAGAAATTTCCTGCGGCGGGCCAATAACAAAGGCCAAACCAAAAGGTTCGGCCGAAGCACATCTCTATTGCACGGATCCGAATGTCAGTGCAGGTTATTCAGAATGTCAAAGAATCTCAGATTTTCTTTTTATTTCCTAGAAATCTGTACCCTTTCTGGGTCCTTCTTATCTAAGGCACTTCCCACATAGAGTTTGGGAAGATTAAAACTTGGTTCCACAAACAGTGCAATGTCTCCTTCTCTGAGGAAACTTGATCTTATTGCCTGTAGTACAGTATGTCCAAGCCCACAGGTACAGCTGTGTGTAGGAACCCTGATGGTTCATTCCAAAATTTACAATTAATTCCAGCAGATTCCACAGCCTGCAGAACCTTGAAATGCTCAGATTTGTCTAAGGGAGTTACACTGTGGAGCCTAGCCCTATGCTTAGAAATTAAAGGTAGAGGGAAGCTAAGCTAGAGGTCCTGTCTTTCTCAAGGAGTAAGCAGGGACAGACAGCTCCCCTATAAGGAAAGAATAAAAAGGTTAGGGTTGTTCAGCTTGGAGAAGAGATGACTGAGGGAGGGATATGATAGAGGTCTACAAAATCATGAAAGAACTGAACAGATAAATGTGAATTGGTTATTTACTCTTTTGAATAATACAAAGATTAGGGGGCACTCCATGAAGTTAGCAAGTTAACTTAAAACAAATCGGAGAAAATTCTTTTTCACTCAGTGCACAATTAAGCTCTGGAATTCATTGCCAGAGGATATGGTTAAGGCAGTTAGTGTATCAGGGTTTAAAAATGATTTGGATAAGTTCCTGGAGGAGGTCCATAAACTGCTTTTAATCAATAGGGAACAGTCACTGCTTGCTGCTGGCATTAGTAGCATGGGATCTATTTAATGGATTGGAAACTGGATATGGGACTTGATGGACCTTTGGTCTGACCCAGTATGACATATTTTATGTTCTTATGACCCCATTAAATGCATTGGCATTTTGAAATTGATCCAGATAGCACTGTTGCTGAGCCTCCAAGGCTGCCATGGCGGTGCTTTTTTCTTTCCAAACCTAGAAATATCACTCCATCCAAGACCAGGAGAAGACTAAGAGAAGGATCACTGCAGAAGAGAAGGAGACAAGACAAGATCTAAACTGATTTTACATTCCCTGAGCAGTACTAACACAGAGATCCTGATTGCAAGAAATACAACATTGTAATGTAATTTATGCTATTTTTTATGGCCCCATGTTCCTCTTCACTTGACATGCATACATGTGTTCACCTGAAAATCAAAACAAGTGCACAGTACAGAAGATATGATAAATGGGAGCAAAAGTCAACCACAAATTATCATTTCAAGGAGACCTTATATTAGCAAAATTATTTATAGATAATTCACTTGACATTTACAGTCCCTTTCTACTGTGCCCTCCTTTATTCTGGTTTTGTGTAAAGTATTTTTTTTAAAAAAAGCTTTTTCTAATTAGCCATTCTAACTACAATGATTTTAGGCATCAAAGTGAATTTCAATGATGCTGTCTGGACCCTCATTAGAATCTGACACAGGTATCACACTGATATACAAATAGGGTGGCCATCTTTTCCATGGATCTTAACTGGACACCACCCTAAACTTCATGCTTTGGGAGGGGAGGCAGGGTGGGGAGAAGATTACTGTCAATTGTCGATCCACTTATTACTTTGCTTTCAAGCACCCCCTCAATATACGCAGTTTTGCTCTTTGTTACAACTAAAGCCTTGCTAATACACACCCTCCTCCATACTTCCCCATAAACACACAGCCTCCTATCTTATACATACACATACACACACACTCTCCCAAACACAATTCCCTCTCTCGTACACACACTCACACTCCCAAACACTTATCCTCCTATCTCATACATGCATGCAAACTCCCAAACACACAGCACAGATACAGGCAATATGCTCTCCCTTTCCTTAAAACCTTCCCAACCTTTCATCTGTCTCCCTTGTGCCACCTGTGTCTCAATATTCCCTCCCCTGCCTCTGTGCACTCCTCTTGTGCTGCCCTCCTGTCTCTAGTTGCCTCCCTCCCCATGCTCGTCTTTCTCTCCCTCCTTCCCTCTCCTCCCCATCTTTCCTCCTGTGTCCCATCTCCCTTGTGACTCTTCTATCTCTTCCTTCCTTCCCCCTCTGTTTCCCTCCTTTCCTCATACTCCCATTGTGCCTCTCCTTCCCCGTGACCTTCCTTCCATAGCCCCTCTGTGCCTCTTTCCTCCCTTGCTCCCCATGTTTCTATTTTCCTTTCCTCCCCTTTTCTGTGTCTCCCTCTGTCTCTCCCCTTTCCTCAACCTGCAACTCTGACTATCTCTTCCCTTCCTCTGTTCCTGTATTCCTTGGCTGGTTCACTGCAGCCCCCTCTCTTGGGTCTTGGCCCAGCACTGAGGGAGGGGGAGGGACCCAGAGGGCATTGCTGCATAGATCTGTGGAGCCACTGGGAACTGAGGGCTGTGCTGTGCCCCGCCTCCTCTCCTTCTCCCTATCCCATCCAATCACAACACAGGAAAAGAGGCAAGTGGGCAGGAACACAGCTCAGCTTTCCGTTCTGTATTTCCCTATAACCAGGAAGCTGTGAGAAAGAGGAGCCTATGAGAAACACTGGATTTTACAGTGTCCGGTATGAACGTCTGACCAGACACTATACAGCACAGCTGAAAACCTGGCTGTCCGGTCCAAAACTGGGAAGTTGGCAACCCTATATACAAAGTGCAGAAAAACCAGAATGGAGGAAGAAAGGGATCCAGAAAGAAGAATTGTGGGGAAAAAACAGAGCATGGCAGGTATGTTATTTTTTAAAAAGCTATAAAAAATATACAAAACAAAATACATTGGGAAAAAAATAGAAAGGAAATGTCTAAAAATTAACAAAAAATAAAAAGAGCAAAGAAACAAAAAATTGGCATTTTGAAAAATAAAATTATTACTGCTGGTTTACGCCCAATGAAGATAGGCATGTTGATGGCAATTTTGACACAGAATGGAGTGACTCTAATGAAGTTCCAGGGTATGAAACAACCATCAGAACAACTCTCTTTTTAAGAATATAAGAAGTGCCATACTAGGTCAGATCAATAGTCTATCCAGTCTGGCATCCTGTCTCTTCCAGTGGCCAATCAGGGTCATGTGGAAGAAAAACCCAAGAAATACTCATGGAAAGATTAATTGCCTGTTGTTCACAATCAGCACCCGGCATTAAGAGGTAACATTCCCTAAACCTCCATAAGTTGTTCAAATCTTTTTTAAACTTAGCAATAATACTGGCCTTGACCACATCCTCTGATAACACATTAATTGTACATTGAGTGAAAAAAATGCTTTCCTATTTTAAATCTGCTACTAGATATTTTCATAGATTATAACCTACTTCTAGTCAGTGGCATAGCCATGGGTGGGCCATGGCTCCCCCAGTCAAGACTGCCCCACTGGAAGAAGACTGAAGAATGGCTGCCATGGATCCCATCTTCATAGCGGCTGAAGAAAAAGAAGGACCGCTAAAGCAAGGCTGTTGTGCGATCCCATCATCATGGTGGCCAAAGAAGGAAAGGGCCTGCCAAACAAGGTTGTCACAGGATCCCATCCCTACAATGGCCGAAGAAGAAAAGGGCCCGCAAAAGCAAGGCCACCACAGGATCCCACCCTGTGATAGCGGAAGAAGGAGTCTGGCAGTGGCTGAAGATGTGAGTAATATGTGTGAGTGGCTGAAGAAGTGTGAATATGTGTGAGTAAGAGCAGGAGCCTGGGTTTGTGTGCATGTGTGTATGAGAATGGAGCCTGGGTATTTGTATGTGTTTGTGTGTGAGAATGAGAGCTTGTGTGTGTGTGTGTGTGTGTGTATGTGAGAGAGAGCGGGAGTTTGGTGGTGTGTGTGTGTGTATATGAGTGTGGGAGCTTGGAGGTGTGTGTGTGAATGGGATCTTATGTGTTTGCGAATGGGTACCTGGGAGTGTGTGTGTTTGTGTGAAAGAAAGGGAGCCTGGGTGTGTGTGTGTGTTTGTGTGTATGACAGAGAGTAAGAGCTTATGACAGTGAGAGCTCATATGTGTGTATATGGGAGAGCATGTGAGAGTGAGAGGTGTGTTTGTGTGTGTGTGTGAGTGAGAGAGAAAGCAAATGAGAGTGACAACTTGTGTGTGTTAGGTAGTCTGAGAGAAAGCATAAGCCTGTATGTGTGTGTGTGAGGGAGGAAGGAAAGAACATAGGAGAGAGAAGAAACAGAAAGAGAAGTGAGACCTGAAAAAGGAATTAGGAAAAGACCGACAAGGGGAAAGTAGTAAAGAGAGTCCGGGGACAAAAGATGAGAAAAATGAAAAGATCATACAACAAAGGTAGAAAAACATATATATATTAGAGATGTGATTTGGCTGAACCTTTTGGTTCGGCCTTCTTATCGGCCCGCCGCGGGAAATTTCGTTTTCCCATGGTTCGGGCCAATTTTATTTCAGCAGCCCCCCGAAACGAAACCTGCCCCAACCCTTCAAATTTAATTAATTGCAACCCCCCCTAAAACTTGCTGAAATTCCCTGGTGGTCCAGCGGGGGTCCCGGGAGCGATCTCCCGCTCTCAGGCCATCGGTTGCCAGTAATCAAATTGGCGCCGATGGCCCTTTGCCCTTACCATGTGACAGGGGCCCGAGAGGGGGAGATCGCTCCCAGGACCCCGCTGGACCACCAGGGATGTTGGGTAAATCTTGGGGGGTGGGGGTGTTGGGCAAGTCTTGGGGGATTGCAATTAATTAAATTTGAAGGGTTGGGGGTAGGTTTTTATTTTTTTTTTAATGTGCCCTTTCTCCCTCCCCCTACAAAATCGATAAGAAAACCACACAAAATTTTGTGGGTTTTCTTATCATTTCGTCGCCCCCCTGAAACGCGACGAAATAGGAAATATCGTCTCTATTTCCTATTTCGTCGCAAATGAATGCACATCCCTAATATATATATATATTTAGAGTTTTTAGAGATTGAAATATGCCATCTTTGGCAATGTGTATTTCTTATATTTTTGTATTTTGCTCCTTATTTAGAGTTCCACTGTTCAGAGTCTGATTTCTCAGGCTTTCTATTTCAGTTTTGTCTGCATGTTTCTGTTTCTAATTTGTAGTCCCTTATTCTTATTTCTGTATTAATTAAGAGTTGTCCTGTATTCTACTTGTGTGTGACTGAGATGCAGTATTTCTGCTAGCATGTAGTTTCTGATATGCATGTAGTGCTGATAAGAACTGAAATAATAGAGTTAAAATATTTTAAAGTTTCCCTCATGATACATAATGACAGTTGCAGACTACCTAGAAACCCATTGTAGGATGCATGCTAAGATTGCAACCTTTAAAGCGGCACGTGGGTGCACATTTGTCGGCCCACACCCAGATACGCGGCCATTTTATAACATATACACCGATATGTGTGCATGTTATAAAATAGCCTGGCCATGCACACATGTGCACTTAATTTTAAGTGGGCACACACCTGTATATGCAAAATCTGCTTTTACCGCATGTAGGGAAATTTTAAAAGGAACATGTGTCAATGTTATTGCCTGTTTTAGCAGTTCCTCCCCAGTTTGCCCAGTTAGCAGAAAGGTCCTCCAAACTCCCTGGTTTGATAGCCTATAGGGCCTCCATTTACCCCAGACTCTTTACACCCCTCAGATATGGATTGCTAGATTTTTTAAACTTACATGCTATTACTAGCATCAGTAGCATGAGATAGACTTAGTTATTGGGTACTTACAAGGTTCTTATGGCCTAGATTGGCCACTGTTGGAAACAGGATGCTGGGCTTGATGGACCCTTGGTCTGACCTAATATGGCATGTTCTTATGTTCAAAGCAGAACTAGTTACACGGCAGGAGACTTCGGAGCATGCCAGATTGTGTAAGTATTTATGCGCAAATTTCTGGTTAAAGTCCCAAAATGCTCATGAACCACCCATGGCCAATCCAGGCCACAAGAACCTGGCAAATACCCAAAAACTAATTCTATTCCATGTTACCATTGCTAATGGCAGTGACTATTCTCTAGGTGAACTTAATAGCAGGTAATGGACTTCTCCTCCAAGAACTTATCCAATCCTTTTTTAAACAGAGCTATATAACTGCACTAACCACATCCTCTGGCAACAAATTCCAGAGTTTAATTGTGCGTTGAGTAAAAAAGAACTTTCTCCAATTAGTTTTAAATGTGCCCCATGCTAACTTCATGGAGTGCCCCTAGTCTTTCTATTATCCGAAAGAGTAAATAACCGATTCATATCTACCTGTTCTAGACCTCTCATGATTTTAAACATCTCTATCATATCCCCCCTCAGTCGTCTCTTCTCCAAGCTGAAAAGTCCTAACCTCTTTAGTCTTTACTCATAGGGAAGTTGTTCCATTCCCCTTATCATTTTGGTAGCCCTCCTCTGTACCTTCTCCATCGCAATTATATCTTTTTTGAGATGCGGCGACCAGAATTGTACACAGTATTCAAGGTGCGGTCTCACCATGGAGCGATACAGAGGCATTATGACATTTTCCGTTTTATTCACCATTCCCTTTCTAATAATTCCCAACATTCTGTTTGCTTTTTTGACTGC
Source organism: Rhinatrema bivittatum (assembly GCF_901001135.1). Taxonomy (NCBI): domain Eukaryota; kingdom Metazoa; phylum Chordata; class Amphibia; order Gymnophiona; family Rhinatrematidae; genus Rhinatrema; species Rhinatrema bivittatum. The sequence continues at coordinate 147,960,504 of NC_042623.1, forward strand.
CGCAGCACACTGAACCGACGATTTCAATGTGTTATCCACTATGACACCTAGATCTCTTTCTTGGGTTGTAGCACCTAATATGGAACCCAACATTGTGTAATTATACCACGGGTTATTTTTCCCTATATGCATCACCTTGCACTTAACCACATTAAATTTCATCTGCCATTTGGATGCCCAATTTTCCAGTCTCACAAGGTCTTCCTGCAATTTATCACAATCTGCTTGTGATTTAACTACTCTGAACAATTTTGTGTCATCTGCAAATTTGATTATCTCACTCGTCGTATTTCTTTCCAGATCATTTATAAATACATTGAAAAGTAAGGGTCCCAATACAGATCCCTGAGGCACTCCACTGTCCACTCCCTTCCACTGAGAAAATTGTCCATTTAATCCTACTCTTTTTCCTGTCTTTTAGCCAGTTTGCAATCCACGAAAGGACATCGCCACCTATCCCATGACTTTTTACTTTTCCTAGAAGCCTCTCATGAGGAAATTTGTCAAACGCCTTCTGAAAATCCAAGTATACTATATCTACCGGTTCACCTTTATCCACATGTTTATTAACTCCTTCAAAAAAGTGAAGCAGATTTGTGAGGCAAGACTTGCCCTGGGTAAAGCCATGCTGACTTTGTTCCATTAAACCATGTATTTCTATATGTTCTGTGATTTTGATGTTTAGAACACTGTTCTGTGATTTTGATGTTTAGAACACTTTCCACTATTTTTCCTGGCACTGAAGTCAGGCTAACCGGTCTGTAGTTTCCCGGATAGCCCCTGGAGCCCTTTTTAAATATTGGGGTTACATTTGCTATCCTCCAGTCTTTAGGTACAATGGATGATTTTAATGATAAGTTACAAATTTTTACTAATAGGTCTGAAATTTCATTTTTTAGTTCCTTCAGAACTCTGGGGTGTACACCATCCGGTCCGGGTGATTTACTACTCTTCAGTTTGTCAATCAGGCCTACCACATCTTCTAGGTTCACCGTGATTTGATTCAGTCCATCTGAATCATTACCCATGAAAACCTTCTCCAGTACGGGTACCTCCCCAACATCCTCTTCAGTAAACACCGAAGCAAAGAAATCATTTAATCTTTCCGTGATGGCCTTATCTTCTCTAAGTGCCCCTTTAACCCTCGATCATCTAACGATCCAACTGACTCCCTCACAGGCTTTCTGCTTCGGATATATTTAAAAAGGTTTTTACTGTGAGTTTTTGCCTCTACAGCCAACTTCTTTTCACATTCTCTCTTAGCCTGTCTTACCTGATAATTTTGTTTTTCTTAGTGTAGACAGATGAACTCAGGACCAATGAGTTATGCTCCCCTGCCAGCAGATGGAGATGGAGTCAGATTTGAAAGCTGACATCACCCTAGATACACCCCTGCAGTGACCTCAGCCCTTCCAGTATTCTCTTGAAAAACACTGTGGACATACTATTGAAAAAACATGATTTAAAATATGATTAAAAATGGATAACCATAACTGTACTCAACCAATCATAAACACTGAACCCCAGTTAGAATATAGATGATCTAGGGACTGGATAATGGTTTACCCGTATCCTCTTGGAATCGATATCCACTTCACGGGTGAATACTTGGCACCATTCTTGGACAGCTGTGGGCAATGCTGAGTCCATCTGTCTATACTAAGGAAAACAAAATTATCAGATTTCCTAGCAAGTAGGCAGATGAACTCAGGACCAATGGGATGTACAAAAGCTACTCTTGATTGGGGTGGGAGGCTGCCCATGGTCCGGTTAACACCACCCTTGCAAAGGCTAAATCCTTTCAGACCTCTATGAACCAGGTGATAAAACCTGGAGAAGGTGTGCAAGGAGGACCACATCGCCGCTCAGCAGATATCGATGGAAGACAGCAGTCTAGCTTCCGCCCATGAGACCGCCTGAGTCCTAGCGGAATAAGCCTTATCCTGAGAAGGTAATGACTTTCCCCATCTCCACATAGGCTCTCGTGACTACCTCCTTAATCCAGCAAGCTATGGTAGCCCGTGAAGTTAGTTTGCCCCGCTTCCTTCCACCGTGAAGAACAAACAGGCAGTCCGTCTTTTGGACCGGTTCTTAAACTTCCAGATACTACAGCAAAAGTCTACTGACATTCAAATGACAGAGGAGGCGGTATTCTTCTGCGTCCTTGTGCTTATCTAGGAATGGCAATGAAATGGACTGATTCAAATGAAACTCTGAGACTACGCTGAGCAAGAAGGATGGAATGGTACGAAGCTGTAACACTCCTGGAGTCATCTGGAGGAATGGTTCCTAACACGAAAATGCCTGTAGTTCAGAGATGTGATGTGCCAAACATATAGCCACCAGGAGCACCATTTTCAAGGTTAATAAATGCAAGGAAAGACTGAGCAGTGGCCGAAAGGAGGGCCCTGCCAAAATTTTTAATGCTAGATTAAGATTCCACAAGGGAACCATCCACTGTTGGGGTAGCCAGAGGTGCTTCACCCCTTTCAGAAAATGGGCCTTGTCCGGATAAGCCAACAGGCGGGTTCGTTCACCTTGCCCCTGAAACAGGAGAGAGCCACTACCTGATACTTTAATGAGTTAAGGGTCAAACCTTTATTCAAGTCATTCTGCAAAAATTCCAGAATTAGTGGGATTTTGACCGCACAAGTGGGACACCATGTTCCTCACACCAGACCTTAAATACTCTCCAGATCCGCACATAAGCTAGGGACATAGAGTTATTCTGCATGCAGTATAAGGTGGCAATTAATGCCACAGACTATCCTTGCTTCATCAGGTGAGCCCTCTCAAGGGCCAGACAGTAAGATAGAATCAAGTCGGATTCTCATGAAGGAGTGGTCCCTGCTGCAACAGGTCCCTATGCAGTGGGAGGCACAGAGGGGTCTCCACCAGATGTGGATGCCTGGGCCAATCTGGAGCTACTAGTAGGACTAATCCCCTGTGGGGCTCAATTCTGCAAATGACTCTGCCTAGCAGGGGCCACAGAGGGAAGGCCTATAGCAACTTTTCTTACAGCCAGGTCTGAATGACAGCATCAGACCCTAGGAACCACTGATCTCTTCTGTGACTGAAGAATCAGGGAACCTTCACATTCTTAGATGTGGCCAGCAAGTCGATGGACGGGAGACCCCAGCAATCTACTATTGGCTGAAAGGCTTTGGCCAACAACGCCCACTCTCCTGGATCCAAAATCTCCTTGCTTAGAAAGTCTGCTCTGATGTTGTCTTTTCCTGTGATGTGGGAGGCTGAGATCATCTGTAGATGTATTTCCGCTCATTCCATAAGGAGATCTATCTCCTGTGATATTTGCTGGCTCTTGGTTCCAACCTGGAGGTTGATATAGGGTACTGTTGTTGCGTTGTCCGACATTATATGGACCACTTGACCCTGGAGTCTGTGGCTGAATTTTAGACATGAAAATCTGACTGCACAGGCTTCCAGAGGACCTTTTCCTCGGTCCAACCTCTTCCTCTGTCCAACATCCCTGGGCCATCAGTTCCTGACAGTGAGCTCCCCAGCTCCAGAGGCTCATGTCTTTTATGAGGACCAGCGAGTTCGGAGAGGAGAGGGGTACACCCCTGCTCAGATGAGCTTCCTGCAGCCACCACTGAAGCCGAGCGAATACTCCCCTCAGTAGGTGGAGGTGAATCAAATATTCTTGAGACTGCAGGTTCCAACGTGATAGTAGTAAGCATTGAAGTGCTCGCATGTGTGTCCTCACCCATGGAACTACCTCCAGGGCTACCGCCATCAACCCAAGAACTTGGAGATAGCTCCACACCATCCAGGTGTATCGTGATGCACTTAGGACATCAACTTCCTTATCCACGTGGTTGGAAGGAAGACCTTGCCCTGCTTGGTGTTGAACCAGAATTCCAGATATTCCAAAGACTGGGAGGGTTTGAGACTGCTTTTGTCCAGGTTTACAACCAACCAAGTTCCTGAAGCAAGGAGGTCACCCTGTTGGTCACCTGGAGACTCTTTTCCACAGACTTGGCCTGGATCAACCAGTTGTACAAGTACGGGTGCACCAGGATCCCCTCTTTTATCAATGCTGCCGCTATGACCACCATAATCTTGGAAAATGTTCTGGGGGCAGTGGCTAGGCCATAGGGCAGTGCCTGGAATTTATAATGGTGATGCAGTACTGCAAAGCGTAGGAAATGGTGGTGTTCTTGATAGATTGGAATATGTAAGTAGGCCTTGGATAGGTCCAGGAAGGTTAAGAACTCTCCTGATTGTATGGCCATTATCACAGAGCATAGGGTTTCTATGCAGAAATGATTCACTCGTAGATGTTGGTTGATGCTCTTGAGGTCCAGGATGGGGCAAAAGGAACCTTCCTTCTTGGATACAATGAAATAGATGGAATAACACCCTGTATGGATCCCAGGAACTGGGATTAGAGCCCTCATCCTGAGGAGCTTTAAAAGAGTAGTCTCCACTGCCTGCTTCTTGTGCTCGAAGTGGCAAGGAGACATCATGAATATGTCCCAAGGAGTGCTGTGAAATTTTAGCGCATATCCTTCTCGTATGAACTCCAGTACCAATTTGTCCAAAGTGATCTTGACCCACCACTGGTGGAAGACAGACAGTTGACCCCCTATCTCCTCGTTCCAAGGGTGGGTTGGCAAAATGTCATTGAGGGGTTCGGGACTAATATGAACCCGAGCCTATCCCTCTGTTGGGCTGTTAACTACGAAAGGACTGAGACCTCCCTAAGGGCAGAAAGCTCTGAATTGTCAAGTTTCTGCAGAGGTAAAAGCGTTGGGAGCCCCTGAATCAACCCCTCATAGGAGAGGGGAACTGTAACTGCTTTCTTTTCTCTTCTGTTAGCTGGGGAACTGGAGATTCGCCCCATTTACTGGCAGCTTTTCCAATTCACTTCTGAAAAAGAGTGATCCCTTAAAGGACATTTTTGTAAGATTAGCCTTCGAAGTTGCGTCTGCTGACTAATTCTGCAGCCATAGCTGTCTTCTGGCCACCACCACTGAGGTCCCTTCTCTAACCGAAGTATGGACTAGATCCGAGCCCGTGTCAGCTAAAAAGGTGGTGGCGGGTTCCATAACCATTCTGGAATTCATCCCTGAATCATCCATCTCCTGAGAGAGGAGTAGGCACTAACGAACTAACAGGGCACAACAAGAAGCAATCTGTAAGGTCACTGCTACTGTTTCAAAGGCCTGTTTAAAGATGGACTCCATCCAGCTATCGTGTGTATCCATTAAGGCCGTTCCTCCCTCCACTGAGTTATTCACTTAGAGATGGTACAGACCAGCGCATCCATTTTAGAGAAACGCAAACACTCTCACTGCCAGATCCAGTGAGTATACAGTTTATAATGCTTTTCCCCTTTTAAAACTTGCTTCTGGGGTATCCCATTCCAGGTCAATCAACTCCTGGATGGCTTCCAGTACTGGAAAGTAGCAAGAGGCTTTCCATAGGGAAATCAGAATGGGATTCTTCTTTGGTTCTGTCAAGAGTCCATCCCAGGAACTCCCTGTTGTGGAACGCGCCCTCAGGCCCGGTTAGGAGCTCGGAGGCGCAGTCCCATCTGAAGTAGGATGTGAGTCCTTGGGTCACGGTGCGGTTCAGGGAGGAGCCCCAAGACACATCGCGAGAGGTGAGCAGGTACGAGCAGGGGTGGAGCAGGAGCAAGGCAGGCTCAGCCCTCCACTGTCAAACAAGCACCAATGAGACCCAGCAACGCAATGCTGGTCTCGAGAGCAGCCCTCCAGCCACTTGATAGCCCTTCCGGACCCGTCGCTTGGGAACGACGAGTGCGTGAGGCCAAACGGAGGCTGAGGGCAGGAACATGAAGACTCAGACGGAGAATCAGGAGACTCAGGAGACTCAGACAAATACTTGGATACTCAGGAGACTCAGACGAAGACTCAGACAAGGATTCAGGATACTCAGAAGATTTGGACAAGGATACAGGTTGCTCGGACGTTTCAGGCAAGGATTCAAGAGTCAGACGAAAGTACTGGGTGAGAACTGCATTGCAGCACGCCCTACACAGCCGCCCATGGCTGGTTGTGGACCATGCAAACAAAAGTAGGCTATTCGCGCGCCTTTTAAAATCCGCCCCTAGATATTTAGCAAAGGGAGTAAAATGTGAAGTGATCATATTTTCAGATGACAAAGTTATTCTAAGTAGCTAAAATTTGAGCAGACTATGAGGAATTTCTAGGAGACTTTGCAAAACTGGGGAACCAGCCATCTGAATGGCAGAAGAAATGGCAGAAGAAATCCTCCCCAAACAAATCCTCCCCAAACAAATCAAAGCATCACCATATCGGTCAGGAAACAGTGCTCAGGAGATCACCTCAGTAAACACCTAACCAAGGAACTAATGAATCTGGACCTCGCCGACGCCAACTCAGCAACATCTTCATGGATTAACATAACTAACAAGATAGCAGATCAAGTGTGTCCCATGACAACAAAATCTATCAATCCGGACAAAGACAACAGGAAACCATGGTTCACCACAGAGCTGAAGTCACGTAAACACGAGCTCAGATGCAAGGAAAACCAATGGCGAAAAAGCCCATCCACAACAACCCTCCTCACCTACAAAGCATGCCTCAATTCATATAGAAACGAAATCAACAAAACCAAGAAAGAATTCTTCTCCAAAAAGATACACCACTTCTCATTCGATTCAAGAGCCCTCTTCTCCTATGTCTCAGCACTCACCAAACCTCCCGGACCTAGCATCCCAGATGACCAAGCTCTTAAAAAAGCTAATGAACTAGCCGAATTCTTTGACAACAAAATCACCTCACTCGTAGCCCCTCTCAAAGGGCCATCTCTGCACACAAGCTACGCAAGCAACCACAGCCCACAAACTCCTCAACCCAACACATACACAGCAGCACTCGAATCTCTTGAACCCACGTCCACCTTAGAAATAGCGAACATCCTTAAGAAGATAAAACCATCCTCTCACCCGCTAGATCATATTCCATCAAACCTTCTGAGTTCAATCCCCGACATCATTGCCAAGCCAGTGGCAGACATCATCAACCGTTCCCTTGCTCAAGGCCAAGTTCCCGACCAACTCAAGTTGGCAATGCTCAAACCTCTCCTCAAAAAACCTAACCTTCCCCCTTCGGATCCTGCTAACTACAGACCTATAGCAAACCTTCCTATGTTGGCTAAAATCATGGAGAAAGTGGTTAACAGACAACTCTCAGAATTCCTTGATGACAACAATATCCTCACCACTAACCAGTTTGGATTCCGGAAGACAAAGAACACCGAATCTCTGTTAGCCACACTATCGGACAACATTATCTTCAATCTGGAAAAAGGCCAACCTTGCCTCCTCGCACTTCTGGATCTCTCCTCAGCGTTCGACACCGTGAACCACTCTAGCCTACTACAACGGCTAACAGACATCGGCATAACAGGAGCAGCTTTCAACTGGTTTAAATCCTTCCTTGAGAACAGAACATACAAAGTCAAGATAAACAACAAGGAGTCCCACCCCATTCAATCCAAAATGGGGGTACCACAAGGATCCTCACTCTCCCCCACCCTCTTCAACATCTATCTCCTCCCACTCTGTCATCTACTTACTAACCTCAATCTAATCCATTTTCTATACGCGGATGACATACAAATACTCATCCCTATAACGGATACTATACACAAAACCATGGATTACTGGAATAAATGCCTCTCAACCATCAACGATCTACTAGCCAGTCTCAACTTAGTCCTAAACACAAACAAAACGGAAATTCTTATAATAGCTCCGGAACAATCTGCCCCAACCACCGCCTGCAATCCTCTAGACACCTCAGGATACACCACCTCTCCTCAAGTCAGAGATCTGGGTGTACTCCTAGACAACAGACTCAACCTCAACAAATTCGTAAATAACACCACAAAAGAATGCTTCTTTAAATTACAAGTTTTAAAGAAACTAAAGCCACTTCTCCGCTACAGGGATTTCCGCACAGTACTCCAGGCCATCATTCTCCCGAAATTGGACTACTGCAATTCACTCCTGCTGGGCCTTCCCGCCTGCACCACCAAACCCCTCCAGATGGTCTTGAATGCCACAGCAAGAATTCTCACCAACGCCAAAAAAAGGGACCATATCACCCCGATCCTCCAGCATCTCCACTGGCTCCCCATTAAATACAGGATACAGTTCAAAACCAGCATGATGATTCATAAGGCCCTACAGAGCATCTCTCCACTCAACTTAACCTTCCAGCTCCAACTACACACTTCTAAAAAGCCAACCAGAAGGGCATATCAGAACAGAATGATCACCCAACCAGCAAAATCCTCCCTGAGGAAACGCGCACTATCCACAGCGGGCCCTTCGCTCTGGAACTCACTACCACCAGACCTCCGCCTTGAGCCGTGCCATTCCACGTTCAAAGTGAAACTCAAGACTTGGCTCTTCCTACAAGCTTTCCCAGAGAGCTAAGAGCAGGAAGAATAACAACCCTCCCATCCCACAGCAATTTTGTAATGTTTATTTGCTTTATTTATGTGTTCTTAGTAGATCTTAGTTTGTATTCTACTTTATAATAGATTAACTGTTCTATATGTTCCATGTAAACCGCCATCTCGGCGATAGTTATCTCTGTTATCTGTGAACCGGAGTGATATGTATATTATACAGGAACTTCCGGTATATAAAAACCAAAAATAAATAAATAAATAAATTATAGCATCTAGAAACTTCACCTCTATAGCATGCTCTGAGAAGACATTTACCCAGTTCTTATTAGGGTAATTGAAATCACCCTTCTGGGTCAAAATGAAGGTAATTAAACCTGTTTTAAATGCAATTATTTCATCAGGTTTTTTGAAGTGCTGCCTCTTAAATATTTTACATTTAAAATACTGGCTGCTTGTTACTGTATTCACTTCCATTTTCCCATATATACAGTATAGACAGGCAGGTTATAAATTTATCCAAATAGGTAAAACATAAAATATCAACCAAATACTCCCAGAAAATAAATGATATATTAGAATATATAAATCTAATTCAATAAATCTTTATTACACGTAAATTTACCCACCACTCATCATAACTTAGTTTATAGAGAAAACATATATTAAAATGCATGTCACATTCACAGATATCATACAACTACTACACCACAATCATACCCACACAACAATCCTTTCATCTACATCCATTCAATCACAAATTTATAAAAACACTTTCCCAACATGTTTCACTTGTAAAAGCTGCTTCAGGGGAAACAATTATTATCTCTTAAATATCAACCAATTTTTACAAAATATCTGTTAAAATGTAGTTACTCAATATCCATCGCAAATACCACAACATAGGTGAATCCAATATACAAAATTTAAAAAATATGCTTAAACAGATAACATCATTTAATTCATTAATTGGCACAAATGTTCCCAGATTCTGACAATAAATTCAAATTATCCATATCTCCGTAGCTGTAGATTTATAATTATCAACAAGGCAGCAAAAGTTCTTTTCACTCTTCAAATAATGAATGTTGCATCGGAGGTGGACCCTTGGGCTGAGGTGCGATTGACGCAACCCGTAGGCAAGGATCTATGGGTCCCCACCATCAGCAGGTGGAGTGGGCTGAAGCTAGAGGCCGCTGGAGCTTCTCCTATACCAGCCCTCATTCCCCTTGGGTTGAGCCTTTGGGTGCCGGGACTGGCAGGACTTAGGTGGGCCTCGAGGTTAGCAAGAGGTGAGTAGCTGTACAGCCCAGAGACAGCAGTCAGTAGATGGTGTAGTTCTATCCTGGATGGGATTTGGTACAAGAGCTCAGGTGCCAAAGGAACAATAGGGAACTGAAGGCACCTGAGCAAAGGAAGGCCTGAGCCTTGAAAGTCCACGTCCAGAGAATAGGCAAGGAGAGGCATCACTGACAGGCTGGATTTGGAGCTGGCTGTGAATGGTAGTTGTGGCAAACAATGAAGAACTCTGGACGAAGGAGAGTCTGTAGCATAGTCGTACAAAGCGAAGGTCAAGGCACGGAGAAGGCAGGTATAGTCAGTCCAAGCAATAGTCACAATATGGAGCAGGCAAACCTAGTCAGGAAGGCAGTGGTCAGGTCACAGAGAAGGGAGCCATGGTCAGGCAATGCAGAGGTCCGGGGCTGGAGAGAAGCAGAAGAGTAGTCAGGCATAGCGGAGGTCCGGGGCTGGAGAGAAGCTGAAGAATAGTCAGGCATAGCGGAGGTCCGGGGCTGGAGAGAAGCTGAAGAGTAGTCAGGTGTAGTGGAGATCTGGGGTTGGAGAGAAGCTGAAGAGTAATCAGCCGTAGCGGAGGTCCGGGGCTGGAGAGAAGCTGAAGAATGGTCAGGCATAGCAAAGGTCAAGTACAAGGAGTCAATCCAACACATAGACGAACAGGAACTAGGAGAACAGGAACCAGGAACTACAGGAAGACAGGAATACATGATGAGACGATCCAAGGAATAGCAACGAGTGCTCGGAGTACGAGGAGATCTGTTGCAAAGGCAACACTATTGAGCGAGGCCTGAGCTTTTATACGCTGAAAAGTCTGACGTCAGCATCCGGGTCCGCGGTCAAGTTACCACCGCGGGCCTTTTAAAGGAATCACTGATGCGCACGTGCGCGCCTAAGAAGGGGAGCGGCACTGGTGGTGGCTTCTCTCCGCGGGCCATGCAGAGAGGCCTGAAGAGCAAGGACATCCTGGTCGGCAACACTGGGCAATGTGTCAGGGCCGGAGGCACTGGAGGGAACCCAAGGTTGGAACTAGCGGCCCACCGCCGCCAGCGAAGAGGAGCCAGCAGCTGGAGTCCATCTGAAGAGGTTAGAGGGCCATGCCGCGGGGCTGCAGTGGGCAACACGTGTAACAATGAAGACCACTTATATGAACAAAGCAGCAAATTTTCTTTCATTTCCTAACTTATGAAGGCCTCTCAAGTGAATTGTTGTGAAGATCTCACAACTGGGGGAGGGACCCAACGGGTGTCACCGCAGGAGAGCAGGGCTCGTCTGTAGAGGAAAGATTTCTTCTTAATTTGGTTTTCTTTGGTAAAATTTACTCTAACGCTGTGCTAGCATGCATAGAGTCCCTAACTGCTATGGAGACGGAAAATACTGAAGAGCTGCACTTCATGCAGGGGTATATGAACTAGGGCTGACGTCAGATTGAAATCTGATCCGTCTCCAACTGCTATCAGGAGTATACTATACCCATTGGTCCTGAGTCCATCTGCTACACACTAGGAAAAGGGCCTTTTCACGTGCGATAGGATTTAAATTAGCTGGAGGGGCGGGGAGGGGGAGGAGTCGGCCGTGGCATCGCTGCCGGCAATAGTGTGAGGAACATTATCGCTGGCAGTAGCGTGGCGAATAGCTACACCTTTTACGGTGTCGCTATTCGCTGCAAAAGGCTGCAGCCGGCTGCGCTACGGCCGGCGAAATCGTACCGTCGTGGTGCGAACGGCTGCAGCCTTTCGCAGGCCCGCCCTCCCTTCGCCCCCGCCCCCTTTTTCACCATTTAACCCACCTGCCCACAATTTGCTTCTTATACCTTTCCTTCAAAAAATCACCTCAGCACTGGAAATTCTTATAGTCGTCTGCAGAAACACTGAAGACACCTTCAAGAAATTCTCTTAACAGATAACAGCGCTCTCTCTAAAAGCACAACAAACAATATGTCACAAATACCTATGCCAATATCCCAATAACAACAACACACAATATAGCTAGAAAAGTTTTTGAAACTCACCAAATGCTATCGCCAAATCAAACATGTGAGGAGCCTCTCCCCAAGACGTGGCACATCTTGGTCCATAAGTCACATGCAAATTCATGACCAATCAAATCTATATCTATCCCAAAGCACAGAAGACATGCCAACCAGAGATCGTCAAAAAGATTTTTAATTGCAGGATAACCAGTCAATGTTTTCATTTAACCCACCAGGAGTAATGGTTTTTAAATCAGCCTGATCTAACCTCTTATTTAAATCTTCCCTTCACCCGCTGGTAATGATTGGTATAGAAAAGAAAGATCGTCCACCTCATGATTATATTGAACCAGTGCGATACTAAAATTCCTGAACCATGCAAATAGCTAAATATTTGGAAACACTCCCACTTAGGAAATGTTTTCTCTGGCTCCAAAAAAGATAGTGGACTACGTCCTGAGCTGGCATTATGTCCAATGGAGATTTACTCTTGTACATGGATTCTTTGCACCTCCAGGTTTTACAGAATAGAGGCCTTTGTGGGGAGATTTACTTGGATATGTTTCATTGCCCCAGTCCCCTTCCTTAAGAAGTGAAGGAGTACCCTAGTGGTTGAAGCAGCAGACTGAAAAACCAGGGGAGCCGGGCTTCAAATGCCACTTTTCCTGCTGATGCTTCTTGTGACCTTGGACAAGCTACTTCACTCTTTACTGCCTCAGGTACGAATATAAAGGGGAGGGTCTATTTACCAAACTGCAGCATTTTCCCTGAATACCACAAGTTAGTGATTCCCGCAGTAGTCTCCCTGGTGGTAAAATACCGCAAAAAAAAAATAAAAAAATACCACAGCTTAGGTGACCTAAAAAAAATCCCATTGCGATGGTGGCCCCAAAACACAGAGTCGCCATCTTTCACAGGAACCGAGCAGCTTGCATACTGCCTGCACTCACCCCCATAGAGTTAAAAACCTTGGGGGATCTGTTGAGGCTTCTGTCCCACGCACCACCACTGCTCCATGAGACAGCCAGTTTAAAAAGTAACTTAAAAAAAAGCTTAAAGTCCCTGACACCATCCATAGTCCTGCCCCCATTTCAGAAAGCCCTTTGAGACAAAAAGTCTCCATTGACACCCTTGGTCCACCCAACCCTGCCCATCCCCACCCAACTCCCCTTCAGTGCTTACAAGTCCCCAGTGGTCCAGCGGAGCTCAGACCACTCCCTAGGGCTCTGGGTTCAGCATTGCCTTTTGAAAAATGGCACCAGTCATCCACATAGAAACGTTTGCCCCGTCACATGATAGCTGTTTTCTATGATCAGGCAAATTCAAATCAAGTCTACCATATAGTATGGTTTCTGACATCCTGATGGAGACCAAAATGTTTCAAATACATGTGTAAAAGGTATAGGTGGAGTAAATACTTCACACATAAAACAACGAAACAAAGGAGAATGTGTAAAATAAGGCGTAACCTTTTAGCTTTTTAAATGGTCAAAAAGCTAACAGGTCACACCTTATTTAGCACATTTGCATATACATATGTGACAAGGAAGTTAAAACTAAATTAAAGGACAGCACTAAAACATTTACTAAATACTACAAAATACTACTAATAATAATGGTTCACTGGAAATACTGAAAACTTGCCATGGTACATAATTCTTTAAATTGAGAAGGAATGAGATTGTATTCTAGTATTGCACCTCAGCAAATTAACGCTATCTGCTTGGATCCAGTTTCCAGTGAGAAATCAATATGGAACAGTAGCTTCTTTACATATGAGGTTTTCCCCCAAGGAAAAGCACTTGTCAGTTCTTCAAACTGAAAACCAGGATGCTCTGTGCATGACTATTTAAGATTTGCTTCAAACACTGCATATATTCCATTGGAATAAAAGAGAGCTTTCCTAACTAATCTTGCAGAAAAGTTTTTATTAAGCTGTCAGTCTGACAGGCTCCAAATTTAGCATCGCATATATCCACAGCATGCTGAACAACAATTTGCTTTTCATGGTGAAGCGTGGTGAAAGCTAGCGGTTCAAGTCAATGAGCTGCTGTCAAAAGCAGTAAAAAGACGCTAGGGGGAAAAAAAAAAATCCCATCTTGACATGATAAGCTTGGCTTGTTCAACTGAACTGCGTCAGCAGTTTTGGTTCTGGAATAAATAAGGGTGCTGGAATTTCACTCTGTTTATGTGACAAGGAGCACAATAAACGACAGAATGTGAGAGAGCTGATTCTAGAATCTGATCAGAAATGAGTTAAAGGGGAGACTCATGGTGAAAAGTTGGAGCCACAAAGGAGAGGACCAGAGGAGGTCATAGTTAAGCATGCACCACTACTTCAGCAAACGTTCCTGGGAATTCAAGGCCTCAAGCAGTATATTTCACACAAGGAAATATTTCAATTTCTACCTCTAATGAAGAAATAATGTTGGGATCAATCTCTTTATTTCTACTGAATTAACTAATGTTACAACTACAACTCAACTACAGCCTGGATGTACACATTGTTTTTTGTTGTTTCAACTGTATGCATCCTCAAAGAAAGAACAAGCAGCATCATAAAGCTTCTAGCATGTGCTACTACCCTAATAGGTAACAAGACGTAAAACAGAGCTTCTTCAACTGACCTTTGTTTTTCTTGACACCGGTTGCTTCTTAAGCAGGGATAAGGAAGTGTCTGGAACTTTTATAGATGACACTAACAATTCATCACGGCCAAGCATTTTTACATTGTTTTAAATTAGTCCCAATATTATGCACCCATAACCAGCAAAAACCCTTCACAAGTTTCATAGTCAGAAGTCAGGTTTGGCTGTTATCCATGAGATGGCCTTTTACTCAACACTTCGTAATCTGTCTCAGGCATTAATAAGCCAACTGTAGTCTTTTTTCTGAGGCTTCTCCGCAACATTGGGTGTGTACTGAAAACCAAGATCATGACGAGAGAAAAAAAAGAAAAACAAGCATGTTCTTCATTCCACAGAAAGTTGCACAGCTGTGGTTTTCCACACCAATAAAATATTATGGTTGTAATCCATGGGTATGATGAACAAGAGCAAAAGAAATGAAGATCTAAGTACAGTATGTGGCAGCAAACAGCATCAAAATTTGATGGTGGTTTCCATGTTATATAGATAGCTATATATTTTACATATTGTTGATCAACAGAAGTTCACTGCAAGAAATAGCTCATTCCAGGTCTGGTTCCAAAGACATGAGTCAGTTTGATAGGCCCCTTGCAGTTCAGCAGCCCATACTTCAAGCAAGGCTGTAGGTCTTTTAATCCAAAGGACAAGGATGAAGTAAAAAAAGTGCAGTTCTTCAATTAAAGTGCATGGATGAGGTAAACTAAATTCCAGAGTTTCAGTTTATTCAGTACTGACTCAGACAGGAACCATTCTGCCCTGTATCTGTTGCATTTGGGTCCGCATTCCCTGGACGCTGCTCAAAATCTTGTTCTGATGTGCAGAGACAGTGATGCCAATTACTGCCAGATCACTGTATTCAAAGAACAGAAAAAGTGAAAACAAGAGACATAAATCAAGAGCATTATTTTGATTTCCAAATCTAATGAACATAAGCATATTACAATTAACCACCATTCACACTGTAAAGCATGGCAGGTACATGAGAACCTTTAATTAAACATTTCAGTGCAACAATGTAGTGGCACTTCAAATTATGCTCTCTGTCAAAATGCAATCCATCCCATTTGTTTAATGAGTGCAATGATATGCAGTCAAAAGGGGCCAATTAAGTCCAAACAGAATTTCCCAGGTTTTTTTTGTTGTTATAAGGCTGATTACTTACTCCTGGCTCATGTGCACCACAGCCTCCAGGGTGGTGTAGCCAGCAGCTGTGAAGTTATCCTTGTACCGTTCCATTTTGATCGCTTGGAGCCAATCACTAACAGAAACCACGGGAGAGAATTCAGGTGAGCTAGGATCTAATAAGGCGGTGCTGGGTCTGTGAGAAGAAAGTAGCAAAAGAAAACAGTATCTTAGATTCCATGTACAATACTCAAAGTAGCCCTATGCATTAGTAAAGATGGATGCAAGCATTTCTAATAGTATATGCTAAAAAATGGGGTCAATGTAATAATGAAGAAATGTAAGTGGATTTTTAAAACGTATACCACTGCACTAACAATGGAAATTCAAATGCTGAAATATTAGCGTTCACAAATGCTACTATTTTAATATTCATGTGAAGCAACTCCACATGGAATCTACTAAAGTTGCGGCCAAGTAAACTACTGTACTCTAGTGCAATATTCTAAAAGTCTGTAGCCCATGCATAGCATTTAAAGTCCCAGTGAAGGATACGTTAGTCACATCCTGTTGTAGCACCAACACATACACTGGTAAAGAATGAAAGATGTTCCAAAATGCCAGGATAAACAAGAACAAAAAGCAGGGCTGGCTCAAGAATATTTTGTTACTCTACAATGGGCTCAGAAATGGGACAGTTGGGAGTTAATCCTTATTTCAATCAACCCATTCCTAACCAGTTCATGGGCAAGGGTTTGCAGCAATAATGGTCCTTTCATCTTCGTTTCCACTGTGGAATGGGATTCTTAGTATCCCTTCTAGCTAGGGACTGTAAAATAATTTGGACAATCACTGCAGAGCTGATTAATATTATGCATGACAAAGCAACTGTACTACTGATTTTCCAAATTATGTTCCTTAACAGAACTGTTATATTGCTAAAATACATTTGTTATTGCAGAATTGCATGGTATTCTGTTACATGTGTACTAGCATTCTATGTAAAGTATATTTAGTATTCTTAAAGCGTCATGACTGTTTTTGAAGTAGAACTGGGGACTATGTGGAAGTCACGGTATGCTTAAACAGTTGATCCTATGCCTATAACTTCCTCCATTTTGAATAATTTAACCCACAGAAAGATATACTTGCCAGACTACAGCTGCAATTAGAGCAATGTAGAGGAAACGAGATGATAGAGAACTTGGACGGCTAATAACCTGTCTTTGGTAATGCAAGAGATACGCAATAGTCATTGAGGGATTATGCTAGTTTCAAAGAAAAACAGCCTTCTCCGAGATGCTGGCCTATAATCGGTTAAGACATAAAGAATCACTCTAGTGAATTAGCTTCATGCGAGAGACTCCTTCTGCTGACCTTGTCAGAAGACCCACCAGCAATTCTGTTTCCACAGTGCAAGTCAATCATTTGTTTACTGACTCTCAAATTATAATATTATGTTTCCCCTTGTAGGCTTGGACCAATCAGCAGAAGGGATCTATACTGCTGTAACATTTTCTTTCACCGTTAAAATGTGTCACTCATCTCTGACCATCCATTTTAAATGCAGTGTTACAGCAGAAACAGAACAGTTGATAAAGTCTATGAATGTTGGGATGATATCCTACTACAAAATTTTCCTGACACTGCCTTATTCATTCACATGGATTTATAATCTGCTTATATAAATTGGTATTTCTCCATTGGAAGCCATCTGTCTTTCATTAGTTAAACCATTCTAGTGTACATCCCTCCTTTACATTTAACACCTACTGCATATGTGATTACTAAACGCATCTAAGTCCTATGCAATATATCTAATGCAATCTAAGCAAAAAAAACTGTAAGGAACTTGACACTTAATTTAAATCTGCTTTCTAGTAGTCAGCAGATACTAGACCCTTTGGTGTGGTTAGATGAAACATCTGTGCAGGTTTTAGTGAAGAACAATCAGCATCTTCCACTGGATAGTAAAAGTGCTGTCATGAAGAATGTGCTAATGCCTACAAAGAAGTTTAAGTGACTTGCAGCTTGCCCATCGCTTGTCTGTCTCCTAAGACATCACTATGAAGGACGCATACTACCAACCTGGAGCTCTCCATGCCTGTCCTTTTCAAGCTGTTGGGATTGCGAATGAGTTTGTCCAACATGTTGACAATCTGCCCAAATTTGGGCCGGTTGCTGCGCTCCTTCTGCCAGCAGTCCAGCATCAGTTGATGGAGGGCAATGGGACAGTCCATGGGAGGAGGTAGTCGATAGCCTTCATCAATGGCTTTAATGACCTTCAAACAGGAAAATGACACAACATTAAACATTAAAATGCACTGCAGCAGATGATTGGACATAATAAAGCTCTTAAGTAATTAGGGCCGGATTCAAACTTCTAACATGACCTTTATAGACCCAAGCTTTTACTGCTGGAAAAAACTGAATCTACGTTGTCAAACAGAAGTACACAGAACATTTTCAAGAGCATCAAATCCTTATACATTGAAAGCTTTTTCTCTAAATTTCTGTAAAGGGAAAAAGTACTTAATATTACTAATGCCTCAAACCAATTATGTAATATATTAGAAAACTAAATCACCTACCCGCCTTTTTCCTTGATGTGTATCTGCTATAAGTAGATGGATGTGTGGGCATCTGTATGTGTGTCCATGTGTGTGCGTATATACATATATATCATACTGTATATATCTAGAGCTGCATGAGCTATTAATGGGAGCACTTTTCAAACTACTTGCATTGGGACAAAGTCTACAGGTACTGTTTGCCTGCAGATTTTGAACCAATTTTCAAAGAGAATATGCACAAATACTTTCACTTTCAAATGCCATGGATACAAAACATCAATGGATATTTGCACCTGCTTTTGATGCAGGTAGATTTTCTTTAGAAAATAACATGCACAGACTTGAAAATACAATCTAGCCCCACCATACATCAAAAAAAGTTAATAACGCATGTGTTATAAAAAAGAGGTGTGCACTAAGGAGAGAGAGAGTGACTGAGAGAGAGACTCAGACTATCTATAAGGCCCTCATAGTAGTTAAGTATTTATATCTTTATGGAAGGGCCACCTGAAAGATCGAGGTGAGGTGTTAGTGGTGGTTTAGGGTTAAGGGGGCCAGTTTCACATGTGGAGTGAGACGTATGAACAGCCCAGTTCACCTTGGTGAAGATTTGACATCATTTGCAGTGAGGAAAGTCTCACAACGATGAAATTTGTACTATGTTCTCTCACTGTAACAGGGTACCATCAAGCTAGGGTGAGAGAACATAGTACAAATTTCATCGTTGTGAGACTTTCCTCACTCCAAATGACGTGAAATCTTCACCAAGGTGTACTGTGCTGTTCGTACGTTTCACTCTACATTTGAAACTGGCCCCTAAACCCTAAACCACCACTAACACTTCACCTCGACCTATCAGGTAGCCCACCTATAGAGATATCAATAAATGCACACAGTGAGGCCCTCCCCAAAGGTGCTCTCTCTCTCTCTCACTCTCACACAGAAATGGCCAAAATGCAATTTAAAAGATTTATCACGAATTGCGTTATGGCCATTTCAGACATATAGCACAGCTTAACGCCAGGGAAAAAGCTGTAGTTATTTCTGGCATTAAAACCAAGCAATAGCATGTGTTATGCTATCGCTTGGCACTATATGGCCCCTAATTTAATTAAAACCAGCCCAAACTCCCCACCTCAAAAATTTGCATTTGTGCCATGTGCTACTATATGTTTTGCATGGCGTTAACGCGTGTGATAATGCATTAACGCTATAACGCATTTTGATAAATGATCCTATATGTGCCTGATTCATTAAGGGTATTTCCCATAGACACAAAATAGAAGAAAAGCCTTAAAGACAAATTTTAAAAGCCCTAGGTACGCCAAAGCCAGGAGATATGCGCAGAAGTCGGGCCAGCGCGTACTACGCGGATTTTAAAATGCACACGAGTATACATGTATCTCCCAGTGCGCGCACGCAATTTTTTTTAAAAAAGGAGTGGGTCGGCAGCATGGTCTGGCCGGGGCATGGGCTTTCCTAGATTTCTCAGTGAAATTTGTGCGTATTTACATAAACAAGCGCAAGCCAGGGTCCACTACCACATAACTTTACTTCTGTTATGGATGGTGTGTGTGTAAGTCCTGAATCAAATAAAACTAAAGAGGTTAGCGGGGTTTTAAGAGTTAGGGCTAACAGGGTAAAAGGTAGGCTAGTTAACTAGGGTGGGGGAGGGTTAGGAAGTCCTATCCTTTACCTGGGTGAACAGGGAACAAACTGGGACACTGGTAACTGCGTCGGCACACATCTCTACTAAAATCCCCTCACTTGCATGGCTGAGATGGCATTTGCATGCAATTGTGTGCATCTGTATAAAAATGTGCGCACATGTACAAGCATACAACCTATTTTACAGAGACGTGCATAGCCCGAACCTTACAGTTCGGGCTTCGTTTTCGGCCCGCCGCGGGAAGTTTCGTTTTTCCTGCGGTTCAGGCTTCTGTTTTCCCTGGGACCTGAAATTTCGGGTTAGTGCGCGCTAACATTTTAACGTTAGCTTGCACTAATGGGAGTTAGCGCGCACTAACCCGAAAACCAAATTTTCCCGAAATTTCAGGAAAAATTCCTTTGGTTTTCAGGGTTCCTGGACCAGAACGAATTAGGCAATTTTGTTGAAATTTCCTAACTCGTCCAAAGCGATTGCACATCCCCACTATTTTATACCGTGTGTGCATACATGCGCATGGCTGTTTAAAAATTACCATCTTACTGAATCTGGCCCTAAGACAGCAACTTTCACAGTGGTGTGCTGGCGCACATGTACACACATTCATTGGACCGCACCAAGGGATGCAATCATTTTATAACTTGCACGTGTATATACGTGCATGTTATAAAATAGCTGGACTGTGCTTGTGCGCACAATTTTAAGTGGGTACACGCTTGTGGACGCAAATGCCATTTCTACCATGCAAGTGGGGGGATTTTAAAAGATACATGCGCCAATGCCATTGCCAGTTTTCCCAGTTCACCCAGTTAAGGAATAGGACTTCCAAAGCCCCCCCAGTTTAATACCCTTCCTTCTCCCCTTTTAGACCCGACCCTTAAAACCCTGCTGAGCTGTCTACATTTTTTTTGTTTATAAGTTACATGTCATCCATAGCAGAAGTAAAGCTACGTGGCAGGGGACCCAGATTATAAGATAAGAGGGTCTCTGGAGGGGACCAGGGTGGGGGAAGGGACATCTGTCTATCAGGGAGCTAGGGGAGCAGGTGAGGGGGGGAATCTATCAGGGGGCCAGAAGAAAGGGGATCTGTCTATCGAGGGGAACCAGGGGGAGGGGGGGCCATTGCCACACACTTATTTTAAAAACTTTAGTTTCATTTTGAAGGAATCAGGTCAGGGCTGCCTTCACCGACGGCCCCGGGTTGAAATGGGGATCAACAATAACCTCCACTCAACCTCCCCATTTGGCCGTAGTTTGTTTTTTTTCCCCCGCCGCTTTAAGTGTACGGCAGGAGCCTTGGATCCGCGTTAGGGTCCTGGGCCTCCCGCTGCACATCTAATGCTTACCAGGGAGGAGTTGTTATTTTATCACAGATGACCACCTTCTCAGTCAGCTGTGATAAAATATTTGCATTGAATTGCCTCGTAATGACCTTCTTTGCATGTATTTGCATTATTCATGCATGCAAATCAAATGCAAATAAGATCATTGTGATAGGGGCACGGACATGCAAAGTATCACATGCATCAAGTGGTACTTGATAGTGCGCAATATATGTGACATAATGCGCGTTATAGCCTATTATTGCGCCATAACGCCCTAACACAATTTGATGAATGACCCTGTTAGCCGGAATGGCAGAATATCAAATTAGCCGGATAAATAACTCTGGCCTGGACCACTCCATCCCACCCGTTACTTAGCTGGGTAACCATTTATCCAGCTAAACAGTGAGCTGGCTAAGTGGCAGCTACTGAACCCAGCTGTGTATTGGAACAGCGCTACTTAGCTGGATATGTCCATATCTAAAACCAGTAGGGGTATTGCTTTTGCTTCTAGCTCAGCTCGCTGGACAAAACATTTGCAGCCTCATTTTTATTTTGTTTGAATTATCTTTCCTCACTAGTGAAAGTACATCTTTTTTTTTGGGAGAGGGGGGGAGGGCACTTGGTTCTCTCTTAGCATGGGAAATCTTGATGGCTTTCCATTGATGCAGGACAAGGCAGTTTGCCAAATGAGGCACATCCACATCAGGAGGGAAAAAGAAAAGCAAAGCCTTAAAAAAAAATTAAATTCCTACCACATGTACGTGCATTCTGCAAAGAGTCGGCTATACACAGGACGGAGCACAACTGGTGAAATGCTGGATTGATGAAAGCTATAATTCAATGTCCTGTGTCTTTCTCTTAGCCTGAAGCCTTCTCTCTTTCCAGTTCAAGTAATGTAGAGGAGAAACAGTCTATATTTAAAAAATGCCCCCGCAAGAGACATTTTGGTCTCATTTTAAATTCTTCTTCTTTTTTTTTTTTAATTAAAAGCACACTTTAGCAGATTTTACTCCACAATCTTATTTTTTGAGCATAACTGCTATGCATTTTTTTCAGAAACAGCAGTGAGGGAGGATATAGAATAAGCAGGAAAAGGCCAGATGGCATGTTAGAATGGCTGTAAATGTTTTAAGGAAGTCATTTAAGAAATCCTTTTTTGACTTCCTCAAGGTCACAGTTCTATTATGGTCCTGATTACAGTTAGTAATAGCATTAGCATTTTACACCTGTCGTTTTTTTAAAGTCAAATATGAGTGCAATTTGAGGTTTAACATCCGCTCCATATTTAGCAATATAATTAAATGCCTCTCTCTCTGGGAAAGGAAAGGAAAAACACATTGCAGGTGACATACTTAGTTGAAGACTGCAGCAGTAAGGTGAAAATAATCTGTCCCAAGGCTCATAATGAAGATCTGTGTTAATCTCAAAAAATTAATATTTTCTGCTTTAGGATCACTAAAAACAAAAAGAAAAAAAGTGCCATGCTACTAATAACATACATCTTGATTGGACATATCCCAGTATGGTCTCTCGCCGTAAGACATAACTTCCCACATTACAATCCCATAGCTCCACACATCACTGGCAGATGTAAATTTGCGGTAGGCAATTGCTTCTGGTGCAGTCCACCTGATGGGAATCTTGCCGCCCTTTAAGAGAAAAAAAAAGAAAAGCTAAAAACCTATATGGACACACCCAAAGCATTCAACCTACTAGCAGAGCACACAGGTTAGGCAAAAGTTTGCGGTCAACCTTAAAATGGAACATCTGAGATATCCCAACAAAGTATTTCAGCCTAAGACAGGTTTTCCTTATCTGCTTTTCCAAAACTAGGATCCTGCTTAAAGTGATGATCAAATTTTTGCAATCCATCTGCTGCCTGGGAAAAGCCAGGAGTACATTATATAAACTCTGTGTACATAATAACCACTGCATGTTGATAATACAAAGGCTTGACAATTTTTCATTTTCTTATTTTCCTACAGGAGCAGCTCATCCACCTTTATAATGTGGCTGAATAAAGCAAACAGGGACATGGAATTCCAAACTAAACAGGAGCTAACTGATGGGTCCGAACAAAGTATGGTAACTTACTAAGTGCCTCCTCTTAGGGTTGCCAACATGTCCCATTTTTCTTTTAGGGCAGTTTGATGCAGTCCTTGTTTTATCCCACTGCTCAAAGGGACTTGTAGTTCTGATTTTCTTACAGAAGTCCATGCAGGCAGTGGGGTAAAATCAGGAAGACAACTGAAAAGAATAACATTTTATGAGAACGGTTAGGGTAAAGTCTCAGGGTGCGATATATACTGAAATCACCTACACCCTGGCATTTCTTGTGGGGGATCAGCAATTTCATGCAAAATGTCCCTATTTATGCAAATAATTTCCATAGCAAATTTTTGCATGAAATTGGCAGTGAAAAACTTCACAAAGAAGTAAACTGCACCTCAGTTCATGATGAGTGAAATTTTACTATTTGCAAATGCACAAAATTTCGCAAATGAGCTCTGAGCACTAAAAGAGTTGTTTTCAAACAGCTTTCATAGGGCTGCCTCAATTTTCAAAGCAGATTTATGTGCATAAATCTGCTTTGAAAATTTGCAAGTGTGCACATAATCAGTGCCAACATACACGTACAAAGTTCAACCTGCTTGGGAGCAGGTGCAACTTTATGCATGTATATTTATACACACACTTTTAAAAATCGAAAGAACGTGTATAAATTCCATCCCTACTCAAACTCCACACTCCCCTGTCCCCCAAAATGCCTCTTTGTAGTAAAAGTACAGGCAAAATGCTTTTTTGTGCACACTTTTACACGCTCAACTCTCCGGACAGTTTTGAAAAGACCATTTGCATGCATAAAACCAGTATTTAAACATGTAAATCCTTTTTTAAAATTACCCTTTAAATACCTACGTAGTGTGCATTATACCCAAAATCATGCACTATGGTGGGATTTAACATATAGTGTGCCATTTGTGTATTTTTACCTGGGTTAGTACACAAGCTTTCAATTAAGGTGTTAAGGCTTGCAGCACCAACTGATGACTGTGGGGAATAGGAGGAGTGTTACAATAGGTGGCTCATGGGATGGCCCCCGTGAGCTGCTGCATTCACCCTGTGCACTACAGGGCCTCCCTCCACAGCAGGGATGCCACCAGTGCATGCATGCAGCTGGGAGCAGTGCATGGCACTCAGACGCCATCCTCCTCCTACTCTTCCCTGGGCCTCTTTATGTGCGTACGCTTGGCACGCTACAAGACTTGAAGGGCACATAGCAGGGAAAAGTCCCCATGGCACCCTTTGATGACATCAGCATACTGCATTATTTAAGGCACCCCAGGACTTTGCACTGGTGCCTCAGCAATGGGTCTCCTGTCTTGTGCTAGTGCATGTTGTGGCTGCATTCCTGATCGTTCCTGCATTCCTGTTTGGACCTGCCTCGTCCAGCCTTTCTCATCCAGCGTTGTCTCTTCATCCCAGTCTCATCTAGTGTGTCTCATATGTCTTCAGCCATCCTCGGCTTGCTCTCCTGGAATCAACTTCTTGCACTGGACCTGACCATGCTTGCCTGCTGCCTGGACCTGACCAACTTGCCTTGGATCTGACCACGCTTGCCTGCTGCCTGGATCTGACCTCTTGCATTGGACCTGACTCCACTTGTCTGCTGCCTGTCCCAACCTTGGCCTTCCTCCAGCTTTCTGCCTGCCCTGAGACTAGCATACCCTCGGACTCTTGCTGTCTCTACCACATTAGGTAGTTGCCAGAACCCAAGGGCTCAGTCTGCAGGGGAGGCAGCTGCTATAGGTGAAGCTTCAGCATGTCCCGTCTTAGGATGCAGTTGCCAGCTGTCAGAGTAGGCCTCATAGGTTCACCTACAAGACAGCGTCAACTACACCAACACACCAAGGGCTCACTTCCACACCACTCATCACAAGGAGTTTGTAGCTTCATTAATAATCCATTAACATTTTCAATCCCCCACCCTACCACAATTCATAAATTTCTGCATTTTTGCCACCTTTTGAGTGATTTTTAAGTACAGACATCTGGGGTAAGTTTCCAAATGGTGAGGCAGGATATACAGATGAACAGTAAGAGGTTATGCAATTAATTTACTGGGTTCTCATCAGTGAAAGTAGGTGTGTAGGTTTAGCCACATTAAAAAGAAGAGTTCCACATGGGACATTTTGGGGAGAAGGTTAGAAACTGTGTGCATACATTTACATTTTTAAAACGTGCTTATGTAGCAGGCATACTGTTGATGTGTGTACATTGACGCCATCAGTTAACATATGCAAACGTATGCATGTACTTTTAGCTGTAGAACAAGCCGATATTCAAGCACAATTTGCGCTGGTACTGTGGGGCCTATACAATAAAACCCACCTTACACATTTTTTAGCATGAACCTAGGTAAAATGTTAATGTGCATGCTAAAATGCCACTTAATGGATGTGGCAATAAATTTCACAGTGTGCATACTAAAATTCACCTGCAACAGTGTGTGCACTCTATTAAGCTAACTCCAAAATGTATAATGTCCCTGCTTGCTGCCATAAATCCTCCATGATAATCAGCCTGAAGGGAAAGGAAAAAGGGGAGGTTTCTTCAATTCTTCTCCAAACCTCCAATCCAACTTGTCTCCTCACTAGAAGGTTGAACTCCACACATTTAGGACACCCCCAAATCACTCTTGCATATCAAAGCAGCCCTTAATTCCTTACACCACATATAAAGGTATCTCTAAACCCTCTCTCATATAAGGACTTTCCAAAATCCTCTCTACACATCAGAGTGCCTCCCCCCCCCCCCCCCCCCCGAATATCTTCCTGCGTATCAAATCTTTCCCACTAGAAGCCCCAACACACCTCCAGATCCCCCTCCCGCCTTCTTACCATTCGGGAGCATTCCCTTTTCTGATCCCTTCTGGCAGGAGGGCTGCTTGGCCCGCTGCCGAATTCTGAATGATACTTGTCAAGTAATGCTTTACAACTTGTCTTCCTGGCGGTGGTGGTGGTGATGGGAGCTCAGGACTTATTGTGGGTGTGCTTTCATGTGCAGGAAGGGATTCTGGGGCACTCCGAAGTGCAGGGGAGGTTCTGGAGAGGTCATTTATGTATGGGGGGTTTTACCTTCTGGGGGGGGAAGTGGCAAGCTTGATAAGATGAAAGTAGAAATCCTCCATGCCTACCAGCCTTTTCGTTTTGGACTGGTTAGCACAGGGGATTTTAAGTAGAGCGTGTGCCAAATATTTAATACCTGGTCCAAGACATCTTGAGCCTTAACAGATGCAGGATTAACAGCAGGAGGAGGACAGCATGCCACGCCGTCTACCTGTATTGCTAATGCTTTGTTTGCATGTGAAATTCCTTCATTTACAGACTGGTAGGGACAAAGCATATCTGGTAATCAGCATCAGACCCCAGTTTATCCTTTAGGGCCTGATCTGTAAAGCCATTAACATGCATAAAACATAGGTTTCTGTACATGAATGGCTGCTGTAAAAAGACTGGGGCTTAGTGCATGTAAAACTCCGCCCATAACTTGGTTTGACACGTATTTTTAGATGCACTGAGATGCATTCTGGGGGGAGGTCAGAGCTGGGAGTTAAAAAAGTTTACACATGAGTTCACCCCCACAAGTCAAGCCACGATAGAGCTGGTGTAACTTTGCATATGCATTTTCAGAGTGGACTTATGTGCCTAAGGGGGTCATTTTCGTAGCGTGTCACGTGCGATTGCTAGATCGGATCGGAGTCGGGGACAGAGTCGGCCCCGGAAGAGGAGGAGTCGGGGCGTCATCGGGGCGGACGCGGCAGAAAAGGTAAGAACCCTTTTCACTGCCAGTAGTGCGCCCAATAGCAGCACCTTTTACGATGGCGCTATTGGGTGTGAAAGCCGGCAGCGATCGCACCGTGGAGGTGCGATCGCTGCCAGCTTTTGCAGGCCTGCCCCCCCACCTCCCATTACCGCCGGATTCTCTAAGGTCTGCAACCTTAGAAAATCCAGGCCTAAGTTTGCTTTGAAAATTTGGTGCAAAGTCTGCACGTAAAAGGTTTGCATGGACTACCTCAACCTGCACAGTTATAAAATTACCCTCTTAATCTAGCACCTTATTTTTATAATGCACAAAAAGCCCTTACCATTTACACTAATGACTGCAAAGGCCTTTTCATGGTTGAAAATCATCTGAGTTTTTGCAGGCTGAAAAGTACATTTATACCTCTGCTGTTGGGTGCCCTTTGGAAAATTTACCCCTTATTCCATGAGTAGGCAAATCCAGACCTTAAGTGCTGCAAACCGTCTAGTTTCCAGGATCTCTACAATGAATATGCATGAAATGTATTTACAAACAATAGAGTTGTTTATGCATGCAAATACATCTCATGAATATTCAGTGAGGCTGTCTTGAAAACCCAACTGACTTGTGCCACTCGAGGATCGGATGCCTACCCCTGCCTTAGCATATTGGTACTAGAAAGGTTCTAGCATTAGCTTCCAAATAACCACTTGAAGCAAATTAAAACAAATTAAATTTGTCAACTGATATCAGAATATCCTCACTAATATGGACCCTGTCTCCTCGATCTATGGAAGAAATTCCAGTTAAATCAGCAGATCTGGGTTTTATACATGCTTTGCTATGTGTTTGTGAGCTTTGCCTTTGGCTGGCAACCACTTTTGCATGTTACAGCTTCCATTTTCACTGCCTGTGAATTTGAGTGCTAGGCACGGAATGACAAACATTTAGCAGGGCACAAAATGGACAGATGTCCTAGTCTGCTTATGGCAACGCCATGCCAAAGAGTGAAATCAGTCTCCTCCATGGCTGTGCACATCCTCTCCTATGTGACCAGTGCTGCAATTCTGGCATTTGAGGGCTGCAGCAACCAGTAGCTTGTGACTTCTACTCAAAATGCCTGGAAAAATGGTGAAAGCAACATTTATATGCCAGGCTATTGCCTCAGCTGTGGAAAGACAGAAATGCAAGATTAAAGGACAAGTTAAAGCTCCATCTGGCAGATGAACCCCTTGATTGACTTGTTTTCAAGGTTTTTGCTAATATTATAAAATGGTTGGCTGTTATGCAGGGATGGCTGAGTGTTCTTGGGTGGCTGGAGTGTACACTATGCTCTGAAATGTGAATTTTAAAAGCCTGATGCACGCCAAAACCGGAAGATATGTGAATGTCTGGCCAGCGCGTGCTGAGCGGATTTTAAAAGCCGCCCGAGTACATGCGTATCTCCCTGCGTGCACAAATGCAAAGTTCCTAAAAGGGGCGGGACATGGGCATGGTGTGGGCGGGGCATGGGTGTTTCTGGATTTCACATTGAAATCTGCGCGTAAATAGTTACACGCACGGTCCCCTGCCATGTAACTTTACTTCTGTTATGGATGGCGTGCAAGTCCTAAAACAAAAAAAAAAAAAAATCGAAACAGATCAGTGGAGTTTTAAGGGTTGGGGGCTAAAGGGAGAAAGAAGGCCTATTAAACTAGGGGGGGTTTGGAACGCTTATCCCTTAACTGGGCGAACTGTGAATGAACTGGGAAAATGGGCAATGACATGGGCACGTGTCTCTTAAAATTCCACCACTTAAGCAATAGAAGCAGAATTTGCGCGCGCAAGTGCGCATCCACTTAAAATTGTGCGCACACTTAGGCTAATTCATAACGTGTGCAGATATGTGCGTATGTTATAAAATAGCAGCGTCCCTGGGCACATGCTGACAAATGTGCGCACACGTGCCTGTTTAACAGTTACCATCCCTATGCACTTTTACACCATGGTGAGCTCTGGAAAGACCATCTGGTTTGTCCTACCCTCCCTCAGGGGAGAGCTTACCCAAGGGACTGTTAGGACTCCCCCTCCAGCATCCTTCTTCTGAGAGGAGCTGGTATTTGAGGCACACCAGCTATTATTAATATTATTTATTTATTTATTTATTTATTTATTTAACATCTTTTTATATACCGAGGTTCTGGTAACAATGTTATCAATCACTTCGGTTTACATTTAACTTTGGGATGACATAACACGAATGTCTTACATAGAACAAGGCAGTGAGAACTGGTATCTTCCCAAAAGCTCGGCTTAATGTAAAAGTGCATTCACAGCATACATTTGTCTCAGAGCGCAATAAGCTGGGAAGGACGCAGGTCTTCCTGTAGGCCCTTGAAACTGGAGAGAGGGAGGGAGGGAGGCGGGTCGGCCATCAGGCAATCAAGCCTTCCAACAGCCCCTAATAGCTGTCTGGCAAAAAAGCTTTGGAGGTGGTGGGGCCTGTGAAGTTGAAATCTACAGGAGGGATTTTAATGCCACGTTCTATGCAAATTTTCAAACAGAAATTTCCTGAGTTGTTTCTCTCTGAAAATTTGCATCCATGTACTTTGTACCTGCTATTTGTGGTGACAGTAATGGATGGGACAGAACGGCATGCATACAGTTGAAAATCAAACGTAGGCACGCTGTTTTCCTCCCCTAATCTAAACAGGCCATTTTGCCCAGTAAATATCTTCAACCTTTCCCTTTTAATTGATGTAATCAAAAATGTTATGTTCTTGCCTATAAGGGGGGGTGTTCGAGGGCCCTCTAAATTAGTCAAAGAAGGGTACGTTTTGCTAGTGTAAGGATACGAAAATGTGAACGGTCTTGCCAATTCCAATAGTACTGGACAAAGATCTTGTTTTTTTTTCATTACTGTGTGTTTCAAGATGCAGCAGTTCAATGTCACTGCTTAGTTTGGTTTGGAAAGGAGCTCCTCAACGTTTATCTTATTCTGTTTTACTTGAATCATGCCAAAGATTTCTCTGTCTCTTCACGCTCATGTGCAAGGTGATTTTAATTGAGCTTCAGCGTTTCCATCTAGGAGAATGACTTTCAGCTGAAGTCAGAGTTTTAGGTGCCTATGCGGAGAACAATCCAAGAGATTCATGTTCTGGAAGGTGCTGCTAACCAAGGCAATTTATTTTAGTGCAAACAACCAAGATTCGTTGCTATTTACTGTGTGACTTCACAGCTTCGGCTGCAATTGCAACAATCAAAATGCAATCTAACAGGCCTCCTGGGATAACAGTCATGTTAGGGAAGCAAAAGGTTTTGGCCACCTACAGTGTCTTTGGCTTCTCTATGACTTTCTGGTCCTACATCCTATTTACTAGCTAAAATCAAGTTTCTATGCACACCAAAAAAACAAAAAAAAAAACCCAAACCAAAGGGGTTTCATGCTTCAGCTGAAACAGTTACACAGCCATCTAACTTTGTTCAGGAATAACAATCCCTCATTTCTCCACTGATTCATCAAATATAAGGCTAAATTATGCCAGGTACTTGAGCACTGACATCTTTTGGTACCCTAACAAGAACTAATCCAGTGGGAACATATATAAATTATACTAACTCACACAATGCAAGTCTGTCCAGCCTTACCCTAGTAGTGTAGGCCGCTTCTGGATCATCTTCCAGCACTCGAGACATGCCAAAGTCCGACACTTTGCATACTAAATTGCTGTTGACTAGGATATTACGTGCGGCCAGATCTCGGTGCACGTAGCTCATGTCAGACAGGTACTTCATTCCTGAACCAATGCCCCGCAGCATTCCCACCAGCTGGATTACTGTGAATCTGCCATCATTTTTCTACAGAGAAACATAAGGATCATATCAAATCATATATTGGTATTACAGACAAAAAAAACCCCCATCCTTTTCTCCAAAGTGAAATTTTCTACTTTTTCCCTCGCTTGCCCGACACGGCAATAATTCATGAACCTTGGATGCATTCAGAAATTTCACTATGGCTCCCAGTGATATATGGATTACAGCCCTTTCTAATAAGACGGCGACATAAGAAAGCTTTTAAAAAGGTTTGAATAAAATAAATCAAGTGCACCTCGATTAGATAGGCATTGTTACATAGAGCATTCTCTAAAATCTTACAGCAGCTCTGAATTTTATTTTCTTAAGTCATGTTAATAAATCCACACTTTTGGATGTGGATGAAGAAATTGTGCTGTAGCTTCCCATTTATCACGCTGCAATCACCTACCCTGAGGAAAGCGTCCAAGGAGCCATTCTCCATGTACTCTGTTATGATCATTACTGGCTTACCTAGAGTTTTCAGAAAGAAAAACACCATTACTTGATAAACACCATCGTTAATGGGATAAAAATGGGCTGCACACTATTTTATTGCCAAGACATCTGTCTTGCACCATCTAATTTAATTAAAAACGCCAAGCTATTGCCTCAGCTGTGGAGAGACGGAAATAAAATATTAAAGGACAAGTTCAAGCTCCATCTGGCAGATTAACCCCTTGATTGACTTGTTTACAAGGTCTTCACTAATATGGTTGGGGGTCTCTCAGGACTGTAGAAGTGGATAATTGTGTACTTAAGAACCAGAAAAAAAAAATCGACTTGTTTCAATGAAGGCCACAGGACGGCATGATTCATTTTTATGATTAAACTCCTTCTCAATGGTACATACTTATGTTATAGAATTAAATGCATTGGATGCCTTTTAAGATCACAGAGACTAGAGGTATACGCACTAGGCTTAGTTCAGACATCTAGTGTCACTGGGCACGCTCCACATAGAGACCCTGCATGTACGGGAAGAGGCCAAAGCATACAGTCTTGAGAGATGTGTCTGCCTTCTGGGACAAACCACATCTCTGCATAAGATGCACACTGTCAATGGTGCTTTGAATTGAATCTAGAAGGTTCTTGTAGCAGAAACTGCTTTGATGAGAAGTAAAATGTTAGATTGAGAAGATATTGTCACACATAAAAATATGGTTGTGCTGTAGAAATCTCTTCACCCTTTACATCCTAAACTTATTGAACAGTTCCACAGACTCCTATTTCCTGTATCTGTGATTATGAAGCAAAGAATTAAAAATGATTTCTTCTTTTGTTTCAAGCAGATTTCCCGATGGAGAAATGTCACTGATGTAAATTTACAGACCTTATCTCACATGATCTTCAGGGAGCTAGTCTTCACTTCCTCTCTAGTTGCTTTTACCATTTAATTTAAACTTTATAAGAAACATTTTTGAAGGCTTAGTCAGATTCTATGTAGGTTACAAAATTGGGTAAAATGGCCATCTAAAAGCAGGTGCATGTTTTCACAACATGAGGGCTTTTTGCTGCATGAAAAAAAGGCATTCCAGGGGCCTGTCAGAAGGCATGATTGAAAACTACAGAGGTATATTTAATTACCAAAAATCAATGCACAGGCAACATAACTTTCAAACCTATTCACAATACTTGATTTCCATGCATAAGTAGATATACAGAGATCTATCCTAATATTTTATAAGCTGTGCAGCAGGAGATGCAGTTTCTAAAATACCATGTAGTTCTGCTCTGAAAGTGTGCACGAATATTTGCAAGGCAATGAAAGCACTTGTGTTCTCTACCTATTTTATAAACATACGCACGTACATTTTGTGTGAAAAAAATATAACATTTACGCATAATAACCCTGATTTATATGCAGAGGCAGGAATTTTAGAAGGTATGCGCATATAGCATTTTGAAAATACTTTGCATGCAGTCGGAATCACTTGTTCGCCAATACATCCAATAGTTCACCCAGCCTGTCTCCAGCTAGACCCTCTAGCGCTTCACCCTGAATCCCAGCAGTTCACCCAAAAATTGCAAACAGACTTTCACTTGCACAAGTCGATTAGCAGGAGTAAAATTGTACAAATAAGTTCATATATTTAGTGACTGAACACATTTATTTCCTGCACATAGCAAACCAGTTGTGTTAAGTGGGTTACAATACATGTGTATTATCTCTCGGAAAATAGCAACTTCTGTGTGTTCTTCATGACCCCACACTAGAATGCCCTTATACTGCTCCTTTTTTTGTACCTGTAAAATACATGCGCGAAAACAAAAATGCACACATACTTTCAATATTCATAAAATAAGATATACGTGAATACAGGCTACTTAGGCGCGTATATGCTATTTTTCCATGCAGAACCCCTTTGAAAATTTACTCAGTAGCAATGCCCATATTTTATTTTATGCCTTCATTTGAAATGACTTCCCCACATATTTTTTCTCTGCATAGCCACCCAATCTTTAAGTACAATCTATATGCGAATTTTGTGCTTGCATGTCAGATTGGAGTGTGTAGGCTGAACACTGAATGCCTACTTGCCAGTTAGGTGCCTTATTGAAGATGTATGCTAGGGCTGTGCTTTCATTTGTTTTATTTCTCATGAGCTAAAAAGCTGAGTGTGCGCTCACTAAATGATTTTAAGAGTGCATTAAAGTCATTCTAGTATGTGTTAAATGGTTTAAGAAAGCACTAAATGAAACAAAATGGAAAAAAATGAAATGAAAAACAATATTAATGCTCTGCACACACCTAAAATTTTACCTCTATATATTTGCTTTCAAAATTAGACCAGAAGGAGCAAAGGAGTATGAAGATACTGAAATGCAATATCAGTGATAAAGATAGAACATGAAAAAAAACCCTTATATTCTCGGTGGGACTCAAAAAAAATAATTTTGTCCACTTTTATGGAACAGTGCTCCATGCTTTTGAGGTGTCCAAATGAAAGGGATGGTCTCACTTTGGAGATGTACTAGAAGAATGTGATCTAATGTTTCATTATTTCCAAAAGAAGAACTGGAAAGCTAACACTGAGCTGCCTTCTGACAAGGCTTCCAATCTTAGAGGAAAAGACCTGACAAAGACCCAGATGTAGGGTTGGCTAGCACATCTGTATTTGAAATAAAGACACATGAGGGTGACAATTTCTCAGCTACTACAACAGCAGTATTTGGAAAGCATTTATCTTTTGTGAATGAACAAGATGTAGGTTAAATGATTGTTTGGGGATACAGGCAGCTGGTAACACCTGCTAGCATACCCAGCATGAAACAGCTACCAAAGGAACCTCATTCTATATTATCAATTGTGATGATTTATGAAGAACATTTATCCAGTATTTTTTGTTTAATTCTCTCTTTTGTTTGTATGGAGCACTGACTTTCAAAGATATCTGCGTGGTCCCATATACGCATGTATATGGGCAAGGAGGGATCTTCTACAGTATTTTATAATCTGTTAATATCTGGTCCACGCAAATTATAAAATATACACAAATATCCACCCCCAACATAGGCGAGTAAGTTTTAGTATGTGTGAATGAATATTTGCAATGCATTAAAAGCCCGTACTTCCTCTACCTATTTTATAAACATATACGAGTGTATTCTACGTGTGCAAAAAACTATAGCATGCACACGTAAGACCCCGATTTATATG
Organism: Rhinatrema bivittatum; assembly: GCF_901001135.1. Taxonomy (NCBI): domain Eukaryota; kingdom Metazoa; phylum Chordata; class Amphibia; order Gymnophiona; family Rhinatrematidae; genus Rhinatrema; species Rhinatrema bivittatum. The sequence continues at coordinate 147,994,842 of NC_042623.1, forward strand.
CAGAGGCTGATATATTCTCGAATATGCGCATGCTCTTGAAATCACCAGTTTGCCGCTACCACCCCCCCTCCTCCCCCGCAAGCTCGCCCAGTCCATCTCCAGTTCACCAAGGCCCCCCAGGTGTTCATTCAGACCATCCACCCAAAAACAGCAGACGAGTCTGATATCAATTGCATGAGAGAATTAGCAGATGTAAAATTGCATAACTAAGTTGCCTATTGTATTCACGTAAATCTCTTATAAAACAGCAACTTCTCCGCGTACCACTTAGCCCCACCCAGAATGCCCAGGACCGTCCCTTTTCTACGCAGGTAAATGTGAGTGCAAAACTGAAAGCAGACAAATACTTTTGATGGTTACAAAACGGCATTTACATGAATACAGGCTACTTATTCAAGTATATGCTATTTTTATGCCTGTAACCCACTTTGAAAATTTACTTTAATATATGCAAGAATATTCTTAAGCCAGGAGAATGTCTTCCAGTGAGATACTTTAACCTTGATAAATTCTGCCAGTCTTGCTTTTCAGATACACTTCCTACTCAGTAGGCCTCACTTCTGCTTCCTGTGAGTGGTTTATTCCAGAAAAGATGAACCCTAATGCTCCTTTCCCCATCTTTAAATGTACAAAGCAGAAAATGGTTTTCAACAGTATTTGTATATCTGTGACCAAGAAAAATTGGTCGTTCTGATGGCCCTGGGAAAATGGATTCAATGTAGATAGTAAATGGCGTGTCTTACTGTACCATCATCATCACCACATATAATGTGGTGGATTCTGATGCATATTATAATCCAAGAACCGCAGGCAATGGGAGGTCCTAACAGACTGCTGAGATAAACATCCTGGCTTCTGAGCAAACAGAAGTTTAACAAACAGACTCCATTTCGGAACAAAATTATCTGTCACGACTGGCTATACGGTATATTATCCACAGTAAAATCTTTGCTTTGTTTTAAGCTTTCAAATTAAGTTTTAAAACTGTTTGATCCCCTAGTATTTCATTTATTTTATAACAGTAAGAACCACAGAGTTGCTGCGGATCTGCTCTTGAACTGATGCCTCTTCATCCGTAAATTCCCTTTTGTACCTGTACTTCTGTGTTAATGGCTGTATACTTTTGTACCCTGGAAGCATCAGGAGAAGCATTTCCTTGGATGTGAAAGAGAACATCTGGCCTGTTGCAGCCTCAGAGCTGAAGTACAATAAAGTTTGGGTGAAATGTTTATGCTGGTGCAGTAAAAGGTATCATTAACATCGCCAACAAATTAAGTAAAAAGGTTCCTGGGCTCACTAATGCATCTGCATTTTTGGTAACCAGAGAGATTTTCTGATGCAACAGATAAATTCAAATGAGGTCTTGTTGTTAAACTGCCTTAAAAAAAAACAACTCATCAGTGAAGAAGGGTACTTTCAGCTAATTTCCTTACAGGAGGTTTTACTTTAGGAGGACTGGAAGGAAACTGATCATCTTGCTCAACAAGCAAACTAATGAATTTCTACATCTCTCCCCCCGTCTGTTCCACCTCTGTAATTTATTTAGCATTTTTAATTTTGTGTTTATTAAATGCATTCATTTATCACAGCCCTCACAAAGCCTAAAGGAGAAATGGAGATGAATGCCATTGCCAGTAAACAGCACTTAAAACCAATTGGCAGAGGTGTCAGCTTCCCATGCTGACCGCAGCAGAAGCAGTGACCACTGGGGGCTAGGTGATGGGTCATGGCGGGTCACCCCTCTCTATTCTGGACAAATGGTTTTACATCATTTTACTACACTGTGCGGATAAATCCACCCATTTATAACCGTTACAGCTGTTAAGAGCGTTGGGGTAGATTTTCAAAGGGTTACGCGCGTAACTTACACGCGTAACCCCAAAAACCTGCCCCTGCGCGCGCCGAGCCTATTTTGCATAGGCTCGGCGGCGCGCACAAGCCCCGGGACGTGCGTATGTCCTGCGGCTTTGAAAAAGGGGCGGGGTCATGGGCGTGGCACCAGTCCGGAGGCGATCTGGGGGGGGCGGTCCTGAGTCCTCTGGCACAGCGGCCCAGCTGGCCGGCGTGCACAAGTTACGTCGGCCAAGTAGGGGGGGATTTTGGTAGGGCTGGGGGGTGGATTAGATAGGGGAAGGGAGGGGGAGGAGCGAAAGGAAAGTTCCCTCCGAGGCCACTCCCCTAGGGCTCGGCGCACGCAAGGTGCACAAGTGTGCACCCCCTTGCGAGCACTGACCTCGGATTTTATAACATGCGCGCGTGGCAGCGCGCGCATATTATAAAATCGGGTGTACATTTGTGCGCACTGGGTGTCGCGCACAAATGTACACCCGCAAGCACTCCTCTGATTAGGGGGAGGAGGAATAGCCTAGCGGTTAGAACAGTGGACTATGAACCAGGAGACCAGGGCTCAAGTCCTGCTGTCCCTCCTTGTGACCTTGGGCAAGTCACTTTACCCTCCATTGCCTCAGGTACAAAAAACTTAGACTGTAAGCCCTCTGGGGATAGGGAAATACCTACAGTGCCTGAATGTAAACCGGTGTGATATCTCAATTGAGATCAAATGCCAGTATATAAAAATAATAAATAAAAATCTGTCCCTTTGGGTTTAAGGCCTCAGCTGGAGGTCTTTACACTGATTCCTCCTGGTCCCCCTTTTACTGAAGTGCTAGGAAAACTATGATCTCTGGCAAAATATATCAGCACTCTGGAAGACAACCTACTGAAGGAAGAGATCTGCATAAGCAGAGCAACAGAATAACTATTAATGAAAGGATTGCATCCTTGGCCGAAATGGAAAGGAAAGGAAACTCTAAACCAAAGGCCATGAGAGTGTCCATATAATGTTTTCTTCCTTCTTTTCCTGCTCTTTGCACACTGTCTTTATCTTTTACAGCAAGAGATTTAGGGTCTGCCCTGGTTTACTTCTTCCCATCCTGTCATCTGCTCACAGCAATCCTTATCTTACATGAAGCAGCAGGGCCCACAGAGATTAAAATGCATTTGAATGGTAGTTAGCAAGGGTGGAGCAAACATTTTGGCAGCTTATCATTCAATACATCATAAAGGAGGTATTGCATCTTATTTCAGCTCATTGTTGTAAGCATTCGGAGTAAGAACCTACAGCAAACCTGCTGGCACTTTGTAAATAAGCACTTGCAGCGTATGTGAGGCTTTCCTTTACTTCCGGTGACACTGTGGAGAGCATGTACAGGACTGACAATGGCACAGGACTCTGAAATCTAGAGACTACAACTCCAATCAATTCCATCACTCGCTGCGTATATTTCAGCAAATCTCTTCATCTCTTTGTGCTCAGCCTTAAATTGCAGGGCTCCTGGAGGAAGGGAAGTGACTGACCTGCTCCAAAGCCGTACGGACAGACAGTATTTTATCACAGGAAATATTCACCGAACTGTGCGCCCTTGGAGTTCTTTCATGAAGCTCTTCAAACAAAGCTCGCCAGGTGCTGTTTAACCGAAACTGCTCGAAAACCACATCTCTTATACTGGTTCACCTCCTTACCGATGCTCACGAGATAACAGATTTAGAGATACTCACTCCACTTGCAGTAAATAGAAACCGACCTGCTGAGGCCATACACCAGCAAGTCCCAGCATAAAAACAGTTCCGTGAGGGCAAAAGATCTCTTGCAAAGATACAATCCTTGCGGTTGTGATAGTCTACAATCTGAGGGGAAGAGACTGGGGCTGGGGTTTTTGTTTTTTTTCAATCTAAATGCTTTTATCTAAATGCTTCTTCTCTGATGATTAGCTCAGTCTAGCAAAGATTTTCAAGATGGCCTGGCATACCAACCAATGACAGTGTTCATTTCACTTTAAAATGGTGTGGTTTGCCTAGAGACAGGGTATCAGTAGAAACCAAAAAGCCATTTATAGATGACAGCAAGATGAATGATTTGAAGTGCACTGATTTCCTTCTATTAGCTATTAGTGGACCTGCTCCATCTGTCATCTCCCCGTGAAGATATGCAGATTTAATTTCTCAATGACTTCTCAAGCAGAGCCTTGCTGCTGAAAAAAAAAAGCTACTTACACTTGGTGACAACGCCTTCTAAGTGGATGATATTGGGATGGTCAAACTGGCCCATGATACTGGCCTCGCTGAGGAAGTCCCGCCTTTGTTTGTCTGTATAGCCAGCCTTCAGAGTCTTGATTGCCACACAAATCTCTCTTTTTCCTTGCACTTTGAGTCTCCCACTGCACACTTCACCAAATTCACCTGTGGGAAGCATAGAAATCAGTGGTGAGACGACACATAATGACGGTAACTTTCAAACGGGCGCGTGGGTGCACATGTGCACGCATGCGTCGGCCTGCACCCAAGGATACAGCTATTTTATCATTTGTGCACGTATATGTGCCGCATGTTATAAAATAGCCTGGCCGAGTGCACAGGTGCAACAAATTTTTTTTATTATTTATATTTTATTAATTTTTCACAGTTTACACTTTATGAAAAGAAAAGAAAATAGTGGACAATGTAATTCAATTACCATACAAGATTACCATATGAATTTACAGGTAAGAAAATAAATATAAATATACAATATTACATTCCACAAATTCTTATATTTGGGAGGAAACAAAGAAAAACTTAAACATTAAGTAACCAGGTAACAATCACTGTTAATTACCGGAGTGAGAAGTATTTTTTTCTTATGTGGCTTCAGTCTCTGATGCCGAAGTTAGATTCTTATCTGATAGAAAAATTTCCAATTGCATTGGATCTAAAAATCCATATTTTTTTCCATTGTAATTCAACAAACACAAACATGGAAATTTCAGAAAAAATATAGCACCTATTGCTATTACTCTTGGTTTTAAAGGAAAAATGTCCTCCTCCTAGCCTGAGTGGCCCTAGCCACATCAGGATAGATTTGGGCTCGGTGTCCACAGAATAATATATCTTTAACTGAAAAATATTTCCTAAACAGCTTCTCTTTATCCTGTTCAGCTAAACAAGATATTATCAAGGTGGCTCTCTTATTTATCAGATCTACTGACTCTTCTAAAAATGTCGATAGACCTGGTGAGGACGGTTCTTCCCCTTCATCATGACCTCTAGTACCTCTAGAGGTTTTCTTAGGTAAATAAAAAATGTTAGAAAGTTTGGGGATTTCTTCCTTCTCATATAAGAGATTCTCCTTAAGATATTTTTTAAACAATTCCCAGGGGGATAGCAGTCTTGTCACAGGAAAATTTATTCTTCTTAAATTTTTTACTCTAATTAAATTTTCCATATATTCTAGGTCTTTATGGATGATCAAACTATCTTTAATAAAAGCATTTTCAGAACCTTGTATCAGTTGTAACTTATTAGTGACCATCACCATATCTTTTTCACATTTCTCTATTTTCTTTTCATGAACTTCTATGGACATCTTATTTTCCTTAATAATTGACAACAATGAATCATTCATCTTTATAATGTTACTATCTAACTTCATTATCATTTTCCCTAAATCTTCTAGGGTGCACCAAATTTTAAGTGGGCACGCGCATGTGCAAGTGCTGCTTCTACGGCGTAAATTGGAGGATTTTAAAAGGGGTGCGCAACAACGCTATTCCCAGTTTTACCAGTTTATCCCCAGTTCACCCAGTTAAGAGAGAGGCACCCCTAGTTTAATAGCTTTCATTCCTCCCAGTTAAACCCCGCAAATCTGCCCATTTTCTTTATTTTTTAACATAGCCATCCATAGAAGAAATAAAGTTAAGCGGTAGGAGGGCCTCAGCGCATGCTGGATAGGGCAAGTATTTATGCGAAAACCTCAGGTTCACACCCTGAAGCACTCATTCTCCGCCCCTTTTTGAAAACTTCCAAGATATGTGTGCTGAAAAATGTGCAAAAAGCGGAATATAAAACTCTAAATAAATAAATAAATAAATAAATACATAAGATGCTGGTAATCAAATAACTATTTTTGTTGGTTATTTTATTAATTCTGTAATGCATTATTTATTTTCTCTTAATTAATTAGGACAACATGGATGCCAGAGATATCCTTTTGTGGGTTTATAACATTCCTGGAGATGTTTCATCACTTACCAACACCTATAACTTTTTCAATCTTGATACAGGAGGCATCAATTTCTTTGGCAAATTCTCGGACAGCCTGGTTGGGGTCCTCGTATGTAAAAGGATCCACATATGTTCTTATACCTGTAGAAAACAATTTGAGGTTTTAGGGGAGGAAAAAAAAAAACCATTGATCTGCAAAAAATTGAATCTTTCCTGGTATAAATCAGAAAGCCTGCAGTACAGGAATGAGTCATCCTCCAAAATATTCTGCAATAGAAAGAATTTGTAGTTGTCTGTAGGACATCTGCCATAAGCCCTATAATTTAAATTCAAAAAGCACAAAGCTTTAGAATTAGTCATGTTCTTCCTGCATGTGGTGCATAGCACAGTGCAAATAACCTAGAGACTCTAGCTTGATGCCCCAGTTTTCTTCCTGTGCTCTAACTTAAGGTATATAAACTAAGGGCTCCCGAAACTGTCCTTGTGATCCCACAGTCACAGGTTTCCAGGACATCCACTCTCAGCTGAATATGCATGGAATAAGTATACATATGCTGGGCCTCCTGATTTCTGGGAGCCTCTGTTCTCTGTGATTTATTTTGTGTTGTCCTGAGATGGTCTCATATAAATACTATTTTACTGATCTACCAGGATTGGGTTTTACAAATTTTGGGAGAAGAATTATAAACAATACAAGCTGGGAAATATATGTGTCTCCATCTGAACAGCAGAGTTGTACCCGCAATATAAAATGTATGGATGGGCTTAGTATTTTTTTTTTTTTTAATTACTGTGGAGCTTCTCAAGAGAGATTATGCCAGAATTCAGTAGATACTTCAGAGTTAACCTCCCAAGTGTTCTCTTGGACTTGAAATGTGGTGAAGCAACAAAACAAATCTTCCACCAGGTACAGAAATGGTACAGCGAGGAAAGTGGAGAGACAGAACAATCAGTCAGCAAAAGCATACCAAATACTCATCCTTTACCTTGATTCAAATGCTTTTCCTCATCTGCCTCTTGCTTTGCTTTACTGTATTTGCTGCGCCTGTCGGATTAAAAAAATAAAAGATTATGAACTCCTTATTTTCTATAAGCTAATGGTGCTAGAGATGTTAATTATAGGATAAGAAGGTCAATTCACAAAAACATGTCTAGGTTAGGGCAGTTAGTGTAGCTTAGTTTAAAATAAAATGTGGATAAGTTCCTGCTATTAATCATGCTGACTTAGGGAATAGCCACTGCTATTACTGGCATTAGTAGCATGGGATCTATTTAATGTGTGGCTACTTGCCAGGTTCTTGTAACCTGCTGGGCTTGATGGACCCTCAGGCTGACCCAGTGGCAACTTCTTATATTCTTATGTCTATCCAAAACTGAAAGCAGTAGCTCTCTAATCCTATAAAAGGTATCTTTGGTGCAGAGTCTCTAATTTATTGTCAGGTTGACAGTGATATATGCTTCATAATAATTTTACCTGACATTTATGTACAAATAAAGGTCAACAAACAAGTTCTAGGTGATATCTTTTTATTGGCCAAACATAATATACTTGTGATTAGTTTTCAAGACCTATATTCACTTTCGGCCTGATTTTAAAAGGGCCATGTGCATAATAACAGAGGATACGTGCGTGGCTGGGCCTTGCACGCATTGTGCGCATTTTTGGAAGGGCCTAGCTACACGCGTAACCCCCCTTATGCGCCAAAGTGCCAGGCCTCTCAAAAGGGACAGGGTCTGGGTGGGGAGGGGAGGGGCGGGAGTGGGCCTGGACAGCGCCATTAGCCGCTGTCTCGGGGAAGCGTGCACCAGCAGCCGGCCCGTGCACAGAAGATACTGCTCCTCCGGAGCTGAAGTAAGTATGAAAAAAAGGGATTAGGTAGGAATAGTTTAGGGATCGGGAAGGAGAGGGGAAGAGGGAGGAAGGACAGGGTTAGGGTTAGGTTAGTTCCCTCTCAGTCCGCTCCCAGGAACCGCGTACACATGGATGCCCACGCATTGCTTGTAAAATTGACCCCCTTTATTAGGTGCAAAATGAACTAAAGGTGATGTTGCCTGAATTTAGAAGCAAACTGCATGTGAAATTATAAAAGTCCCCTAGATTCATCAAAAAGTGTTACTAACGCATTGATAATGCCCACGATAACAGGGTACCATCAAGCTAGGGTGAGATAACATAGTACAAAATGTAATCTTTTTGAGACATTCCTCACTCCAAATGACATCAAATCTTCACCAAGGTATATTATAGGGATGTGAATCGTTTTTTGACGATTTAAAATATCGTCCGATATATTTTAAATCGTCAAAAAATCGTTAGGGCCACGATACAATACCAATTCCCCCGATTTATCGTTAAAAAATCGTAAATCGGGGGAAGGGGGAGGGCAGGAAAACCGGCACACTAAAACCCCCTAAAACCCACCCCCGACCCTTTAAATTAAATCTCCCACCCTCCCGAACCCCCCCCCCCCAATGCTTTAAATTACCTGGGGGTCCGGCGGTGGTCCAGAACGGCGGCGGTCCGGAACGGCCCCCTCAATAGAATCGTGTTGTCTTCAGCCGGCGCCATTTTTCAAAATGGCCGCCGCAAAATGGCGGCGGCCATAGACAAAAACGATTCGACGGAGGAGGTCGTTCCGGACCCCCGCTGGACTTTTGGCAAGTCTTGTGGGGGTCAGGAGGCCCTCCCAAGCTGGCCAAAAGTTTCCTGGGAGTCCGGCGGGGTTCCGGGAGCGATTTCTTGCCGCGAATCGTTTTCGTACGGAAAATGGCGCCGGCAGGAGATCGACTGCAGGAGGTCGTTCAGCGGGGGTTCCGGACCGCCACTGAACGACCTCCTGCACTCGATCTCCTGCCGGCGCCATTTTCCGTACGAAAACGATTCGCGGCAAGAAATCGCTCCCGGAACCCCGCTGGACTCCCAGGAAACTTTTGGCCAGCTTGGGGGGGCCTCCTGACCCCCACAAGACTTGCCAAAAGTCCAGCGGGGGTCCGGAACGACCTCCTCCGTCGAATCGTTTTTGTCTATGGCCGCCGCCATTTTGCGGCGGCCATTTTGAAAAATGGCGCCGGCTGAAGACAACACGATTCTATTGAGGGGACCGTTCCAGACCGCCGCCGTTCTGGACCACCGCCGGATCCCCAGGTAATTTAAAGCATTTGGGGGGGGGGGGGTTCGGGAGGGTGGGGGATTTAATTTAAAGGGTCGGGGTGGGTTTTAGGGGGGTTTAGTGTGCCGGCTCACGATTTTAATGATTTTTCACGATAGTTTACACACCCAAACGGCAACAATACGATTCCCTCCCCCTCCCAGCCGAAATCGATCGTTAAGACGATCGAGGACACGATTCACATCTCTAGTATATTATGCTGTTCGTATGTCTCACTCTACATGCGAAACTGACCCTAAACCCTAAACCACCACTAACATCTCCCGTGACGTCACGACGTTTGGCGTCACGAGATGTGACGCCACGTCTTGAGCGGCCAATTGCACGCTTTCCCCCGTGCAGGCGGCCATCTTCGTCGGGAGGAGCTACCGGAGCCACGATCGCCATGTGTTCCTGCTGATGGCTGCAAAAAAAAGTAAGTTGTGCAGGCGTCCAAAAGCGACTTACTTTTGGGATCTTGACAGATCCCAAAAGTAAGTCGCTTTTGGAAAAAAACCAAAATTGTCGCTTTTGGAAAAAAACCAAAATTTTGAAAAAAAACCAAAATTGCTTTTGGGGTTTTTTTGCTTCGCCGCTGTCAGTGTCTATTCTTTGCTCCTCCCGGAGCAAGGCTGCTTTTCGCGCCCTGCTCCGGGAGGAGGGGAGAAGAGACACTGACAGCGGCGAAGCAACTTACTTTTAGCTTTTGGTTTTTTCGCTTTTTTTTTTTTTTGCTTCGCCGCTGTCAGTGTCCCTTCTCCCCTCCTCCCGGAGCAAGGCTGCTTTTCGCGCCCTGCTTCGGGAGGAGGGGAGCTGGCAGTCCCGACTTCCTGGTATCTGTCATTTCAAATGACATTTGAAATGACAGATACCAGCGTGGCGTGAAGCGTTAGGCCCGCGCACCCAGGATACTGTATAGGCGCTCTATACAGTAAAATGGGTTGCGCGGGCTTAAGGCTTCACGGACGCGGTTTACATTTACATAAAATTAATGTTCAGGATCAAGCGGTAGGTGTGCTGCACTGTGCGTGCGGCAACCGCGGGTGCCGCAGGCACTAACGAAGCTCTTCCTACCGCTCGGTACAGGATAGACCCGTTAGAGAATAGCCACTGCCATTAGCAATGGTTACATGGAACAGACTTAGTTTTTGGGTACTTGCCAGGTTCTTATGGCCTGGATTGGCCACTGTTGGAAACAGGATGCTGGGCTTGATGGACCCTTGGTCTGACCCAGTATGGCATTTTCTTATGTTCTTAAATGGTTATGTCTGATAATGCATCAGGAAACTAATGTCTCTATTTAGTTCATTTTCTTTGTTTCAAAGTGTTTCATCATTTTCCTTTCAAATGTTTTACATTCTTGAGAAATCTTGAAACTCCCCTTTAGGATTGTAATACCAAGATCACTGATACAAAGGTCTGGAAAGGAAAAATGTTCCCCCAAGCGAGCATCACCTGGCTATGTATGGTGTGTGAGCCATTCAAACAAGGCAGCATCCCTCTTCACATTTTCTGCATTGAATAGTATGTGCAAGAGTAATAGGTGGGAATGAATATAACCCTTTTAAACTAAACATCCTTTCTCTGGCACTTTTTCAGCAGGGTCTCATGCAGGGTTTTGTGCACATTTCTTCTTATCTAATTTGTGTGAAGCTTGTTTCCCACTAGTTTTTGCTTCAGATTAGGTGGCCACCAGAAAGCTAGAACTGAGGAAGCAGGGTTTTTTTTTTTTTTCAATGATTCATTCTTTATTAGCACTGGCTGTAGATCTTTGATGATTTTTCTAGCTCTGGGTTTGTATGTTGCCATAAGAGGTACCTGCTCTGTATTGCACTAGGTCCTTCCTGGGCATTTTGCGTGAAGATGCAATTTTCTTGAAAATGATTTTTAAGCTTCTATAAACTAAAGTTCACAGAAAGCCTCTCACTACAGTACAGGAGGTATGCTCCCTTGCCAGTTTGCACCATGGGAAGACACCATCCAAAGCACAGCAGTAGCACTAGTGTAAATCAGTGGTGTAGTCACGAGTGTGCCTCAGGGATCCATGCATCCTCACTTTTGGCTCAGGCCTCCAATCCTAGCTGCAGGGTCCTATCCCATCTAGGGTGGTCATGTGTCTGGCTTTTTGCCGTAAAGTAAACTTTCTGTTCCCCTATCCAGGCGTCAGGGCCTCCTGCAGCCTTGCCTGGCTAAACCCTCCCAAATGTCTGAGTCTAGGCTTGAATGCTTTTTTTTTTTTTTTTTGTAAGGCAGGGTACTGCCCCCTCTTGCTTTCCTCTAATGATATAATCTATTCCCTCCAACCTATTATGTGGAAAGGGCCAAGAGTCAGTTGGGCTGTGTGCAACACTAGCCGCCAATGGGAGTGAGCTGTGCCGGGGACTGCAAGTGAGTGGAGAAGGGGAGTCATTGCATTTTCGAAGACAAGCAGTGCGTGCAGTCAGCCTGAGCTCAAGGAGGAGCTGCTGGCCCACCACAGGCAAAGCCAGTGAGTGTGCCAGAGAGCAGAGGTACCAAGGGATGGTGGGAAGGTGGCGGCTGCAAGCTGGGGAAGAGTTGGCAGCCCACCCAAGAACTTTCTGTGGTGCTGCTCCAGAGCCTGGAGTGGGTGGAGAGTGGATGAGGAAGCACTTGCTGAATGATGAACAGCATAATAGCAGAAGTCAAGTGAGTGTGTGTGTATGTGTGTGTGTGTGTGTGTGTGTGTGTGTGTGTGTGTGTGTGTGAGTGTGAGTGAGTGAGTGAGATAGTGTGTGTCAGAGTAAGTAAGTGTACGTCAGAGACAGACTTGATGCTGTGTAGGGGACAGGTGGGGCTTGGGGGAGGGGGATCTGCTGCTGGGCAGGGGGAGGGACTTGGCAATGAGAGAGGGAGGAGGGAGGGATCTGTTCCTGTTGCTTGCAAGTGGGGCAGACTTGGGTATCTGCTGCTGGATGACAGGAGGGTGTAGGGGTTCAGGGTAGGGGAGTGGGACCTGGAGCTGGGCAGAGGGGAGAAAAAGGGGCTTGAATGCAGACAGGGGAAGAGAAGGAGCTGAGGCAGGGCACCTCCACAAAAATAATAAGCAGGCTACGGGGATAGGGAGATTGAGATGTGGCAAGGAATCTGCACAGATGGCAAGCGGTTTGAGGCTGGGAATTATTATACTTAAATTCTAAATATGCTGTAACCTGTATTACTTGGTTACGGTCTTCTGCACTATGATGAATTGCATTTCCATTTAAATTCTAGTAATAATTTGTAATGTTGCATCTATGTAAACCTATTTGCATATTCAAATTCATTTCTGCTAATTATACATGCTGCATTTTGTCCTTCTTGGAGGTGGGTATCCTCCTTTCATGTACTCTGAGTCGGCCACCCTTGTCCCATCTGAGTCAGCCCCTTAAAGATGCAGCAGTTAGAGCATTTGGAGGCACTGGAATCACCAGCAGTCCTTGATCCTCTGTGCCTGTAAGGGAGTAATTTAATTGGGGAGCCCCACTGCCCTTGGACTGGACATGTAAAAGTTTGAAATCACCAAATTTATTTACTTTTTGACAGCTAATTATTTATCCCCACCTCCTCTCAGCCCCTTAAAAGTTCAGGAATGCATAAAGTACCCTCAGAAAAAGCAGGTAAAAGTCTCTATGGGTAAGGACCTGATTTTAAAAATAATTTGCACATTTAAACTTGTGTTTTACCTTTGTAAATCCACTTTACTTGAGTAAATGGCTTTTGAAAATTGCTACACTAGTATGTTACATTTAGGTGCGTAACGCCTTTGAAAATTACCTTCTATGTGCGTACTTCCTCTTTGAAAATTACTGCAAAGCCCACAGGGAAAAATGTCCATGCACTTTGCAACTAGCTGCAGACACGTGAAGATTGCCCCAGAAATGAATACAAATCAAAACTGATCACTCAAAGTAAAATGTTCAAGTTAATCCCATTCAGAATGCCTCAACATTGGCTATTAAGGAATTTCAATGTAGCATCCATACAAGCAAATGCATTGAAAGCAAGTATGTCAAAGCATTGAACGCACATACCTTAACTACCAATTTTAATAATATAGGCGCAAATATTTTACACGGGGAGAAAAGTAGGTCTTCCTTGGGTAAAACTAGATTTATGTGCAGAAGTGGGTATATTTTAAAACATATGCATGGAATTGAAATGAGCAGTTTTCTGGATTCCTTTACCAGTTTGCTCAGTCCTTCTCCAGGTCATTGAGACCCTCCTGGTTCTTCAGCCTGAACTTCCCCCAGACCTCCCATCCACCCAACACTACACAGTAAACGAGTCTGATATCAATTACGCAAGATAATTAGTTGCTGTAAAATTACACGAGTAAGGTGTCAAAAGCATGCGCGCAAGCCTCTTACAAAACAGGAACTTATGTGCGTAACTGTTGGCCCCGCCCTGAAATGCCCCTGGAAGGAACCTTTTTCTGCATGCATGTGTGGATGCGAAATCCAAAGTATGTGAGCACTTTCAATGTTTATAAAACAGCGATTATGTGAGTAGAAGCTACGTACGCACGTACATGCTAATTTTACGCACGCACGTGCTTTGAAAATTCACCTCTGTTTTTACCAATGTGAGTCTATTATAGCAAAGTAAAAGAGGAATGTTATTCTTTCTATTATTTAATTGTGAACTGAGTTAACTGAAACAAAAGATTTTCTAGTACTATTTTTTTAAGATGTTCTGGAATATTCTGTTAAGTGGCATGCATGATCAAATTAAACTAATTTAAAAGTGCAATCATGAAAGCTGTTATCTTTAATAAATATGGTTTGTATACAAGGTTAAAATAAATACAGGATAAATAATTGAACAGAATAGTAGTGATAAAAAAAAACTAGGAGATGAAAATATGTATGATTTAGACTTTGCAAATGGCCTTACATATTTAAATAAACGAACATGTAAATACAACTAGGGAAAAATGTGAAAATTAAATATGATTTTGAAGAAGGGAAGGTGATCATTATTAGTCTTTTATCTTGCTTGGAAAAGGAAAAAAATTAAGTCAGGTTTTGTCAAAGGAAACACATGGATTACTGTTCAAACCCTAATTATAGCTTATTAGCTTTTAATAATACCTTTAAAACCAAATATTCACCTTCGGCTGTACCTTTTGTCACCTGTTGACCTTTACTCTCCAGCTTGGGGGCTGGGCACTGCTGTCCTACCATTGTCCACTGTAGCCAACCCCCGGAAAGTACTCTTTCAGCCGTCAAGCAACAGGGAGCCTGAGAAGGGCCACAGGCCTGCAGAGTCCGAATTGATATTTAAAGACAGCTCACCTGATTGACAGAGGGAAACCTTTGTGACAGGTTTGAATTCCATAATTACAGGGTCTTTAGGTGGTGCTGATTAAGAAGCAGGGAAGGGGGGAGAGGTGAGGACAGCCGTGTTCAGAAAGGAAATACAGGGGCTTTTCAGAGACTGCGGGAGTCAGAGGACTGCAGGTCTATAGGTGAGACCGAGGAGAATGAAGGGCAAGGACCTTTCCCCATGGGCTTCCACAGCCCAGAACAAAGGGAGGCAGTCTCATGCACTGTTAGCAGGCAGAGTGTGCGCCGAACCTGCTGTTACCTTTCCCATTCATCACACACAGACAAAGGGGCAAGCATAAGGAGGAGAAGCAAAGGGTTAGCCAGACTCAGTTTGATCATACAGTAACTTAAGTGTTCAAGCTTTGATGGATGGAGCATGCTGGTTCCAAACTAATTAGTAAAAGCCAGGTAATATATTCTTCTAAAGTGCAGATTAATGAAGGTAAAGCAATCTCAGAACTAGAATAGCTCCTGCAGGACACTTTTTAGCATTTAACTACTTTACCGCTGAGGATTCATAAAAGCCATCTACTTTTATCCTCCCTTCTTAAAACCTCATTCTGCCTGCACAAAATGTTTCCCAAATTCTCTTTAGAAAGCTGCAATTGGAATTAGGAAAATTTAGCGATATGACGGCAGGAAGCTATTCAGAGGCGTTCAAGCCACCATCTGCCTCCTATTTGATGAATTTACATAACTTCATCAAAGTAAATTTAAAATAAACACTTGAAGTAGATTCGTTCTTATCCTCACCATAATCTTCCTTGGTGACAGAATACAGCAGAGTTTTCATTTGCTGTCATTTTGCCAATAGCAAAGGGCTAAGAAATGTTCTGTGCAAGTCAGCACATGCTTGGGACTGAGCAGGGACTATAAGAGGGTAACATGGATGAATGTGTAACTGGGCAACCCTGGTGAGTATTTGTGATCTGGATTGGCCCCTGTCAGAGACAGGATGCTGAGCATGATGCACCTTTGGTCTGACCCAGTATGCTGTGTCGTATGTTTTTTTAGAGTAACCAAACCGTGTAGTACTCTAAAAACTGTGATTTCATATATCTTTCTCTCCAAATTTTATTTTGTGCATAGCTTGACAGGAGTGAACCTCACTCATAAACCAGGATATGCTGAGTGCGATCTCAAATCTCTCAAATTCACTGCTAATGTCCTTCTTAATACTTGCACTGTGCCCAAAGAGCCTCCTTCTGGAGTTCATAAGATGTTATGTGTGTGTGATGTCACTGTGCAGATGCCTGGGTGCTCACTGAACTGTTCGACTGCAGATTTTATTACCAAAGTTTGCGTCAGGCATTTCGAGTCCAGCTTCTCTACATTTTGTTCTTTTTGTCGCACCCAGTGACACACCTGGAGCCCACTGTTTAGCCCCATCACCCCCTTTCCTTTCTTTCAACCCCATTCCCGTACAAATTCTGCTCTTTATCCGTTCCTGTCAGCTGGAACACCTCTAAACTGTGATAACTAAACAGACAGCCCGAACAGAGGGAAGAATCGGCGAGGTGCACGTCAGCAGCCGAGAGCTTGTCAGCTACCTGGCTCCAGGCAGCCTTTCCTCTGACAGCTTTATGGACGATACTAAAGAAAAATCAATATGGAGGGCAAGGGGTTGACATTTCATTTTCCAAAACGTGATCCATTGAGGGTCAATCACCAGGTGGCGTTTATCAGCCTTGGGAAGTGACATTTTTCTCCAGAGGGGAGGGGGAGGAGTCATCCCTGAGCAAGCAGAGAGACTCAGCTCTCCAAGGTGGCGGCTCATAATTAGAAATCCAATGCATCCGGCTATCAATCCTGTCTCAAATAATAAAGTGATCAATAGAAGCAAAGAGGCGATTAAGTTATCACGCCTGATGATGCTGTTTCCTGTTGCAATGGCTTTTAATAAAGCCGCCTCCTTGCATTGCATTTTCATATGTCCCGGCCTCCGCCTCCTCCTTGCAGTGTGAATACTTGAAGCAGAACACCCACAGAAATCATTATTCTGGAGCTCTGTTTCCTAGACGTCTGGATCGTACTGATTCCAACATCTTTCAGGTGTGGTTTAAAGTGAAAGAGAAAATCAGAGGTGAGCTCAGCTCATTCCAGGGAATGCTAGGATCCTCTACCTAGCCAAGCACCTAGCCAGAAATTCCAGTTTCTAATTGGGTTCAGTGCGGTGCACGAAGAGTTCGGAAAAGCCTGTCACAGTAAACAGAGGACAACTCACTATGGCAACCAGCTCTTATTTCCCTGGAAATTGGCAGGACAAGCTCAATAAAATCGCATTTTTATTCCTTCGCTGTAATTTAAAGATTTATGATAGCTATGATTTTAGAAATATGCATTTCTTATCCATAGGCCTTAACTCTTTCAGCTGGGAATGCACAGATAGAAATGGTCTCCCAGTCAGTCATTAAGAAATAAGTAGCAAAGAAAAGTCGTAAATGTTACATGACTTGCTGTATAGAAACATCAATGGAAAAATGAAAGAGTTGTCTATATTAAATCAGTAACTTTTCAAGGAAAACAATCGTTTTTAATATTTTATGCATAATATTTATATTCAAACAGTTAATAATTATTGGAGTGAAAAACCCAGTCATTCCAAAAATGTGTTCCGGTTGTAAATGACAACCCTTATATCCTGTACTCATCCTGGGTTACAAACACTCCAAACAAACCTTCTATACCATGTCAGAATAGTTCATTGCAAAAGAAGGCTACAACAGGTCTAGGAACTGCAAAAGTGCCAGACAATAATAAAAAAGGACCAACCCCAACAAAGGGACTTTGTTTCGCCATATAGCTGCCTTCTTCAAGGGAACTGGTTCCAAGAAAGCTTTTAACCTGGCTATTTCCAGTTTTTAATGCTGACAATCATTGCAATAAATAAACTTTCCACTTATCTGACTGGTTAGCGTGATAAAGTGTAACTTCCTAACACTATAAAACAATTCTAAAATGTTTCAGTTATTTCAGTAACGATGATAAAGAGCCACATATTCCAAACCGTTGCATACATATGAAAGTACAGAGAGAAATATATATAAGTATTTACTGGCTTCCTCCAAAAACCTTATCACAAGTGTGCAGCTAGTTTTTACCATTAATAGTTTAGTATATATTGATTTATACTTGCTATGTACAGTTGCAGTTAAAATATACACAAAAATAAAACCATAAACGCAAAAAAACAACAGTAAACAAAAAATAAGACTTGAGCTTCCTAGAAAAAAAGATAACTGACAGCAGCTGCTTGAGGGAAAACCAGGGAATAGAACATCGTACTGAATGCTTTGAGGTAGATAGATGAAACACTGCTCTTAACACCAAAGCAGTTGAGAAATATCACCCCCCCCCCCCCCCCTTACAGGGCAAATCCGTTGAGACACAAAAAATGTAGATCTTCCATCATATGATGTGCTTGAAGTCAGTGGGCCACTAAAAGGCGCATCCTCATATTTATTCAGAATGTAGCTCGTATGGTCCACAATTCATGCTTTTATCTGTCTTTTTACATGCCCTTTATATATTTCTTGACATGGGCAAACTATAGCGTAGACAACTTGGGGTACAACTATCAAGATGTCCCCCATACAGTGAAATCGAAACTGGAAATGAGGATGAGTAAAAGCAGATATCAACAACACTGAAACTGCCCTTTTTGGCTCTTACTCACAGACATAGCCTGTGGCGTATATAATGAAGATGTAAGCTAGACCCTAAGCTTTATGCCTTTTTTTTATAAGCCACAATAGGTGAGTCTTTAAAAATAGATTTTGTAGGTAGTATATTCTAATGTCAAAGAATAATATTCTTCACCAAATTTGCTTTAGAAGAGTAAGGTATAGCACAGACTAAATACTGTGCTGCATTTTACTGTCCTCTTTGGAGTTAAAGCGACCGGTCCGCAAACAGAGCTCACTTTGTTAATAACAGATGATGGCTAACAATGCTAGAGAAATCTTGCCTGCATATTATTTACCTGAGCACAATATTCCTGTTTGGAGGAACATAAACGCCATAGATGAAAAAACTGGCCAGTCAGGATGTTATCTTTCTGGGTTTTTTTTTTTTTGGTTTTCTGAATATAGCGGTTTACATCCTGCAATGCTTTAATATACTCTAATATCCAAAAAGGAGATGCTTTCATTGCTTCTTTGAAAAGAGAATTTAAGAGCTGGATCTGGAAGATTTAACCATGTTAAAATTTAGATAATAATTTCCCAGTTCCTGTCCAAATAAAACATATATCAACTATATAGCATCTCCAACAATGAATGTTGGGCCAAAAAGAAGAGGTATAAACAAAGGTGTCCTCAAAAGATGTCACATATTTGACAGGCCACAGAGGGGCAATGGTGCAGTTCATTCAATATGTGTTAATTATGAACGTTCATTTTGTAAACCATTGTGATCTTGATATGGAACAAGAGTATACAAACTGCCTAAATAAATAAATCTTGTGTATGCACGCTGTGGTTTTCGGTTTTAAAATTTGGAGTTACATGTGTAAGTGTTGGCCCCGCATTGTAATGCCCATTCCCTGCCTCTTTTCCATCCCCGTATTCCTCGCATGCGCATGGGTATATACACGCCACGTATTTCACAGCTTTTTAAAATCCAGGTTGTTTGCGCGCGGCCCACCTATGCATGTATGTGGGTATTTTTGCATGAGCGACGCTTTTAAAATTGACCTCTCTATTTTTTATCACGGCTTATAAAAAAGGCAGAAATACTAGGGACCAACTTACATCTTCACTATATATGCCACCAACTATGTCTAACATAAGGGGCAGTTTCAGTGTGGTATGTGGTCAGTTTGTAAATACGCGTTGTTGATATCTGCTTTTACTCATCCTCATTTACAGTTCCAGCTTCATCGTATGGGACATTTTTAATTGTTGTACCACTCAAGTTGTCTATGTTATCATTTGCCTATGTCAAAAAATATATATAGATAGGGAACACTGAAAGACAGATAAAAATGTAAATTATGGAACAAAGTCCTGCAATCTGAATAAAAACGAGGATGCTCCTTTATTAGCCCACTGGCTTCTTAAATTTGTTGTTCTTCAATGGATTTGCTCTGTAGTAGGAGGTGATACTTCTCAACTGCTTTGGCACTGTGAACAATGTGTCAACTATCAATGGCAAACACTGGCTTCCCAAGGATTAAATTGGGACATAGAGTGGCAGGCTTTTTTATGATGCCTTACCATAAGCTTTTTATGTCTTACCATAAGTATTTTCAAAGGTGGGTTTGAACAGAGAGGCAAAGTTTATTTAGATTATATTATCCATAAAATGCTTGCTTCCGGAAGCCTCCCAGAAGGTGGCTAATAAACTTGGATGCAGCTTGACATCTAATGCATAAGTATCTCAGCTACACTCTTATGAAAAGGTTTTTTGGAGGAAGTCTATGAATATTTATATATATTTCTCTATATATTATCAAATGTATTAAAGTTTGGAGCATGTGGCTTTTCATCTTTACTGAAATAAATGAACAATTTTAGAAGTTTTAAAGTGTTATGAAGTTACATATTATCGCGCCGACCAATCAAATAAATTGAATGTTTATTCATTGCATAGATTATCAATGTTAAAACCTTGAAATAACCAGGTTAAAAGCTATCTTGGAACCAGTTTTCTTCAAGAAGCCAGCTATCTGGCAAAATAAAGTCCCTTTGTTGGGGTTGGTCTTTTTTTATTATTGTCAGGTGTTTTTGCAGTTCATAGACCTGTTGTAGACTTCTTTTGCAATGAACTATTACGACATGGTATGAAAGGTTTGAAGTGTTTTTAACTCTGGATGATTACAGGATAAGGGTTGTCATTTACAAACGGAACACATTTTTGGAATGACTGGGTTTTTCACTCCAATAATTATTAATGCTTGAATATAAATATTATGCATAAAATATGAAAAACTATTGTGTTGCTTGAAAAGTCACTAATTTAATAAAGATAAACCTTGCTGAGTTTAATAGATCTTCCTTCTTCTATTGGTGTATATATCTATATCTATCTATCTATCTATCTCTCTCTCTATATATATACACAAGTTTAATGAGATGATCTATTTTTGAGTATTTTTTTGCCATTGTATTATTTACCTTGTGTTGTACACAAGTCGTTGTTACATTCTAAAGGTGAATTTTAAAAGCCATACATGTGCAACACTGGGAGATGGATGAGCATCTAGAACATGCGCATGCCCATCCGATTTTATAAATTGCCTATTTGCACTCACAAGTAGTGATGCATGAATAAAAGGGGTGGAAAGTGGGCTGGGCAAGGGCATTCTGGGACGGTATCAAGAGATACGCACACACATAGCCGGGCATCTGGGTACACATCCAGGTCCTTTTCAGTGGAAAGTGACTTCAGCCAAGGATGAGGTGTAAGTCTGAAGAAAACTATTTCCAGCCGTCGAGGAAGTGCTTGAGGGGTCTGGGTTGACTGGGGGAGTGCAGGCTAAAGAACTAGGCATTGTCATGAGGACCTAACTGTAGACTGGGCAAAATGGTCTGTTATCAGCACGGACAAATTGAAGTCTTTGATGCCACGAAACAAGTGACATCTCGTGCAACATGTACTCTTGACACAGAAACTATTTGAAACATAAGAACATAAGAATATAAGAAAATGCCATACTGGGTCAGACCAAGGGTCCATCAAGCCCAGCATCCTGCTTCCAACAGTGGCCAATCCAGGCCACAAGAACCTGGCAAGTACCCAAAAACTAAGTCTATTCCATGTAACCATTGCTAATGGCAGTGGCTATTCTCTAAGTGAACTTAATAGCAGGTAATGGACTTCTCCTCCAAGAACTTATCCAATCCTTTTTTAAACACAGCTATACTAACTGCACTAACCACATCCTCTGGCAACAAATTCCAGAGTTGAATTGTGCGTTGAGTAAAAAAGAACTTTCTCCGATTAGTTTTAAATGTGCCCCATGCTAACGTTATGTCGGTTGCTGCTTGAAGGTGTCTATGGTGGAATGAATCACGGTTCCTCCTATACAAGTTTCAAAAGGAAGCCTTTGAGGGAAGTGATTTTATTTCACTTATTTTATTTGCAAAAAGAAATACCATACCAAAAGTACTCGGAGACTAAAAAAACCACTTTGAGACCAATGATTATATATGACCCGGTTTATGTGTATGAATAAACAATCATTTTTACACTTACGGGTGTTTTGATGGTCTCTAACACTGCATCGCTGATGTCCGATATAGGCAACACCTTTGAATAACTAATAGTTTGACAAATGCCTCTTTTTGTTGTATAAAACTAGTGGAAGAACTGGTGAAACTGGTCATGTCCTGGACACGCGCATGTTAAAAAATTCCCTCACTTGCACATCTCAGAGCCGACATTTCTCTGCTGTGCAGGTGCATACTTAAAATACATGTGCCCAGCCTATTTCATAATATTTATGTGCACCTGTGCACAGAATGTAAAATTGAAGCGCATCTTGCCACGCACCCATATACAGGTGTATATAGGTATCTGCGCCTCCATTTTAAAGTCACTGTCATAGCGCTGCTTAATGCATTTTGCCCCGGAAAAGGGCTTACAGTTAACACTGACACAGAGAGCCTGATTTTTCAAAGATGTTTCCCATACGTACATCCTAGAAATTTTATTTATTTATTTAACTTCATTTTTATACTGTCCTTTCACATAGGACTCTGAACAGGTTTACAAAAACATTTAAAATGCCCTTAACACAGAAAACTTGACAGCACTCTTAGAAGGTAGGAGGAGGAATAGCCTAGTGGTTAGAGCAGTGGGCTATGAACCAGGAGACTAGGCATCAAGTCCCACTGTTGCTCCTTGTGATCTTAGGCAAGTCACTTTACCCTCCATTGCCTCAGGTACAAAATTCAGATTGTAAACCCTCTGTGGACAGGGAAATACCTAAAGTACCTGAATGTAAACCAATGTGATATCTCAGATCAAATGTCAGTATATAAAAAATAATAATAATAATAATAAAAGGAATTACACACATACATGTAACATACTACTGTAGCAATTTTGAAAAGCCATTTACACTCATCAGGCCTGATTTTAAAAAGCATTTACTTGACTAAAACTGGGCATAAATAAACATGTGGATAAATGTGAGCCAGTTAACATAACATAACATATGCCATACTGGGTTAGACCAAGGGTTCATCAAGCCCAGTGTCCTGTTTCCAACAGTGACCAATCCAAGTCACAAGAACCTGGCAAGTACCCAAACATTAGATAGATCACAAGCTACTATTGCTTATTCATTACCATAATAGCAGTTTATGGATGTTTTCTCTAGGAACTTATCCAAACCTTTTTTAAACCCAGTTACACTAACTGCTGTAACCACATCCTCTGGCAATGAATTCCAGAGCCTAACTATGTGCTAAGTAAAAAAGAATTTTCTTCAATTTGTTTTAAATGAGCTACTTGCTAACTTCATGGAGTGCCCCTGGTTCTTCTATTAGTTGATATAGTGTATCTGGATTTCCAAAAACCATGTGACAAAGTCCTTCATGAGAGACTTCTTAGGAAATTAGAAAGTCATAGGATAGATGGCAGTGTCCTGTTGTGGACGGCAAACTGGTTAAAAGATAAACAGAGAGTAGGGCTAAATGGTACATTTTCCCAATGGAAAAAGGAGAATAGTGGAATGCCCCAGGGATCTTTTCTGGGACCTATGCTTTTTAATGTATTTATAAATGACCTGGAAATGAGGACAACAAGTGAGGTGATCAAATTTGCCAATGACGCAAAATTATTCAAAGTTGTCAGAACGCTAGAGGATTGTGAGAAATTGCAAGAGAACATTGCAAAATTGGGAGACTAGACATGCAAATGACAAATGAAATTTAATGTAGACAAATGCAAAGTGATGCACTTAGGGAACAGTAACCCAAATTAAAGCTACAAAATGTAAGGTTCCACATTAATGGGCCGATACAGTACAATGCGCTCCGGCGGAGTGCACTGTTAACCCACATTTGGACGCGCATTTTTGATGCACTAGCTTTACCCCTTATTCAGTAAGGGGTCGAAAACGCGTGTCCAACCCCCCCCCCCCCCCCCCCCCGAAACTAATAGCGCCCGCAACATGCAAATGCATGTTGATGGCCCTATTTGTTATTCCCGCGCAATTCACTGAGTAAAATATGCAGCCAAGCCACACATTTTACTTTCAGAAATTAGTGCCTACCCAAAGGTAGGCGTTAATTTCTGCCAGCGACGGGAAAGTATACAGAAAAGTAGTAAAAACTGCTTTTCTGTACACCCTCCGACTTAATATCATAGCAATATTAAGTCGGAAGTCCCAAAGTAAAAAAAATTTAAAAAAAATAAATTTAAAATCGGCCTGTGGCTCGCGGGTTGAAAACTGGATGCTCAATTTTGCCAGTGCCCGGTTTCCGAACCCATAGCTGTCAGCGGGTTTGAGAACCGACGCCGGCAAAATTGAGCGTCGGCTGTCAAACCCGCTGACAGCCGCCGCTCTTGTCAAAAAAGAGGCACTAGGGACGTGCTAGTGTCCCTAGCGCCTCTTTTTACCGCGGGCCCTCATTTAAATACTGAATCGCACGCACAGGAGAGTGGCCTGTGTGCGCGCTGTACTGAATCGGCCTGTTTGTGTCAAAACTTAGGAAAAGGATCTAGGTGTCATATAGAAACATAGAAATGACGGCAGGAAAGGACCAACTGTCCATCGAGTCTGCCCAGCAAGTTTATAGTAGTTTCTGTTGAACCATGCAAGTCCTTCATTCTTATCAGTTTCTCCCCCATTCTTATCAGTTTCCCAGGCCATCAAAGACAGGGACCTTGTTGGTTGCTGTTAGAGTCCAATTCCCTGTTACCTTCTGCCGTAGAAGCAGAGAGTAATGTTGGAGTTGAGAGTAATATTGTAATTGCATCAAGAGTTTCAGGCTTATTGGTTAAGGGTAGTAACAGGCACATCAGCAAGTTACCCCTATGTTTATTTTTCCCAGACCGCAAAATTCAATGTCCTAGTTATTTGCTGTCTATAATTAATTCCCTTTTCCTCCTTTCTCCCTGCTGTTGAAGCAGACAGCAATGATGGACTTGTGGCTTACATGTTAAGGGTAGTGTCATAATTGAAAATACATTGAAATCTTCTGCTCAATGTGCAGCAATAGCCAAGAAAGCAAATAGAGTGCTAGGGATTATTAGGAAAGGGATGGAGAATAAAACAAGATAATGTCATAATGCCTCTGTATTGCTCCATGATGCAACTTCATCTTGAGTATTGTGTTCAGTTCTGGTCACCACAGCTCAAGAAAAGAATAACAGAATTAGAAAAAGTACAGAGAAGGGCAACCAAGATGATAAAGGGGATGGAACAATTCCCCTAT
This sequence comes from Rhinatrema bivittatum, assembly GCF_901001135.1. Lineage (NCBI taxonomy): Eukaryota > Metazoa > Chordata > Amphibia > Gymnophiona > Rhinatrematidae > Rhinatrema > Rhinatrema bivittatum. The sequence continues at coordinate 148,019,745 of NC_042623.1, forward strand.
GGACTCTTCAGCTTGGAGAAGAGACTGCTGAGGGAAGATAAAGGTCTAAACAATAATGAGTGGAATGGAATGAGTAAACAGCAATCAATTTTTTACTGTTTCGAAAAGTACAAAGACCAGGGGACACACAATGAAGTTACTGGGTCATACATTTAAAACTAATAAGAAAAAATATTAAGCTCTGGAATTTGTTGACAGAAGATGTGGTGAAAGCTGTTAGTATAGCTGCATTTAAAAAAGGTTTGGACAAGTTCCTGTACGAACGTCCACAAACCATTATTAAGGAAGAGTTGCAGAAATCCACTGCTTATTATTGGGATAAGCAGCATGGAATCTACAGTATTTACTCCTTGGGATCCTGCCAGGGGCTTGTGATCTGGCTTGGCCACTTTTAGAAACAGGATACTAGACTTTGTGGATCCTTGGTCTGACCCAGTATGGCAAGCCTTGTGTTCTTAAATGGGCTTTTAAAAATTGTTACAATATATGCCATTGAATTGCCCATAGGATTTACTCACATAAGTGCACTTTACTTGAGTAAATGGCTTTTGAAAATTGCTACAACAGTAGTTACATTTACGTGCATAAATCCTTTTGAAAATTACCCCATAGTAAAGTGTACTTGCACATAAATATCTTATGAACAATTCAGTGACATATATTGTAGAAATATTCAAAAACCCACTTACACAGGTAAAATGCATTTACATATGTAAAACCCAATTTTTAAGCTTGTAAATTCTTTTTAAAATCATGTCCATAATGTTTTACACAAGTTGTAATGTTACACAATTTTCACAATCATTGGATTTCATTGTCAGGTATTTTTATGTGAAAGTACATTTCTACTCCAATTTCTAAAACAGTATGAAATTCCATTGCATTTCAATGGATAAGCAAAGAATTTACCATATGTGCTATTGTAGTTGAAAATTGGTACAATTTCAGTTTTGCATATTTATTTCTCCTGTTGTGCTTTTAAAATCTGGAAGGGTTTTTGGTTGGTTTTTTTTGGTTCTGAGGGACAGAACTGAAAATGGAAATATTTCTTCAGGCTTTCTTTGCATAAGGAAGCCTCTTCAGACAAACCTGTCTGTCCCTTGCTGAAACTGGTGACTGCATCAAACTTTTGAGTAAAGAAATCTGCTCATTTTATTCTGCCATGTTGCCTGATCCGTGAACTGATGAAAATGCACCTGTACCATCTGAAAAGGCGTTCAGTCAACTGTGGAATGCAAGCCACATTTCCCAGAATCCTAGGCTGAACACATTAAAGGCTTCCAGGTGTCACTGAACACATTGAGAGCCTTGCTCTGATTTTATCTGCTGCACTTCTCTCTCCATGATGAAGTGACTAGCTTTAAGAGTGTTAAAATGCCTAGACATAATGCACAGGGCCCCATACACAAGAAGGTCTCTGCATCTCTGCAGGTCATTTTCCTCGCTTTTCTAATGTGTCTTCGCTAACTATGTGCATCTCCTCCCAATGCAGTCTGCTGGGTTGTACAGTGTTCCCATCTAGCACTTCATCCCAAATATAATCAAGTCAAGGAACACGGGCACCCTCCAACTGGCTTGCTTCTCAGCTGCGGTTTACTGGAATCAGTTTGCATTTTAAGGGCAAATAACACTAGAACAATTATTACTGCATTACATGCTGTGGGGGTACCAGCATTTGGAAGATCAAAGCCATGTAGACGAGGGCTTGTAATGCAAATGCACCGTTTTTGATGCTAACCAAGGAATTTAGCTTTGTTTGAGTGAGACAAAAAGCTGCCTTATGAAAGAGAGAGAGAGAAAGCTGCTTAAGTTCTTACCTCCTGCTGATGACAAAAGCAGCAACTAGAATGATGACCAGAACAACACTGCCAGCCACTGAGACCAGAAGGACTGTGGGACTGGCACCATCACCAATCATAGGTGAAGGAACTAGAAACACAAAATGTATCAGTCAGTGTAATGTCTTTTTAGACCTTGCTACATTCTTAATGCCCCATCTCTAGTATCCAATGGACAAAAAAAAACCCATCAGCCCAGCATGTTGAAGGCTGCGATGGTTTCGACTGGCGCTCAAAGCCTCTCCTGTGCCTTCATTGTGTATTTATTCATTCATTCTGCCATTTTCCAAGAGACTCATAATGAGATGAAGGTATTCTTTTCTGAAACATGGTCTGCTAAAAATTAATCTCCTATAATGCAATGGCCACCCAGCAGTCAGAGCATAATATGGGTTTGCTGATGCCCAAATAATTGTTGCTAGCTTCAAAATGATTTAGTCAGATTTTATTAAAGTTGGCTTAGTAGAAAATTAAATAAACTTGGTTTAATTGTCCTTCCTTTATCTGTGGAGATGTGTTATTTGGAAAGCTATATCACGAACTGCTCCCCAAGAGCATAAAATGCTAACATGCTGCCCTACGTACATGAGAAAAGAGCACCTTAAACTGACAATACAAGCAAAGATTAATGAAAAGTTGTTTATGTCCCTCAGAATTCATGGCTTTCTTCCAGGTGCCATGCACCAGCTCACTTTCTGAACGCCTGGAGGAGCTTCTAAAGGAGTCACTAGACAAGTTCACCGCTGCCTCTCAGCCTTGGCAGGGGCTTCGGCACTAGCAGGGAGGAAAGAGAGCTTTCTTGGAGCACATGAGCCCTGAATCACAGAGAAACAGCATGTTACCAAGCTCTTTTCTCACACAGAATGTGTACAGCACCACGCAAACTCAGGGGTCATTTCCAATTTGTCCAGCTTTTAATTCTGAGTCAATTTTGAGTAAAGCAATTAATCAAACAAAAGGTGTGCTTAGACTAAACAAGGAACTGCAGTTCTAAGATTATTGTTCTCCAGTAGGGATGTGCATTCGTTTTACACAAATGTGCAAAATGCGATGAATAAGGGCAATTTGTTTCATTTGGGGAGCCCCAAAACAAATTGAGCTCCCCCCCCCCCCAAATTAAACAAACCTTATTTATTTTAAAGAGAATACATCAGGCCTAGGAAGTGTAACTTATTTTGAATAATCCACTAGCACTGCAAAAGTTTCTAGGAGCCTATCCGGCCACGAGTTTCTCTTAATTTGAAGTTATGCTGCATTTTTTAACCATTATTTAATTTAAAAATCTAACTGGGAGGTTTATACTGAAAGACAAAGCTCTTCAGCCTTACTAATCAAATAAAGCACTTATAGATCAAGAAAGTCGGTATATAAAAGCCTTAAATAAATAGAATAAATAAATAAATAAATAGACCTCAACCTGCCCTTATTTAACTGATTCATATACACCATCTTGTTTAATTAATGTTTCCTAACAAGGATATAACAAGAAACATTCTCCATGTGTTATTTTTGTTTAGTTTAGGTAAAGAATAAGATCAGTGGCATCACTGTTTTACCCAAACTGTCTTCTAGGAGGCTATGGGTAGAATGTATTTGCATAATTTCAATGAATACATTTATTTATTTGATTTTAGATTCCACTTTTCGGCACTTCAAAGTGGATTACATTCAGTTGCTAAATGGTGTCGTCAGCTCAATAGAAGCAAAAGTCTTCTCATTTTTTTCCTAAACTTTGCTATAAGATTAAGGACACAGACCGATTTCTCTATTACCTGTGTTCGTGGTGAACTCGAATGGTGCACTAAAGTCTCCATACCCAGCTGCTGTCCTAGCCCGCACATGAAACACGTAAGAAGTCAGGGGGTTGAGGCCTTTGATATTCGTGTTCCTAGAAGCAGTCCTGACAATTCGGTAGCTGCGTTCATTTTGATCCTGTTGAGAAAAAGAACCCCGTCAGGAAGAAACAGAGAACATGCCTCTCTACAGTAAACTGTAGCACCCCACTGTCCTCTACTGTGAAAGGTAGAAAAATGTCAAGCGGTCCTGCTGGTGGCTATTAATTTTTCAGGCAGTCTGGAGAGGGGCTTGAGTTAGGCTGATTGGATTCCAGTAACTGTATTCAGGAAACAGAAAAGGAGTGCAAAATACTTTGGAAAAATTATTCAGCTTTCGATACTTCATAGATGAACAAAAACATTTCAATTTGTCATTCTCTTTTCTGAAGCATCTAAACTCTCAAGAATCCTTGGGGTATATCTCGGCGAGAAAGATTTTACCTGACAGTTTAATCTTATTCTTTTTTCTAGAAAAGTGTCAGAAAATGTGGTTTCAGTACTATGCAGGTACTCCTTGCTGGCTTTATTAAGAAGGTAAATGAAAGATTTGCTTTAAAAAAAGAAGTAATTGCTCATTATTCAGGCTTTTATAAAACAAGATGGAATATGAATAGTTCTTTTTGTACCTTAGTGCTTTAAATCGAAGACTTATTTGCAGAAATAATGTCTTCACATAGCTTTACTGGGGATGGCAAAATGTAATTTTCTCTTCTTTTTATTTTTTTTTGCACCAATCTATTAACAACCAGCAACCTCATGACATCTTTCTAAGTATGAACAAGTATTAATGGCACAATGGTGCAGAATGCATTTTATTATTACATTGCTTGACTGGATGCAGTCCTCACACTTATTACTCTGCACATATTGATTTTCCTTATAAATCACTACGGACCAGACATACAAAAAAGTTGTTTTCCCCCATTTTGTATCAATGAGAAAAACACTTTTGTCCATCTGACTCTATTAACTGCTTTCTTCCCAGAGAATGAGATATTTTCTCTCTGTTTTTATTTATTGCGAATATCCCAAAGAAGGATATCCCTAATGGAATAAAAATACACAGCAGGCTCTATTGCCTTCTTGATATTATAGCCTTCCCTGGGTTAGACAGGGATAGCAACTCCATATTTATCTTCAGAACATTTACCTTTTCGTAATACTTCACTTCATATTCCAAGATGACTCCATTTGGCCTCTCAGGTTCTGGCCAGGCCAATGAAACACTGTGTCTGGTTATTTCCTTTGGCTGGATCAAAGTGACTGGAGATGGAGCTGTCAAAGCAAATGAAAAAATGTGCTCATTATTTTTCACAAGATATGGACTATATTATTAATCACTAGATGTAACTATTCTTTCTTTTATAATGTGAGCTAAAACTACATGCATTATTGGGGTTGGGAGGAATTATATAATATCTGCTAACTCTGATATAATCTCTGCCACCCGTACAGAAACATCAGAAGTGACGGCAGAAAAAGACCAAATGGTCCATCCAGCCTGCCCACTGGAGAGAGAAATTTCTACCATTACGCACAGGTTCTGTAGTAAGAAATTCAAATCTGAAAAGTTGTTTGTATTGTATTTACATGTGCATGCAGAGGGAATAGGACGAGGAGAAATATACTTTAGGATACTGAGCTTCACTGCTTAAGCGATCAAAAGCCATGCGGGATCGGTCTCCGATTCCGCAGTAAACCTCTCAATGTTATCTCCTGGCAATATTTCCACAGGTCCCTTAAAGCAGAAAAACTAAAGTGTCTGGAGCAGGACTTCAGGCCTCCTCGTTACAACTTAATTAGCAACATATAATAGTCCTCTGAAACTTTAAAAAGGAAGAAAGGAACTGAGGAGGAGAAAATCCACTATGCTCAGTTGAACTGAATTCTTGTGCCAAAAGAAAACACACAGTGGAACCATCTCATCTGGGGAGCTTGGTTACTGCAAGAGATATGAGGTGGCCCTGTTTTGCCTCAATTTTCCAGTGGGCCACATGGCATTGCTTATGTATTCCTAGACAGCTGAAAGACATTGCATTCCTCCTGGAACCGTAGTAATAGCTTCTCAGTTCTGCCTGGGAAACAAGTCTCTGAAGCTGAATGAACCATGCTGTCCAGTCCTTGGTGCCGTTATACCTTTTGCGTGTGTGTGTTTGTGGTCACACGCCTCCAGCAAACTTTTATCAGACTCTGCCACCAAGGACACTATCAGTTAGAAATGTGGTGTCTCCAGGGCAAAGAGAAGTGACGTTCAGGAAAGTCTGAATCTTTTATCTCAGCAAAAGCTCTTGTGTACAACCAGAGATTGGAGGCCTACTGACAATGAATATATTTGTCATATGACCCAGAGCCACGGTGCCTCTCCCACTTATGTAGAGAAACCTTGTCATTCTAACTCAAATGGTGCAAGAAGAATATGAACATAATAACAGTCCTGAAAAGATAAAATGACAGGAAATAAGATCTATACAAAATTAAGTGGGAGCAAGTCAGGACTCAAATTTAAAAGGCTGTCTCCCTGTCTCACAAATCACTAGATCTGTAGAACCAGTGTGAGGTAGGAGTGCTGGCTACAGAACAGAAGGGGGCAGATTACAGGAGACTGAATTTCAATTCTTTCTTTTCATTTTTAAAAAGGTAGTTTCAAGATCCCGCTCTTTTCTCAAGACAGGAGTCTTAAGAAAACATGTAAGAACATCTAAAAGTTAGTTTCATGATAAATCAACAGATTACAAATGCATCTGTGATCCAAATCTGAAGCCAGTCTATGCTGAAACACTGCAATTTGTGGTGAAGCTTACTGCTGCAGGAAAATCCAGGGAAAATGTGCTTATCCGTGCTAGATTTTATCACAGATTGCCAATTTTAAAGAAAATCTGCAATGGAATTTTTTTTTTTTTTTGCAATGAACTTTGATAAACCGGAAGTGAAACCAACCAGCCTGCTTCGTTTTCATAACAAATGTATTCACACCCCTAGTGTTAACCCACATATCTTAGTAAACCACCACTTTTGCCGTGTAGTGTCTTGGTGCTGGGGGGGGGACAGAAGGACAATCCATTCTACATTCCTTTACAAAGAGGCCTCAGCTGATGGAGCTTCCTCCTATTTCGGATTTGTGAAGTGTTTTGCAATCCTATGTGGATGGGGAAACTCCTCATAAATGCAAATTATTTTATGACTGCAATCTCAGGCCCATGACCTCTATGATCACAGCAAAGAGCCTACTGCCACCAGAGGATATTGTATGGACTCTCCCTGCTGCAATGAGGCCATTAAATAGTTGGCAGCCTGGCCGAGCGCCTAGTCATGTCCAAAGAATTGCACTCATTTTCTCAAGATGGTAAAGGCCATGGGAGTAAACTCGGAGAACAGGGAGGATCAAGGTGTGCTCAGTCAGGATCCAGAGTCATGCAAGCAAATCTTGCCCCACCAGCTTACTTAATGGCCTGGAAAAACTGGGGCATCCAAAAAGCAACTTCATTGCTCAGCATCTTGAATACAAATCAGATTCTCTTCCTCATGCCTGCCTACGCCAGAAATTTGCTTAGTTTGTTAATCAGTGCCATTCTGAGTGCAGACAAGCAATTCTTCCACACAGGATCTGTCAATTACTAATCTGACCTCAACAGCCTTTGATAGGAGGTTCATTTTATGCTCTCTTTCCCTTCTGCTCTCTCTCTCTCTCTTCTCACTTTTCCATTTCAGCTCCCAAAGTCACAGATATGAGATTTAAAGAGCATTTTAACACAAAACTGTTCTGTACGATGTTCTATTTTATATCAGCGGTGAGGTGACTGTGAGCGGAGGATTAGATATGTCATTTAAGAGCAGAAACTACTTCCTGTGTTTCAGCAGAATGCACAAGCATGGATTTAAAAGGTATGAAATGAGGGGAAAATTACCCTTTGAAATTATTAACTCAACTTTACATACTATACCGTACCAAATAAAACTAAAAGGTAAACCAATACAGAATTACTGTTCAATGCTTACCTTGTATATTGAAAATGCATTACAATTATGATCATCAGCCAAAGTGATTTTCTTCCCTCAGCAATTGCATCTTTCTGGATTTTCTAAGCCTTTATTTTCATAAATATTTTCAAAGAAAGAGTGAATCGCACTGCATCACATGCTTCCTCCCATTTTGTGGTGCCGTAGATAGCCAGTGGCTTTGGGTTAAGGCACGCCATACCACGTGGTCCACCTCTGAAAACTTCTTCCAGTACATGTGGAATCAGGTACAAAAACACTAAGAATGAATGTTAAATATTCATTCCTTAAGTGGACAACAAAATGGCATAAATGTAGCCACAAAACTCAGAAAACAGAACAAAAACAGTCGAGCTTTTAGCAAGACCACCTGTTATGGAGATAGTGTCTGTCCATCCATCCATATGCAGTGTGTGCATATGTGCAGTCATGAATATTTAGTGAAACAGCTACGCAGGTCATAGACTGAGGAGCAAGGACTCGGAAGGAGGGCAGACCAAGCGCTGGGAGTGTTTGCTGGTGCATCTACCTCTGCTCCGCATTTGTGCCCCTAGAGCTGTTTTAGTGGGGAGGGGGAGGAGCAGCGGCTGTCCATGCTCCCGCCGTTACACTCATTGTTCTCCAGCTCTTCCCACCCCATAGACTGGGGGGGGGGGCGGGGCAGAAATGCACCGCTGTGCACTTCTTCTAGTAGGCCCTTTGCAATACTTTACAACAGTATTGATTCATTTTGATGGGCTTTACTTATAAAACTTGTAGTATTATATCTCTGTTTCAGTTTGCTTTCAGTGAGTCATGGAATGCTATCTGTGTAAAATGTAGCTAGTGAAGGGAACCCATAACTTGTAGAGTCTTCTAAGCGTGCATTTATAAGGAAGGTGTCCTACAACCCAGTATTTGTATTGTTCTTAATGTAGCCTGGGTTTTTAAACATTGCTTCCTTTAATTAGAGAGTTAATCATGACTTGAGATTGAACAGTTTTGCTTGTTAGTTTGCAGTAAAGAATGTCAGGCTCTCTGGCATGAAAGAAAATGTAAACACAACTTTCCATGGTTGAAAGCTCTGTTTTTCATCTGCCTCAAAGACTTTACTCTCTGCTATTATGAATGAAACCATTTGTTTTCTGTCCCTTTCTCAATAATTTGCTGACCATTGGTTTTGCTATTGCCTGTGTTATGTATTGAGCATAGCATATCAACATTAGCTCCAGTCACTAGGTGGCAACCAAGGGTATTCAAGCTGAGAGCACACTCTTGACTGTCTTTGCTCCTATTTGCTGCAAAATCTCCCTTATTCGGTGTATGAGTAAGCGCAATGGGTAGGAAATCTCCAGTCCTTGTGGACACCAATCCACTTGGGTTTTCAGGATATCCCCAATGAATACATAAGAACATAAGAAATTGCCATGCTGGGTCAGACCAAGGGTCCATCAAGCCCAGCATCCTGTTTCCAACACAGGCCAAAACCAGGCCACAAGAACCTGGCAATTACCCAAACACTAAGAAGATCCCATGCAACTGATGCAATTAATAGCAGTGGCTATTCCCTAAGTAAAATTGATTAACAGCCATTAATGGACTTCTCCTCCAAGAACTTATCCAAATCTTTTTTGAACCCAGCTACACTAACTGCACTAACTACATCCTCTGGCAACAAATTCCAGAGCTTTATTGTGCGTTGAGTGAAAAAGAATTTTCTCTGATTAGTCTTAAATGTGCTACTTGCTAACTTCATGGAATGCCCCCTAGTCCTTCTATTATTCAAAAGTGAAAATAACCAAGTCACATCTACTCGTTCAAGACCTCTCATGATCTTAAAGACCTCTATCATATCCCCCCTCAGCCGTCTCTTCTCCAAGCTGAACAGCCCTAACCTCTTCAGCCTTTCCTCATAGGGAAGCTGTTCCATCCCCCTTATCATTTTGGTTGCCCTTCTCTGTACCTTCTCCATCACAACTATATCTTTTTTGAGATGCGGCGACCAGAATTTGTACACAGTATTCAAGGTGTGGTCTCACCATGGAGCGATATAGAGCCATTATGACATTTTCCGTTCTATTAACCATGCCCTTCCTAATAATTCCTAACATTCTGTTTTCTTTTTTGACTGCTGCATCACACTGAGCCGACGATTTTAAAGTATTATCCACTATGATGCCTAGATCTTTTTCCTGGGTGGTAGCTCCTAATATGGAACCTAACATCGTGTAACTACAGCAATGGTTATTTTTCCCTATATGCAACACCTTGCACTTGTCCACATTAAATTTCATCTGCCATTTGGATGCCCAATCTTGAAGTCTCAATGAGAAACATTTGTATGAACACTTCTTCAATTGTATGCAAGTCTATCTCTTGCATATCCATTAAGAATATCCTCAAAACCCAAGAGGACTGGTGGTCATGAGGACTAGAAGTTGCCTACCCCTAGTAGCTCCTGAATAAATCTGTGCTGTAATGCTTTTACCTCTTCTCATTCTGAAAGACACAATAGCCTGCTTCAGTCTTTCATTTGTACTAGTAAGGGTAGGTAGGCAGATGCAGCTACAAACGTTTTCATCACCACATAACATAAAGCTATTGTTCAGGGTCAGGAATGAATGGCCTATGACAGTCATGAGGTAGGGAAGAGGCAGACAGTTTCATTAATGGCTTAAGAGAAAAAAAAAAAACACAGCAAGTAAGCAGCTGCAATTAAAGGCCTCTGGCCTGTATTAATCATGAGTGCAAGCAGCTTTTTATGAAATGCTCAACCTGACTGCATGAATGCCAGATGTAAATGATAGTCAATTTTTAGTGAGAATACCTCCCTTATTACAGCAGTTACCTTTCCAGATGCATTAGACTGTATTTCCACAGAGGACTTTTCCTATTCACTTATTGGAATATATCTAGTCACAGACTTGTCCTCAAGTGCAGCTAAATCCTAAAGACCATTTTACAATTAGGAACTGACTCTAAAGAATTCAACAACAAAGACCTAGGTTTCTTATTACATTATGAGCCATAAAATATTACTTTGTAGCCTTCTGATCCCCTATCAAAACCTCAGGTCCTCACCCCATTCCCTACTAGGGATGTGAATCGTTTTTTGACGATTTAAAATATCGTCCGATATATTTTAAATCGTCAAAAAATCGTTAGGGCCACGATACAATACCAATTCCCCCGATTTATCGTTAAAAAATCATAAATCGGGGGAAGGGGGAGGGCAGGAAAACCGGCACACTAAAACCCCCTAAAACCCACCCCGACCCTTTAAATTAAATCCCCCACCCTCCTGAACCCCCCCCCCAAATGCTTTAAATTACCTGGGGATCCGGCGGTGGTCCAGAACGGCGGCGGTCCGGAACGGCCCCCTCAATAGAATCGTGTTGTCTTCAGCCGGCGCCATTTTTCAAAATGGCCGCCGCAAAATGGCGGCAGCCATAGACAAAAATGATTCGACGGAGGAGGTTGTTCCGGACCCCCGCTGGACTTTTGGCAAGTCTTGTGGGGGTCAGGAGGCCCCCCCAAGCTGGCCAAAAGTTTCCTGGGAGTCCAGCGGGGTTCCGGGAGCGATTTCTTGCCGCGAATCGTTTTCATATGGAAAATGGCGCCGGCCATACGCGTATGGCCGGCGCCATTGTCCGTACGGAAAATGGCGCCGGCAGAAGATCGAGTGCAGGAGGTCGTTCAGCGGCGGTCCGGAACCCCCGCTGAACGACCTCCTGCACTCGATCTCCTGCCGGCGCCATTTTCCGTACGAAAACGATTTGCGGCAAGAAATCGCTCCCGGAACCCCGCTGGACTCCCAGGAAACTTTTGGCCAGCTTGGGGGGGCCTCCTGACCCCCACAAGACTTGCCAAAAGTCCAGCGGGGGTCCGGAACGACCTCCTGCGTCGAATCGTTTTTGTCTATGGCCGCCGCCATTTTGCGGTGGCCATTTTGAAAAATGGCGCCAGCTGAAGACAACACGATTCTATTGAGGGGGCCGTTCCGGACCGCCGCCGTTCTGGACCACCGCCAGATCCCCAGGTAATTTAAAGCATTTGGGGGGGGTTCGGGAGGGTGGGGGATTTAATTTAAAGGGTCGGGGTGGGTTTTAGGGGGGTTTAGTGTGCCGGCTCACGATTTTAACGATTTTTCACGATAGTTTACACACCCAAACGGCAACAATACGATTCCCTCCCCCTCCCAGCCGAAATCGATCGTTAAGACGATCGAGGACACGATTCACATTTCTATTCCCTACTTCCTCTTCACTCTTTCATGATCCACTTATATTTCCTGGTAAAATCATCTTTTGCTCATTCTATTCTGACCTAAGGAAGATTATTAGCTCTCAAAATCTAGTCAAGATATGAACTGTTAGTCCAATAAAAAGATATCACCTTATATATAATTTTTGTTTAACATTATTTCAGTATATTTTTCATTTAGTTATTCCCTTTCATTTAGTTATCCCCTTTCTCTTGCATTTTCTTTAAAATTAATGTAAATGGAATGTTTGGGAGTTGTAGAAGCTGAATTATAGCATGCGAAAATGCCTTAAAGCAATTGGATTAATGACCCCCTAAGTTAGCCAGATAAGTAACTCCTCCCCGAAATGACCATTTCCTGCCCACCGCTTATTAGACTATGTAATTCTCTGGATAAGTGGTGGTTGGATATTCAGCCACTATCACTTAGCTGGTTAAGTCCTTACTTATCTGGCTAAATGGCGCTGAATATTGACCTCTTAGAGTACAACTCTTGAAAGCAAGTGAGCAATATATCCAGTTAATCCATTAAATAAGTATAGCCTACAACTTTGTTGTTGACTTTTAATTCTCTATACCTATGTGGACTAATACAGGAGATAACAGTACTTTATTTCCAACAGAAAGCAAAGCTGCCAACTCTTCAATGTGTTGCAGAGCCATCTGGAAATATAAGGTGCCTAAATTGTACAACAAACACAGTATGAAGCTGTACAAATTACTAAAACTGTGGTCTGAAGGGATTTCATGTCATGGAAGGTCTCATAATTTTCTGATAACACTTGAATGAGATGGATGCCAGATTTAGAAAGTTGGAAATTAGAAAGGAAGATACCACTAAACAAGGCTGGATTCACATGGGATGAGGACTATGCTGATGAGATGTCGAAATGTGGGGCCCCCTCCCAAACTTACCCACGGTGCTGGTATCCCTATGTTCAGACGCTGCTACTATCTTAGACCTAGATTTATCAAAATGCGGTAACAATTGCATGTGATAGCAAAAGGGGCATGGTTTATGCAAATATTCATTTTATTGCAATTTGTGCTAATTACCTATGTGAAGAGCTAAGTTAGTGCAAATTGTGATAACATTATCAGACATTGTGATAGGAGCCAGACCTGTTATATTTCCCACATATGACCACTGGGGGGGAAGAGAGAGAGAGAGAGAGAATCTAACTATAATGTCATCTACCTAGATAGGTATTTGCATCCCTATGGTAGGCCCACCTAGTAACTCGAGGTGAGGTTTAGGTATCAGTGTAGGGGGTTAGGGGCCCCTTTGAAATTCAATGTTCGACGTACGAACAGAACAGTGGTCTCTTGTGAACATTTGATGATCCTCGGAGTGAGGAAACTCACTCCAAGATGAGATTTGTACAATGTTCTCTCAACCTAGCTTGATGGACTCTCTACCTGGGTAACATCAAGCTAGGTGGAGAGAACATTGCACAAATCTCATCTTGGAGTGAGTTTCCTCACTCCGAGGGTCATCAAATGTTCACAAGAGACCACTGTTCTGTTCGTACGTCTAACATTGAATGTCAAAGGGGCCCCTAACCCCCTACACTGATACCTAAACCCCACCTCGAGTTACTAGGTGGGCATCCCATAGGGATACAAATACCTATCTAGGGAGATGACATTATGGCTAGTCAGTCTCTCTCTCTCAGACATCATGCAAGGTGATAAAACCATACCACCCAGTCATGGCAGCTATCACACAGCCTAACACAATTCAAAAAGGTATTGTTAAGTCTGTGCAACAGCTTTTCACAGACAGGCAAACCCACCCCTAACTCCCACTATTTTCCATATTTGCATCACACCATACAACATGGTGCTATCGCATGTGTTAAACACATTTTCGCATGCGGTAAGGGCCTATCATATGTGTTAACAGGACTTTTCGCATGCGCTAAGCCCTTAACACATGCAAAAAAGCCTTAGATCATTTTGATAAATGACCCCCTTATTGATGTTTTGCATCCCAGCACATCTGAATTGCCCCTCCCAAAGGAGCTGTATGTCTAATAAATAAAATCAGACTTTCCATCTATGAAACTCTGAAATTTGTTGCAAAGAGGACAGACAAAAAATGTTTCACCATGCACTCTTTTTCATGAACCCCTGTGCAGGTGCCTAATGGGAAATCCAGAACTGCTGCTGAAGCAAATACCAGTGTTCAAGCATAAATATGTGCTGCCCTATGTGACCCTTGTAGCTTTGTTTCTTCTTCTTTAAAAGTCTACTTTGCATGTTCCAACAGCATTAACATAGAACATGCCAAAAGAAACATGGCTGGATACTAAGCATACGTCCTGGGTATATGAATACCAGTTCAAACCTAAAAGGAGAACAGGGATTCAAATTCATTCGTTAAGACCTGCTTACATGATAAAACTGCTTAAGTGACAAAAAAAAATAGAAAAGAGAGAGATAAAATGTTCTTCACCTTTTTATCATGCCGATATTTAGGGTACATGTTTGAATTTGTTCACAGATGAATCATAGAAAATCACAAAAATAAACATTTATGAGTTAGGATTTGTTTGTCAAATGAGATGATAATTTCCTAATCTGGATACACAAAGAACTGATTAATCAACAACAACAACAAAAAAAAAAAGAAGAGACAGACCAGATTAATCAATGTAAGAGACAGCCACAAAAGAGAGCAGGCAGGATGAAAAAGGACATTGTTCCAGTACACAGAGAAATACCTGGGATAGCGAGGGCACTACTGTATCCACAGCTAAGCAAGGTTTCTTCTTAATCCCTAGATGACAACAATAAGTGTAAGGCTTCTGCTAATCCCTGGATGACAAACTGAGATTTCTGCTGCGGGGCGCATCCTTTCTTGCAGTGCCGCTGATAAAAGTTTGGTTTCAGGAACAATAATTCACTCCCAGACACCCACTGTGTCTGGATTTTGGCTCAAATTAAAGAAAACCTAACAAGAGCTCCTTTCAAAGCCCTGGCAAAGTGCACACAAATCACTTTTTTGTTTTTTTATTTGAAATAGGCCCATGAGACTCCAGCAACTTGTATATGGGAGCATCTTCTGCAGAGACAGGGGGAGCACAATCAAAATATACAGCGGGCTAACAGTCATACAAATCAAAATTATTGCTCCCAATTTTATGCCTCATGAACTACTTTTTGTTGCTATTAAATTGGACTCTTATGAAATCAGGAGTACCTAAGCTAAATACTGTGAAAAGTGGAGCTAAAAAAAAAAACCCAAGAGAGACTTGCAATGAAATCTGATGTAAAAAATAAATACATAAAATGACTCTAAACAAAGCATTCAAAAAGGATATCACTGCAAATGTAATCTAGGAAAGTAGCAGAAGAGGCAAGATTCAGAACATGGCACGATGACTCTGTAAAGACTGCAATAATCTTGGTCAGCCCTGTCTTTAAGAAGATCATTCAGATGCATCTCAGAAACCTCCTACGAGGACAGAATGCCTACTTGTCCCCTAATAAGGGACCAGGTAAGAATGCTCTAGGTGTTCATGGGATCATTATACAGCAAAATGTAAAACATTTGGTTTATTTAAGTTAAATGTGCCAATGTCCAATAGCCAAAGTAATGTTGATAAAACTTGAGACTCCACAGAAGAACAGTGAGGAGTAAATTTGCCAAGGGGTTCTGTACATGTATGCATGAAAGTAGCAAGGACTTATATGCTATTTTATAAACCTCAGGAGTATGTGTGTATATTTTACCTGGGAAAAAAGGGACAGTCATGGGGCATTCCGGAACAAGAGTCGTAAGTAGGTGCAGTAGTTGCTATTTTGTAAGAGATACATGCATATGCATTACCAAACCTATTTGTACACTTGCTAATTGACTTGCAAGTGAAATCAGACTTGTCAGCTGTTTGAAGTTTTTGGGTGGGAGGTCTGGATAAACTGGTGGAAGTTCAGAGTGAAGCATTAGAGGCCCCTGGTGAACTGGAGAACGATTGGGTGAATTGGCAGAAGTATCAGCGAACTGGTGATTCCAAGAATGCGCACCAGCAAGTGTTTTCAAAACGGTATACGTGCACACTTCATAAAATGCCTGCCTCCATGTTTAATTCTGGGTGTTTATTTGCACACTTTCACGATTATTTTGCATGTAAAATATACACACATATGTTTATAAAATGTGTACAGAAAGTATTCGTTTTCTTGCACTGGAAACATGAGTGCTTTCAGAGTATAAATACATGGTATTTTATAAACTATACAGCTCCTTTCTTGATTTCTATTGGCTTATGGTTTACTCCAATGGCTTCTGCTGCTCAAATCAATTATGCAATATCCACATTTCAACAGGTGAACCAAAACGTCTCAGGGGAACAGTTAAAAGGGATGCTAAAAGCCATTTTTACCCTAACTAACCCATGTTTAGGTTGCAAGGTTTGGCAGATATTAAGCACGCCTCACACTTGTGTTCTAGGAGTTTTTTTGGTTTTTTTTTTTAACAAGAAGTCTCTTCCTCCTGCTTTGGCCAGTCATACCATAATTGGGTCCATGATGGGGGGGGGGGGGGGGGGGGCTGTGTGGCAGGGTGTTAATCCCCCAGTATGAAAAAGGTTCTTAGTTTCAGCCAAATGGAGCCGCCAAAAGATCCTCAGTTCATGGTTCACACCTTACATTTGATCTGAGCCAAAAGGTTGAGAAGTTTAGGGCTCTTGACGAATATCAGACATGTTTGTCAGTAAACGCCTGGTTAAGGCTTTTAAATTAAATACTACCAAGTCTGCCACTTTTTGCTTTAACTGGTGATGTTTGCTTTAAGATACTGGTAATAAACAAAAAAGCAAGGCTAGATATTTACCATTAGCTTAAGGACTCTCTGGCCTTACTGCTTGTCATGCAAAAGAATGTGTAAGATTATACTGGTCCGGTGAAAAATTGGATTAGATGCAGTTTATTGTTATTGAGTTTTTCCTTAAGTAAACAGAGTTTAAAATGCAATTTTTATATATATGTTTACAGACTGCGGTGAATCAGTGTATATTCTTCTAATTATTTTTCTACACATATATGTGGGTATCATTGCCTTGACACATACTAAGAACTCAACCTATACAGTCATACTCAGAAGCTGAGGAGTCTCAGTATACGTTAAATTGCGTATCTCATAGCACAGTGCCTTCTGCTTGTTGAGTTACTACCTTTCTTTAGCCTTCGGTTTGGAAGTCCTTAGTCAGATTCAGGGATTGTTTTCATTGCTGCATCAGCAGAGGCCCAGATAGTAATATATTAGGTATACCCAGGGTCCTCAGTCTCCTACAATCTCACAGCCCAGGGAAGGGACGCAAAATCCGGCCCTTACTGCAGAATTAGCCAGTTCCTACAGAACTGCTGAGGAGACTGGAGGCCAAGCTGGATCAGGGAGGAGGCAAATGGCTGGGGACACGTTTGCAACTCCTGTGCCAATCCAGCTGGCGTGAGGAAGAAGCATCGCGGGCCATGTCACATCTTCTGCCTCCCATGGCCCAATTGCTGCTTGTCCTACATAGTTCAAAGCAGCAGGTGGCAGAGAAGGATATGGTGGCAGAAAAGGAGGATGTGGCCCAAGGTCCTGCCACTCTCTTCCTTCTTTTGCTGGCCTGATCAGCCTGAGAGGGGGGAATGTGGAGTAAAGAAGAGCTGGGGGATGAAGGTGTGGGTGTATGTGTGACAGAAGAGCTGGGGGATCAGGGGGTATACATGTCAAAGTGATGCTGAACATTTAGTGTGTGTGGGGGGGGGGGGGGGGGACACTTTTATCCCCTCCTGCTGGATCCTCGTAAGGTCCCAGAATCCCTTTTTCTTCCTGTGGATCCCCCAAAGTTCTGAGAACCTCCCCCCTCCCCTCCTTCTGCTACCTTCTCTAGTCTCCTTCCCTTGCTCTATCCCCATCTCCAATCCTCTCTCTGTCCTTGATGTTCTTCCTTCTCTTTCCTTTTCTCCTCTTGTTCTTCTCCCTCACATTGATCCCTGAGATCTCCCATTCATAAAACTTCCAAGAGAGCATAATAAACTATAGAGAAATAAGGCAAGGTTAGAAAACTACTTTACTTTTATTGTGCAAAACACATCTATATGCAAACATGATAGGAATTTATATAAAATTGCTGCAAAACTGTAATACAAAATTCTATCTCTTGCCTCAGAAGCTACCCCTGGGCAGCTGCAGGAAATGAGGAGAAGCATATTTGCTTACTATAAAAAGTGTTCTGCATAGACAGCAGGATGAATTATCCACAACACATGGGGGTAATGGCATTCAACATTGCTGAACAGATCCTTCTCTTTAGCTCAGGAGAGCTTTTACACCCTACTGAGCATGCGCTGGTGTTCCCATGTGAGCACTGCCTTGTGAGCTTCCTCAGCCCATTTGTAACTAAGCTATAATTAGATAGTCGACTCTCCAGGGAGGTGGGCAGGTATTAAGCATGGCTAATTCATCCTGCTGTCTACGGAGAACACCATTTATGGTAAGCAAACATGCTTTTCTTTAACATCAAGCAGGGCTGAATTAGCCATGACACATTGGGAGTCCCAAGCTGAGGGTTGTGCAGGCAGATCACATATTGAAAAGCAACCTGGCTCCGCCATGGAGAGTGGACTACTCAGAGAACAGATAGTGTGAAACTGCTTGTCCAGAATTACTGTCAACCATGGAGAGATTGTTCAGATAATAGTGAGACGTGAAGGTATGCGCAGATGATCAAGTCACAGCTTTGCAGATGTCATCCATGAGCAACTGAGGTAGCCATGGCTCTCACTTACAGGCCGTACACACATATATATATACAGAGCAGAATGCGTTCTGGAGGCACTGTCTAGATTTGGTTAGCATCTGGGTAGGCCTTCCGGAAAAGCCATGTCTTGATACCTTTTTTGAATTTGTGTAGGGAGGATTCAAGGCAGAGATCCGAGGGCAGGGAGTTCCAGAGGGAAGGGCCAGCAATGGAGAAAGCTCTTTCTCTAGTAAAGGTAAGTTGTGCAGTTTTGAGGGATGGGGTGTGGAGGGTACCCACAAGGGAGGTTCTGGTGGGGCGGTTAGAGGAATGGAAACGAGGCATTTCTTCGAGCCAGGGGAGATTATTTTTGTATAGCGTATTGTGAAGGATGGTAAGTGTTTTGTATTGAATGCGGAAGGGGATGGGGAGCCAGTGCAGATCCTTGAGTATGGGGGTGATAAGGTCCCTTTTACGGGTATTGGTTAAGATTCTCGCCATGGCGTTCTGCAGGATTTGTAGGGGTTTAATGGTGGAGGACGGGAGGCCTAGGATAAGGGAGTTGCAGTAGTCCAGTTTAGATAGAATGGTCATCTGTAGAACTAAGCAGAAATCCTGGGCGTGGAGGAGGGGCTTAATTTTTTTAAGGATGTGGAGTTTGTAGAAGCCCCCCTTTAGAAGAGACTTAATGTGGGGTTTGAAATTTAGGTGTTGATCAAGGGTAACACCTAGGTCTCTTACAGAGTGCAAGGAGGTAAGGGCTAAGGTAGTGTTGTGAGAGGTGGAGAGAGATGTGTGGTCTGGTTGCTTAGAGATGATGAGGATTTCTGTTTAGGCTGCGTTTAGTGCGAGATGGAGGTTGGATAATAGGGAATTGATAGAAACAAGGCAAGATTCCCAGAATTGCAGGGATTCCTTGAGGGTTCTTTGAATAAGGATAAGGATTTGCACATCATCAACATACAGGAAAAACTTCAGGCCTAGGTCATAGAGTAGGTGGCAAAGTGGCAAGAGATAAATATTGAATAGGGTGGAGGATAGGGAGGAACCTTGGGGGACACCTTGTGTGAGGGGAATTTGCGAAGATTCAGAATTCTCAATGGGTGAGATAGGAGGAAAACCATGATAGTGCTGTGTCGGAGAAACCTATCTCTGCCAGCCGGGAAATGAGGATTTGATGGTTGACAGTATCGAAGGCTGCCGAGATATCTAAGAGAGCAAGTAAGTATGATTTATCTTGGTCCATGCCTTTGAGGATAGTGTCAGTGATTGCTAGTAAGAGATTTTCAGTATTGCAACCTTTACGGAAGCCAAATTGTAAAGGGTGTAGAATATTGTGGTCTTCGAGGAGGTCAGTGAGTTGGATGTTAACAACCTTTTCGAGGATTTTGGAGATGAAAGGCACATGAGGCATTGAAATAAATGTAGGCAAGACAGTTGATTGGTTGATGTGAAAAGCAGACACCACTTTGGGAAGAAGCTTAGAATGGGTGCAGAGTACCACTCTGCTATGGAAAACATGCAGGTATGGTGAGTGGGAACTTAGAAACCAAGGGATGAACAGACATGGGCTTGTTGTCCCTTCAAATATGGTGAGCAGCATTAGCACTGAGATGGACACTCACTGATGAGGTACTGAGGCCAGAAATAACAAATGTATTTAGTATCTATGTCCTTGGGTTTGCAAGAGAACAGGTCCAAGGAAGTTGCTTTGCACCACAAGGAGAACCGTTTCACCTGAAGCCGTACGATCTCCTTGTTGATGGTTTCCTGGCCATAATAAGGATGTCCTCTATATCCTTGGAGAGTGCTAGAGAGGATACTACTGAGTGCTCAACATCCATGCTGTCAGGTGGAGGGACTGCAGGTTCAGGTGAAGCAGGCAACTGTCTCCTGTGTCAACAACGCCAGGTCTCTTCCCAGGTGGAATGGTGGAGAAACTGATAACCTGATGATATTCAAAAACCAAGGTTGTCTGGGCCAGGCTGGTGTGATCAGGATGGAGGTGGGCTCTGTCTTCAAGCACCTTCTGTACTTGCCACCAATGGAAGAGAGAGAATGCATAGAGGAGTCCCTCATTCCAAGGAATTGAGAAGGCTCCTGGAGTGAGAAAAAGAATACTTGGGCAGATGGAACAGAACTTCTCAACCTTCCTGTTCCCCTCCATGCAAACAGGTCAAGTGGAGGTGTACATCTTGAATGTCTGTCAAAGAATGCATTAACTCAGCTTCCTCAAATCCAGGATAGGTCTCAGGCCTTCTCACTTCGTCGGGATAAGGAAGAATCTGTAGAACTCCTGGCCATGCTCCCATGACAGGACTAGTTCAAAAGGTCATTCCTGAAAGAAGGATTCTACCTCCACGTAGAGATGAGATTCAGTAGACAAATCCAGGTTGTAGGTCAGATGCAAACAGCATAAGATGTGGGAAAAATGCAAATGGTAGCCATACTGCACCACTTTGAGGACCAAGATATCTAAAGTGACATCCTGCCATTAGGACAGGAACTGCTGGATCCTGCCCCAGACTGGGGGTTCCATGGTTTGAAACTGCGGAACCATCAAAAACTCAGGCTTTGTTTATGCTGGGCCTTTGATTGTTATTTTGGCTGACTATGTTCCCGTTGATGACTTGTTGCTGGAAGCTGTTGGGAAGGCAGAGTTGCTGGAAGCCTCTAGAAAGGCGAGAAGCAGAACCTCTGATAAAATGGCATTTTATAGGAGAAGTAGCATTTCAGCAATGGTGGCTGATCCAATGCACCAGATAAGCACTGAATCGCTGCATGCTGCTCTTTGATCTGCATGACCATATCCCTGACTTTGGGCCTCATTTTCTAAAGTATTGCAGCCTGCGATACTTTAGAAAATTGCGCTAATGGGGGGCGGGGAGTCGACCCGGGGGGGCGGTCCTGCGCTAGCTGGCAGCGATCGCACCGCCACGGTGCGATCGCTGCTGATTTCGCACCCAATAGCACCACCATAGAAGGTATAGCTATTGGGCGTGAAATAGGATGTGAAACGGCCCTTACCTTTTCGCTGGCGGCGCCATCTTCGCGGAGTCGGCCCCGGTGACGCCCTGACTCCTCCTCTTCCGGGGATGACTCCTCCCCGATTTAGGTAGCACAGGCGTGCACTACCTTTGCAGGCTATCGCAGGCTTGTGCTAACAGCGCAAGCCTGCGATAGCCTTGGTAAATAAGGCCCTTTGTCACCAAAAAGGTTGTCGCCAACACATTGGACATTGGCCAGCTTCTCATGAAGGACCACCCTGAGGCTGCTATCTTGAAGTCAAGCAATGCGACGGGCTGTGATGGCAGCAGCAGATGAACATACCCAGTGTCAAAGGATTTATACACAGAGCAGAATGATGCTGACATTTCTTCATTTTCAGGAGAACCTGATGATAGGATTTGTGCTTCCCTTTCAGGAAAAGACTTGGAGGCTTCAGCTTCTTCATAAATTCATGAAGATATCGGACCATGTACAGTTGATGGGCTATGTTGGACATGTTCAGCACTGAGCTGTGAAACAACTTTTTCCTGAATTTGTCTAGAAACCTTGGGTCCTTGCTCAGAAGGGAGGTAAAAAAGAAGCGGGTCTTCTTGGCCCATTTCAGCACAGATTCAACCACTTCCAACCAGTGGGGAATTGAGCCACACCAAATCCCCAGAACTGCTGGACTCTGTATTTAAGGTAGAGCTTACACACAGTTGGCAGTCATGATATTGGAAACTCCCGCATCCTGAGTTGCAGATACTGTAGATTTCTGCCTGTTCCACTACAGATATCTGAGCTATGAGAGATACGTTGAGACAGTAACACTCAGTTTTTTGTGTCTTTGTTTCGATTGTTTTATGGGATTTACTGTAAATGTTTTACATTTGTTAGCCAAATAAATTCCGGATCTTATGTATCGAGGCTCTTTATCATTTAGAGGGAAGTTTCTAAAGCTATTTACTCGGGTAAATTGGAAAGTCTGAAAACTGCCTGCCCTTTCCCCAGGGAAAGGTGCATGCAGGGATCAACAACGTGTGCACTTCTGCTCGGGCGAAAAAGTAGGCAGGCTCAAGGGGCGTGGCTAGGTCCAGAGAGGGGAAGCAACATGTGCAGATCAGCTTTTTCAAATCTATGCGCATTATTTTTGAAAAGAAAAAATCAAGTGCAAATCTCTGCAGGTAGTTTTTGCCTTGAGCAATTTTCAAAGAGAAAGCATGCTCCTATGTTCCCCTTGAGCAATGGTGTAAAGCCTGCATGTAAAAGGACTCATGGACTTTGCGTCAGTGCATCCGGTTTGGAAAATTACCCCATTAGTTCTTCTAACAAGATTTTGTATAGTTTGGCACCTTCTTGGAGCATTCCTGTAAAAGAGCTTTTTCCAGTAAGTGTGCTAACCTCATAGTTTGCTGTAGATGGGTTTTCTTCATTACAAAGTATCCCAATAGAAAACATTAATAGAATGGCATCTTTAGATTTATTATTTTTTTTTTTTATCTTTGATCTGAGTCACGGACATGAATGACTTGTCTGCAGTGAACAAAAGGACCATGTAAGAGTGATCTTTGCATCTTCAAGATTTGTGACCCAGCCTGCATATTTTGGTGCTGTAAATTGATCAGAAAGCAATTCTGCTGTACAGGAGCAGGGTTCCTTTGATATTTAATTTCTTCCTCAGCGTTTTCCAGGTGAGATGGGAGTGGTTTGCGTAATGGGTTGCCTGTATTGTAGAAGCATGTGTGTGTCGCCTTCTCACAGCCTACCAGAGTTGTGAAGGATTTTGGTTGTTAGACGTTATTCTCTATCTGCACCCAAGCAGCAGATGATGAGGTATTGTAGTAATATGTAATGGCTTTTGTTATTGCTGCCATTTGCTACAGTTTGATATTAAGGCAGGCTCTGTCTCTTATCTTTATTATCTCTATTGATATTTGTAATGTGCTCCATTCTGTTCCAAATTTCTTTCCATTCAAAAATATAGGAGCTGAGCATCTTGGTTAGTTTGGTTAAGAAGCTGGACCGCAGTTTTACTGGCAGCATGATGAATAGGTATATTAGTGTAGACAAAATATTCATTTGAATAACTGCAGTGCATCCAGCCAGCTTACAAAGATTGGGCCCCATCTGTCTAGCTTAATTTTCTGTCTGTCTTTTAGGGCCTGGTGAATATTTGCATTGCTTCCTTTTCATAGGTTGCTGCTGTTTGAGTCCTGAGCTACTGCTATTATGGCATGGTATGCCAAGATTCTAGGTGGGGAGTTTTGTTGTTGTTGTTGTTGTTTATTTTTGTATGAGTTTATGTTACTTCAAAGTGTTTTGCAGTGGGAGTTTGTTTTGCTGTTACTGAGGTGGCACCAGAATTTGAATTTTTTTTTTTTTTTTGCATGTCCTAGTTCTGTTCTGCACCCGTTGCACATCTTCTTATGATTATTATGAGTATTGCTGTTTTATTGTAGTTATGATATTCTCTGCATTTTTGGAAAGAGGTTTCATAAAAGAATACATTCATATTTGTTTTATTACATGATTGGATCTGATGTTTGTGTTAAGTGTCCTTTGTTTACTTTTTACATGATATTGTGTATTTATAAACTGTAATAAATGAATACAGATTAATAAAACATTTTTAATACTGGTAAGTGCTTGAAATAATTTAATCAAAATATTTTAAAGCATCACTCATGATGCATAATGGTTATGTACGCTACTTAGAAATCCATTGTCAAGTGGATTTCTAAGTAGCATGGATGTCTAAGTACAGTTATACTTTTAATCAATAAAAGTACAACCAAATGCCTACAGCCCATCCATATTAATCTTGGGCCCCCCAAAAAAAAATCCAGTTCTGGCTACGCCACTTGGCAGCAGGCTCCTGCAGGTGGGATCACTGCTCATGCGCTTGAATTCAACTGAAGTGAGGGGAGAGTGTTTTTCTGTGCCTCAGGTGACTGTTTTGGCCTTGGCTTGTGGTACTGGGGTAGAGTGCAGTACTGCTGGGCCCAGCCTGGGGGGAGGGGAAGGTATAGGCATCAGAATGAGTGAATCACCCAGGATCTTTTCCCACCACGTTTTCTAGCTGCCAGGCTGCTGAAGATCTTGGCCGGGTCTACAAACCACTAATGCTGGCACAGAAAAGCTTTCACCCCATAGGCTGTTCACAGCAGTCTCTGAGTTAATTTCTTTTTTGGGGTTTGTATTAGTGTACTTTCTGTAATCTTAAGAATTAATACAAGGGTGGATGGGTTGATGCGCGAGGGAGATGCACAGATGCATTGGTCCCCAGGTGCCAGAGACCCTCGCTATGCCACTGGGTGACTCCTGATACAGAAGTCACCATTGTGTTCCTATAGTTAAGGTTATTTTCCTCTATGTACGACACTTTGCACTTGTCCACATTAAATCTCATCTGCTATTTAGATGCCCAGTCCTTGAGTCTCACAAGGTCCTTCTGCAGTTCCTCACAGTCCGCGCGTGTTTGTGTCATCTGGAAATGTCTTCCCTTCTCCAGATCTTTTATGAATATGTTAAACAGCACCAGTCCCAGTACAGATTACTGTGGCACTCCACTATTTTCCTTCCTCTATTTCTCCATCACCATTGCCTTAAATTTCTTTGGCTGCATACTGCAGGCAAAGGATTCAATTATGCATAGGGAGAGCGGGTAACCCTATTTGATTCTTTTGTATAGGTTAAAATTATGTGATGCACACCAGGGTATTTATATTTGTTCTTCGGGGTTATTACAAAATGCTTCAACAACTTAGCTCCAAAGTTTAGAGATGTTATCATTGTGAGCAGATATTTCTATTCTACTCTTATCAAACACTTTTTCTTCATCTAATAAAATGAACATTGCTTTTTCTTTGTTTTCATATTAACGAATATATGATGTTTAAGAGGCCCCCTAACAATTCCATTATGAAACCTGCTTAGTAATGCTGAATTCATTTAGGGGCTATTTTTTTAGTCCTCTTTACTGGCATCTTCGCTGGTATATTAGGGTCTCGGCTTAGCAGTGATATGGATCTGTAGCTTGAACATGTCTCTTCTGGTTTGCCTTCTTTGTGTATTATGGAAATGTGGGCTCTGTTCATTGTTTCTGGGAGGGACCCTGTCTCCAGAATTCTATTCAATACTTTTGTTAATGGTGGGGATACCTTATCAGTAAGGAATTTATAGTATTCAGCTAGTAGGCAGTCTAGTCCAGCTGCTTTTCCCAGGGCTAATTCTTTATGGCTAGTTTTGTTTCCTTAGTTGTAATGGGTGCATTAACCTCTATTTTCTTGCTCATTTATTCAGTCCATACTTACACTTGGGATATGCTCAATTATCTCCTGGGCTTCTTTGGTGACCTCTGAAGTGTATAGTGTTTTATAGCATTGCCTGAATGCCTCACAAATGACCCTGATGTGAGCCTTCTTCTGTTTTGATTTCTAGCACTCATCTTTCATGCAGTTTCTCTTTACGATGCCATTCTAGCAGCTTGCCCATACTCTAAATAATTTGTTTTTGTTAATCTCATTAGGTATTCTACTTTATCATTTTTTTATACTATTCACCTTTTTTCAGATTTTCATCATTTGCATATATGTTTTTCTTTTCTCCTCCAACTCCAAAAGCTTTATATATAGGTTTTTTATATAGGTTGGTCAGTTCTAGGTTCCTTTTTCCTGTTTAGAGGCAGTTTTTCTTAGTGATTCCCTAATCAAGACCTTGCTTGCTTCCCACAGCAGTTCTTGGGAGGTTTCATCATTGTCACTGGAATTTATGAAGAGATTCCAGGCACCCAATAATTATTTTGGAGCCTGCGGATGGTTAAGTAGAGAGAAATTCATTCTGCAGGATTTATTCCTTTACTTGCTCAGGAGTGATGTGGGGTCCATTTCCATTGTTACCGTTACATTGCCTGACGCTAAGTAAGTTTGAGCTGAAAAAGGAGTTGTCCTAGTGGAATAAAAAAAGAAGTAACCTCTTGTTTTAGGGTTTTTATAACTGCAGACATCTGTCAGATTTAATTCCTGCACAGTCTTTTAGGTCCCTGGCTTTATTCCTTAGAGTTGGGACCGAATTATTCAATCTGTCCATTGGATATGGTGGACAATTCTTATTCACTCTCCCCTTATTTTTTGCCTCTGCAGAATTCCTCTTTCGGACCAATGGGGCACAGAGATTTAGGATTGAGATTTCTGAGTATCCTATCCTAGTCCTTATTCAAACCACATGTTCCTCTTCATCTTTCTCTGTATTGTAGGGTGAAGGCTAGTGGGAAAGATGATGACATCTGTTTAGTAAACACATTTTATTCTTTCTCCGATACAATGCTTATTGGCCTTTTATCTCCATCCAGTATTTTCAAAGGAAGGTGATATTACTGTGGAACTTAGAGAATATAAAACACCCTGATACCTATCCCTATGGTATTCCCTGAGTTTCACTTTTAACTGCTGAAGTTTGTCTGGCAGGCAGTGAGTAAGGAAATAGATTTACTGCCACATACAATATTTAGACAGAATTTACTTGTACAGTGGTTGCATTTTCCCTCAGATTCTTGTGCATAGGGGCATAATCCATATATAGGGAACAAGAGCTTTTTTAGCCGAGACACTAATGGACCGGGTTCCCCTGAGTCTTGCCGCCACCTTTTTTCAAATGGATTCCTTTAGTAATGGCTTTAAAAAACACTGAAATCAGGTCAACTCTTATTTGAGAACTGTACCTGTCTGTGCTCTAAATTACCAACTGTGCAAAGAACTGATCAAGAGACAACATTCTTCTTTGAATGCAGAACAATGCCAAAGTTTTAGCATGTTTAGAGGCATGCAATCAGTAAGAGAAATGACTGACTATATGCATGCAGCTGAGCTGAGAGAGGGAGAGTGAAAGCAGTAACAGGATGATTTCTAACCTGCATCTCCTTCTTTGGTTACTTTAGGGATGGCAAACTCCGGTCTTCAAAAGCTGCAAACAGGTCCAGTTGTCAGGATAGCCATGATATGCTAATTAATCAGTTCTTGGATCAAATGCATGCAAATACATTATAGGAAATTCATTGTGAAAATCCAAAAAACCCCACACTTATTTGTAGCCCTCAAGGGCCTCAGTTTGCCAACCCTGGTCTATGTCTATAGGCTCATGATACAGAGCTACAATACTGGAAGACCTTGACTCCATAGCTCCTATTTTCTACCATCGCTGGGTAAACTTGTGTAACCTCCCTCTGCTCAAGCATTAGAATGTAACGTCTCTTAGGTAAGGACACAATAACTATGTGAATTATCTTGTTCAGTGCTGAGTCTACACTAATGGCACTAAAACATACAATTATTATAACTAAAAATAATTAGGGGTGCCATCAAACACAAAAGGAACCATATTGTGAACATGTTCTCTTCAGCGAGAGAGAGAGAGAGAGAGAGAGAGAGAGAGAGAGAGAGAGAAAGCAAAAGGCAAAACCAGACCTGGAAGGAGAACTATACTGACTGTTACGCCTAGTGTGCTAAGAAAGAAAAACTGAAGCTGAGTCAGAAGGCAACTCAATTTCCCAAAAAACACACATGCAAAATGTTGACAGGACAAATGCAGTCAGCCCAGGAAGCCACTGAATCACACACTGTGTTCCGAACATATCCTGCCTTATGTTTATTTTTTTTTGTTTGCGGATATGAATGTTTTAAAAATGTACCACATGTAGACAGCACTTCTGTAAAATGGTGGGGTGTGAGTTCCTCTATATTGACAGCTGGACCACTATGCCTGAGTCAGTCTGCTCTTATGTGCCTAGTACTCTTCAGCAAACATGAAGCATATTCCTACTACTTTTGCAATGAGCTTTAATCTAAGCAGATTCTCTCACCATCTGCAGCATGGCAGAATTATGATGCTGCAGTCTGGCGTTTTTGGGTTTGTTTTTTTTTAGATGGATTAGAACAAGTGGTTCGCAACAGTAGGACTAAGAAGTATGTTGACTGTGGACAAATTCCATGTGAGTTCTGAGATAAACGATTAATAAGAAAATGCAAGTGCAAATAGTAAGTTACTCAGGCATATGCTTTCTAATTTATTTTTTTTAGTCTCAAGAGCCTCATCTGTGCTGAAATATGTTGGATCACCTAACATGCCATGCACCTCAGACAAACTGATCAGGCAATCCAAATGATTCTTGAATAAAAGAGCTCTGCAAAGCACTGTGCAGAATCAGCCACATTTCAACAATCAATGCTGGTCATCAGTCCTGTGAGGTGAAGTCATTCTTGTGAGGTTTGCATCCCGCAAGTTATTCCTGACTTGCAGAAAGCCCTATTCATGCTGCACACATTAAACAAAAATGTTCTTTTTTCACTTTCTGTTAGCAGGTGCTAACATTTGACTTGAAGACCATTCTGGGTACTCAGATAAAACTTTTCAAAGGCAGCCAGGAGGTGCAGCAGTGAAGTTAGATGTCAAGAATTTCATTGCATTTAAAGCAGCATTTCCATGCAGCCAATCAAAACTCATTTATATTTTAAGAGAAAGTCACTGATGTATACTGCTATTAGTACTGCTTCTAACATATCTGAAAAGAGTTTATTTGATGTTTCAATCTATCCATCGGTCCGGAGGGATGATAAATTCATTACAGTAGACCAAACAGGTTCAAACTGTGAGGCCAGTATACTAAAGAACATCAAATTTCATGAAAGATTGCATGCTATTTCATTTTTAGCAGGTGCTATTTTGCTATCGGGCATTATTTGCCAATTAGCCTAGTAGCCAAATAGCAGGTGTATTTTTTCTATGGACTTTATCGCACAATGTTTAACTACACCTCGCTGAGGTGTAAATGTTTTGTGAAATAGCATTTGTGAAGTGTTAAGTATATATTTTAACTATGCATTCATAGCTAATGTGTTGCTTTGCATAATTTTGCATCACAGTCACTCATTAGTAATGGAATTGCATTAAAGCATGCCAAAGAAAAAGTCTTTGCACTAAAATCGCCATTTGCAGAAAGAAATAAAACTGAGCACTAAATGAATCACTAGCACATGTTACCCGTTAACATAACATTAGAACTTTAGAGGATGCTAGGGAGGAGGCAGATGTCATGGTTCATGTGGGCGTCAATGACATAAAAAGGTACAGGAGGGAGGCTCTGGAGGATTCTAGGTAGTAAACTAAAATCTAGAAACTCCAGGGTAGCATTCTCAGAAATGTTCCAGTGCCCTGCACAGGACCCCAGAAGCAGGCTGAGCTTTGGAAGATCAATGCTTGGATGAGGCAATGGTGTAAGGTGGAGGGCTTTAGACTCATCAGTAACTGGGTAGACTTTTTGGGAAATGGTGGAGCCCACTCTGATGGGATGCTCTTCACCTTAAAAAAAAAAATGGAACACGACTGCTGGTGCTAACATTTATAAAGGAGACAGAGAAGCTTTTAAACTAGATCAGTGTTTCCCTGATCTTCTCCTGGAGGCACACCTAGCCAGTCAAGTTTTCAGGATTGTCACAATGAATATGCATGAGATAGATTTGTATGCACTGGACTCCAATGTATGCAAATCTATCTCCTCCAGCGCTTAATTTGTGGGAGAACGGTCTGGAATGCAGGTTCCCCACTTCTTTTCCGACTTTAACGGGTAGAGCAGCAGGAGTGTTCTGCTCCAGTCTCCCCCTCAGAGAGCAGTCACTCCACCCCTGCTGTTCTGTCCCCTCTCCTTCAGGGGAGAGGACCATGTGATCCTGAAGCAGACACTAAGTACATAGAACAGACACAGAAAGGGGTTGAATTAGCACTTGTGAGCAGTAATGTCAATTGTCAAGGCTTCAAACCTGGTTACTATGCTACTGGTCACAAGTTACAAGCTTGTGCTAATTCACCAGTCCTTTTTGTGTCTGTTACTTAGGGCACAATTTTTAGTAGCATGACCTAAAATGGTGTTCTGCTACCTTATTTCTGGGGCCTGAGGAAGTGGGGCAGGGCAAATGATGCATATCAGATCTGGTGGGCACCAGGCAGCTGAAGGCTGAACACTGGTGGGGGCTGGGAATGGAGGCTCGATGGGCTAAGGAGGAGGAGCTGTTTGGGAGAGTTCCTGGCCCCGCCCCTTCACACAGATCATACCTGGACATGGGCTGAGAATGGAGGCTCGATGGGCTAAGGAGGAGGAGCTGTTTGGGAGAGAGTTCCTGGCCCCACCCCTTCACACAGATCATACCTGGACATGGCCCCACATTTTTCTCCCTTCTCCGGCTCCCCACTTCCAATTCCTAATTGTCTACAAATTGATCTACTTAGGCTTTTCTTCCATTCTGTGTCTATGGGAAAAAGGCTTAGTAAATGAGGCCATAAGCCCTGATCTCATCCATATTCAATACAGATATCCTGAAAACCAGAGTAGTTTAGTTATGCCTCTAGGAAAGGAGAGATTGAATTGGAGGAGGACAGTCACAAAATTGCTACGAAAGGGGAGGTGCTATTGCTAGGGGATTTCAATCTGATGGATGGTAATTGGGACATCCCAGCTGCAGTGTCTCCTAGAAGCAGGGAAGTTCCTGGATTCTCTACAGGGAAAACTGTTCTGCAAACCCACAAAGGAGGGAGGAGAGCTTATCACTGGGGACAGTATCTCTGCTGTTGTAGTGGATGATTGCCTGGGATCCAGTGATCACCGGATGATGTATTCAGAATCAGAGTGCAGGAGACGAAGGTTCATTCAAAGGCAAGGGCCCTAGACTTCAGGAATACTTACTTTAGAACATAAGAACATAAGAAATTGCCATGCTGGGTCAGACCAAGGGTCCATCAAGCCCAGCATCCTGTTTCCAACAGAGGCCAAACCAGGCTACAAGAACCTGGCAATTACCCAAACACTAAGAAGATTCCATGCCACTGATGCAATTATTAGCAGTGGCTATTCGCTAAGTAAATTTGATTAATAGCAGTTAATGGACTTCTCCTCCAAGAACTTATCCAAACCTTTTTTGAACCCAGCTACACTAACTGCACTAACCACATCCTCTGGCAACAAATTCCAGAGCTTTATTGTGCGTTGAGTGAAAAAGAATTTTCTCCGATTAGTCTTAAATGTGCTACTTGCTAACTTCATGGAATGCCCCCTAGTCCTTCTATTATTCGAAAGTGTAAATAACCGATTCACATATACTCGTTCAAGACCTCTCATGATCTTGAAGACCTCTATCATATCCCCCCTCAGCCGTCTCTTCTCCAAGCTGAACAGCCCTAACCTCTTCAGCCTTTCCTCATAGGGGAGCTGTTCCATCCCCTTTATCATTTTGGTTGCCCTTCTTTGTACCTTCTCCATCGCAACTATATCTTTTTTGAGATGCAGCGACCAGAATTGTACACAGTATTCAAGGTGTGGTCTCACCATGGAGCGATATAGAGCCATTATGACATTTTCCGTTCTATTAACTATTCCCTTCCTAATAATTCCTAACATTCTATTTGCTTTTTTTGACTGCTGCAGCACACTGAGTCGACGATTTTAAAGTATTATCCACTATGATGCCTAGATCTTTTTCGTGGGTGGTAGCTCCTAATATGGAACCTAACATCATGTAACTACAGCAAGGGTTATTTTTCCTATATGCAACACCTTGCACTTGTCCACATTAAATTTCATCTGCCATTTGGATGCCCAATCTTCCAGTCTTGCAAGGTCTTCCTGTAATGTATCACAATCCGCTTGTGATTTAACTACTCTGAATAATTTTGTATCATCTGCAAATTTGATTACCTCACTCATCGTATTCCTTTCCAGATCATTTATATATATATATATATATATATATATATATATAGAAAAGCACCGGTCCAATTACAGATCCCTGAGGCACTCCATTGTTTACCCTTTTCCACTGAGAAAATTGACCATTTAATCCTACTCTCTGTTTCCTGTCTTTTAACCAGTTTGTAATCTACGAAAGGACATCGCCTCCTATCCCATGACTTTTTAGTTTTCTACTTTGTTAGAATGGGGGAGCACCTCAAGGAATCATTGGCTGGGTGGGAAAATCTAGGGGAAGCAGAAGAGCAAAACTAAAAGGAGATATTATAAGAGCAATTAACCATTTTGTTAGGAGGGTGAATAAAAGAAAAAGGAAAAAGAGGCTGCTATGGTTTTCTAAAGAAGTAGCTGAAAAGGTAAAGGAGAAAGGTCAGTGTTCATAAACTACAAGAAATCACAGAAAGAGGAAGACAGGCGATAATATGTGGAAAATGTAAGGGAAAGAAGTCAGGAATGTATAAACTGAAGAAAAAGTAGTAAATATGGTAAAACGGGGGGGACAATGCCTTGTTTTAGTGTTGGGAATCCCCCCGCAGTCAGGTCCCCCTTACCTCCAAGCTCTCTTCCTGCTCCGCGGGCTGCCCCAGCCCTGCTTGGGCTGTGTCAGGGCCTTCTCCCCAAGAGGGAGAAGCCTTCGGAGAATTCGGGCAGCTTCGCCCACTAGGCGCGCGCGTGCCCGACTGCCCGGGATTTAAAGGGGCCACGGCAGGAAACCTCAGCCCGGCCCCAAATCCCACGTCATCGCTGGAGGACTATAAATAGGCTGCCTCAGACCCCATTGCCTTGCCTTGACAAGAGGTCACCTCCTGGGAGAATCTAGTTACTTGTTCCCGACTCTGTTCCAGTTTCCTACTTGTTCCTGACTCCGCTCCTGCCTGCTCCAGCTCCTCTCCTGCTCCTGAGTTCCAGTTCCCACTTGCTTGCTTCTTCGGTTTGACTTCAGCTTGGTACCTGGTTTCATCTGTCTGCTGCCCGTCCTAACCCTTGGCTTGCTCTTCGGTTCCGTCTATCTTCTTCCAGCCCTGATCTCTGGCTCGTCTCCTCGTCTGGCTCCTCTGCTGCCTGCCTCGAACCCCTGGACCATCACCGACTCCCCATATCTGCAGCCTGCCTCGACTTAGACTGTTTTCTGTACTCCTCTTCGCCAGGAGACCTTCTCCTAAGTCCTGCCGGCCCCGGCAGCCAAGGGCTCAACATGCAGGGAACGAGGGCTGGTATAGGTGAAGGTCCTGTCTGGTCTCCTGGTCCAGATCCACCTCCCGGCTACGAGTACCATTGCAGGCCTTCCTTCAGTGGTTCCACCACACACTCTAGCCGGCCCAAGGGTCCACGTTCACAACATTTAGGTATTTTAATGAGAGAAAGAAGTACAAAAATGGCATTGAGAGGCTCAGAGATGAAGGGAAGTAATATGCAGAGGGTGACGAGGAAAAAGCAAAATTGTTTAACAACTATTTCTGTTCGGTGTTCATTGAAGAAGAGCCGAGAGCAGGGCCTTATAAAACGAAGACAAATAAGATGGGAAGTGAGGTAAACCTTAATCAATTTTCAGAAAAGTATATTAAGGAGTAGCTAACTAAACTTAAAGTAGATAAGGCGATGGGGGCTGGATGGGATACATCCGAGGGTACTAAGCTAACGTAAAGAAATTCTGGCAACTCTGCTGACTAACGTTGTGAATGCACCTTTAGAACTGGGAGTAGTTTCGGAGGCGAGGAGATGGGCAGATATGGGTCCTATTCATAAAAATGGAAGTAAGGAGATCGTTGGGAACCTCAGGCCAGTTACTCTAACTTCTGAGTAATGGAATTGTTTCTAAATCAGAATATAGTAGGGTTTCTGGAATCCCAGGCAGCATGGTTTTACCAGAGGTAGACCTTGTCAGATGAATCTAATCAATTTCTTTGATTGGGTGACCAGAAAATTGGATCCAGGGAGAGTGCTAGATGTGTAGCTGGATTCAGTAGGGCCTTTGACACCGTTCTGTATAGGTGACATAAATTGAGTGCCCTTAGTATGCGCCCTAAAGTGACTGGCTGGGTTAGAAACTGGTTAAGGGAGAAACTGCAAAGGTTAGTGGTAAATGGAGGTCACTCCGAGGCATTGGAGGGGGTGTTAATAGCAATGTGCCCCAAGGATTGGTTCTTAAACCGGTTCTTTTCAATATTTTTGTGAGCGACTTTGCAGACGGATTGTCGGGAAAGACTTGCCTTTTTGCTGACGATATCAATATCTGCACAGAGTAGTCAGTGAGGAAGGTGTGGAAAATATTTAGGTGGGATATAGCAAAGCTCAAGGAATGGTTTAAGGTCTGTCAGCTAAGATTGAATGCTAAAAAAATGTAGAGTTATATATTTAGGCTGCAAAAACTCAAGGGAGACTATTGGGGTGAAATGCTTCTAATCACAAAAGAAGAGAAGGATCTGGGGGTGGATTGATTCTGATGACCTTAAGCTGGACAAAGCAATAGCAGAAGTCAGAAAGATACTTGGCTGTATAGAGAAAGGAATGGTCAGCAGAAAAAGGAAGGTGATGTTGTCCTTGTATAGATCTCTAGTGAGACCTCATGTGGAATACTGTGAACAGATCTGGAGTCTGTACCTTCAAAGGGATATAAACCAAATAGTGTTAATCCAGAAGCTGGCTACTAAAATGGTCAGTGTTCTTTGCTCTAAAGCATATGAAAACAGACTTAAAGATCTAAATATGTATACCCTAGAGGAAAGATGAGATAGGGGAGATATGATAGAGAAATTTAAATACCTCCAAGGTTTCCATGCACAAGAGGCAGGACTCTTTCAACAGAAAGGAGGCTCTAGAACGAGGGTTCATGGAATGAGGGTGAAAGGGGGTAGAAGTAATCATAGGAAATATTTCTTTATAGAAAGGGTGGTAAATGAATGGAACAGTCCCCTAGGGGAGGTTGTGGACACAAACATAGTATCTGAATTAAAGAAAACATGAGATAAAAACAAGGGATCTCTGAGGGAGTGATGGGAATTGTAAAGCTAAATTAGAAGGTTGCACGGGTAGACTAGATAGGCCATAAGGTCTTTTTCTGCTGTCATGTTTCAATGTTTCTAAAGTTCTATGGTTATCAGTTGGGATATATTTTTAGTAATTTAGGAATAACTGAACAGAATGAATGGGCCAAATGGCCTTTTTCTGCCATCATCCACTGAGCTACTATTATTCCAAGAAACTAACTGATAACAGATTTAAAGCAAATTGGAGACTGTATTTTTTCACTCAGCACATATTTAAGCTGTGGAATTTGTTGCCAGAGGATGTGATCATCTAGATAGGCCACTGTCAGAGACAGGATACTGGGCTCGATGGAGCTCTAGTCTGATCCAACATGGCACATCTTACATTTTTAGTTATTAGGTTAATGCTATGCACTCAAGGGAACTACAAATTAACTGCCTGATTCAGTAAGGCTTTTCTCCCATTCTGCGTCAAGCCCTAAGGTACAAAATATTGTTCATTAGTTCCATAAATTTTGGTTGCGTTCCTGTTCCATATTCAATTGGTCCCCTCCCCCCATCTTCCTCTTCGTTTTCCTCACCCCCACAAACCACTGAGGCTAGCATGGGGCCTCTCACAGGGGTCAGCAGGGGCTGGAAAGGAAAAGAACTTGGTCTTGATACACACCCAGGCAAAATCTTTACAGAGCTCACTCACTTCCTCAAAAATAGTTTATCTTCGGTGAGCAAACTGCCTCCTATTGACTCGTGCAAACACCATACTTTTTCTGCACAGCCCGCACAACAAAAACCATGTTGATAGAGTGCTTTAAAATGAAATCTTAATGTGTTCTGTCAATGATTCAACATTGTGTGTGAATTTGATAATACGGAGGAAATCCCTTGAAACCGTCCTAAACAAACACTGACACAATACTGAGAGGAATGGAAAGAGACTGGATGGCCCAAGGTGTTGGCCCGGGGTTAAAGAGCAGGGCTTCCCAAGCCTGTCCTGGTGACTCCCCCCCCCCCCCCCCCCGAAGTCAATCACTGAATGTGCACGTGGAAACCCAGTATATGCAAATGTAACCTCATGCATATTCACGGTGGCTTAGCCTGGCTGTGGGGGTCACTGGGATAGGTCTGTGAAGTCCGAATGGCTCAAGGGACTGGCACAGGGATACAGAGCTTTTCACTTCTAGGTTTGGATGGCACAGGAGTTGATATACAGCGACTTTTGCTAGACAGTTCAGTGAATTGGCACTGAGATTCAGAGTATTTTGCATCTAGGTCTGGATGGCTCAAAGGGGGTCGACACTTTTATCAGCAAGGTTAGTGCATTGGCATTACTCACATTGGGGGAAATAAAAGGACAGTCTCAGCCTGCCCCTCAATGGTGATTTTCTGCTATGTCACACCAAGTCACCAAGCCAGAATCTTTTTTGAACTTGATTTCTTTCCCCAATTGGGAAAAAGTGAAAGGTAGAGGCCTCTGTTGGGCCACCCTGATACCTTTTATTTTATTTTATTTTATTTTTTTACCTCTCGGAATGAATTCCTTGGAGAGCTGGCACATTAGCCTTCCACCTCTAGGGCTGCTGCAGTTCAAATAGTAGCCGAAAGTTAAATATCATGAAAAGCATTGGATAGTCCATGCGGCATGAATTGGTAGCTTCAGCCCATATCACTAAAAGAAAAGTCGCTATCAAAACTGGGACTCTTGGCAATGTTGACAGAGGGAAAGAGCAGAGGCAGAACCAGTGAGGGGGAGCTTACACTCTCACAACCCAGACTGGCCCTCTTCATGATAAGGGGAAAACTTCGATTTTCAGGGCTATCAATCCAACACTTTACACAATCATTAAATTCAAGAGGAAAAAAAAAAGTGTGCACTTGTTTATTGTTCAGGAGCAAGCTAAATCTGAAGTGACATTCCTGAATGAAAGAAAGAGCTTTCAAGAGCAACCGCGTCCTGAAATGTCTCACGGAAGTGCATCCCTTTGATTAGAGAGCCTTGCCAGCAAATACAGCTCAATTTATTACTTGCAGCTCAACAATGCCTGGAGTTGAAAAGAATGATTTGGGATATCTTCTGTGCATAGAAATGAGCTCATTCACACCTCCTTACCCAGTGGCTCCAGATTAATGGCTACGTAGCAGAATGGCAGTGGGAGAAAAGGGGGCATGGACTGAGGGGGGGGGGGGAGAAGAAGGTTCTCCATCCCAGGGCTTGGCAGACTCTCTCGACGATAACAAAATCCCCGCCGCTGCAGGATGGGGCAGAGGCAAGGCTCTGTTTATTTGCGCCGTGTTGGCGCGGCGCTTTAATTAGCAACTGTGAGGCCTGCAACCCTTTCAGGGGCGCTCACAGAATCAGCCGGGGCTGCGAGGCCTTTGTGCTTGGGCGCTCTGAAAACTATCCTGATTGAGGCCAGCGGCGGGGGGTTAATGGAAGCTTTGATAACGCGCTCTCAGTCCCGCTCCAGGGCCCGCCTGGCCTGCACCAATTAACGCGGGGCATTGAAGGAGACCGGCGCAGGAGTTGGGGGGAAAAACTCATTGGACTGACTACTTAGTAACTCGCAGGCTTCAAACTGTTTAGGTTTTTATCCTAAGCTCTTAAGCCAAGGGACTTTTTTTTTCTTCTTTTCTTTTCTAACTCACAGAGAAGTTTTAG
Organism: Rhinatrema bivittatum; assembly: GCF_901001135.1. NCBI lineage: Eukaryota > Metazoa > Chordata > Amphibia > Gymnophiona > Rhinatrematidae > Rhinatrema > Rhinatrema bivittatum. The sequence continues at coordinate 148,057,807 of NC_042623.1, forward strand.
TGATTTATTTTCTAAAAGTAACACACCAAAGAAGAGCTAAAGACTTCTAAGGAACTGCTACATTATATTTTATTGGGGGGGGGGGATGTTCATGGACATATTAATTGTAAAATATATCAACATTTTTATGAAGAGAACAACGACCTAAAATCAGTTAAAAGGTAAAACAGCAACTTCGTTCTCACAGGCTAAAAAATGGGTGAAAAGCTCCTTGCGAGCGTACAGCAGAGAAATAATACACTATTATACCCCCAAACAGTGAATGAATGCTAGTAAATGAAAAAACGTTATTTTCTCTCTGATAAAGTAGTGTCACTGCTGTTAGTCCAAATATATATATATATATATATATATATATATATATACACACACACACTGTCTGAAGTGATATCTTTTTATTGGATTGACAATGCATTGTAAGTGCTACCTCCCCACTTCCTACAGGAGGGGCCACATGCATAATCCATCTCTCAGCTGTAGGATTTAGAATGAGCAAGTGTAACAGGCCCACACAACTAAGGGTTCACAGGGGGGATAGGGAGGAGAGGCTGGAACAGAAAGAAATGAGAATACAAAAAGATATAAGCAAAATCAGCGTGTGCACATTTACATGACACATTTAGACTCTTGTGCTCTATAAGAGACAGAAACTCATGGTTTTATATTAAAACATAATTTATTACATAGGAAACGGTAGGAAAAAATAGCTTTTTATAAATTATAAACAGAAAAACCACAGACCCACGCTTTTCCACTTACTGGGCAATAAAACAGGGTTTGCTCAGCTTGTCCCCGATACCCTAGAACCCTATGACTACCCCATCTTTCAAGTAGCATTTTGTATTCTGTAAATATATAAAATTAAATTAAATTAATAAATCTGGCAGGGGAACACCAGCATATATCATCACAATATAAGCCATAACAGTATACTGCCAGTCACCTTCCCATCACTCATCAAACTCCCTTACCACTCTCTTCCCTCCCCCTTCACCTTGTCTTTGCAGTGCTCTTAACACAGTAACATACAGGCCGATACATTAAAACCTGTAGGAGAGCCGACGCTCCAAGGCGAGCACCCGCTCTCCCGACACGCGCACAGGCCACTCTCCTATGCGCGCGATTTAGTATGCAAATGAGGGCCCAGTGGCGGCTGTCTGTTAAGGGTAGTAACTGCCGCTCCATGCAGGTTACCCCCATGTGATCTGTTAAAGGTAGTAACTGCCGCTCCATGCAGGTTACCCCCATGTGATCTGTTAAGAGGAGTAACTGCCGCTCCGTGCAGGTTACCCCCATGTGATCTGTTAAGGGTAGTAACTAGCGCTCCGTGCAGGTTACCCCATATGATTCACTTAGCTGCACTATTTAATATTTTATGACCTGAGGAAGAGAGTTTTACCTCTCAAAAACTAATCAATAAATGTATTAGGGTAGTCCAATAAAAAGGAATCACCTTATATAATGTTTTGTTGTTTTTATTGTTAACCTTTATTACTCTATCTTCTCTCCAATGGGCCGATTCAGTAAAGTGTGCTCCGGTGGAGCGCACTGTTAGCCCGCGTTTGGCCGTGCATTTTCGACGCGCTATTTTTACCCCTTATACAGTAAAGGGAATAGCGCGTCGAAAACGAGCGACCAATCCCTACCCCACCCCCCCAAAACTAATAGCGCCCACAACATGCAAATGCATGTTGATGGGCCTATTAGTCATTCCCGCGTGATGCAGAAAGTAAAATGCAACGAAGCCGCACATTTTACTTTCAGAAATTAACGCCTGCCAAAGGCAGGCGTTAATTTCAGCCAGCACCGGGAAAGTGTACAGAAAAGCAGAAAAAACTGCTTTTCTGTACACCCTCCGACTTAATATCATAGCGATATTACATCGGAGACCCCAAAAATAAAAAAAAATAAAAAATCTGCCCACGGCTCGCGGGTTGGAAGATGGATGCTCAATTTTGCCGGCGTCCATTTTCCGAACCTGTGGCTGTCATTGGGTTCAAGAACCGACGCTGGTAAAATTGAGCGGCGGCTGTCAAATCCGCTGACAGCCGCCGCTTCTGTCAAAAAGGAGGTGCTAGGGACGCGCTAGTGTCCCTAGTGCCTCCTTTTACCGTGGGCCCTCATTTGCATGCGGGCCGATACTGACTCGCTCGCCCAGGACACTGGCCTGTGCACGCGTCGGGAGAGTGGGCGCTCGCCGGCTCTCCCGTGCTTCTTTCTGTATCGGCCCGCAAGTCAGGGTTTGGACAATATAATCTAGGTTTTCTCCCTGGCAGTATCCTAACCCTCAGCCATTCCCTGATATAATCCACAGGATGTGGGTGGGTCCATGGCACCTGGAATCAAGTCCCCAAATAATGTGAAAGGAAACTTTTTTACATGTACACATTACATTCTTTTCAGGGTATCCCAAGCTCTGCTTTGGTGCTGCAGAATTCCAGTATCACCTAACCCAATTGGGCCGATACAGTAAAAATCACGGGAGAGTGTGCGAGTGCCCGCTCTCCCGACGCACGCACAGGACACTCTCCTGTGTGCGCGATACAGTAAAGTAATTTATTTAAATTAGGGTCCGCGGCAAAAAGAGGCGCTAGGGACACTAGCACGTCCCTAGCGCCTCTTTTTGGATAGGAGTGGCGTCTGTCAGCGGGTTTGACAGCCGACGCTCAATTTTGCCGGCATTGGTTCTCGAGCCCGCTGACAGTCACGGGTTCCGAAAGCGGACGCCGGCAAAATTGAGCATCCAGTTTTCGAGCCGCGGGCCCATTTTAAATTTTTTTTAAAATTTTTAAATTTTTTTAACTTTTGGGGCCTCCGACTTAATATCGCCATGATATTAAGTCGGAGGGTGCACAGAAAAGCAGTTTTTACTGCTTTTCTGTGCACTTCCCCGGCGCCGGCAGAAATTAACACCTACCTTTGGCTGCACATTTTACTTTCTGTATCGCGCAGGAATAGCTAATAGGGCATCAACATGCATTTGCATGATGCGGGCGCTATTACCCCTTACTGAAGCGCTAGCTTTACCCCTTACTGAATAAGGGGTAAAGCTAGCGCGTCGAAATCGCGCGTCCAATGACGGGTTAACAGTGCGCTCCGCCGGAGCGCACTGTACTGTATCGGCCTGATTTTGAGTCTCTTTAAATGAAATTGTCAAGTAGCTTTACCCCTTACTGAATAAGGGGTAAAGCTAGCGCGTCAATCGCGCGTCCAATGACGGGTTAACAGTGCGCTCCGCCGGAGCGCACTGTACTGTATCGGCCTGATTTTGAGTCTCTTTAAATGAAATTGTCAAGTAGCTCGAGGTTATCGTTGACTGTTTTTTTTTTTTCTCGGAATTACAATTTCACAGAAGCACTGGGGTGGGGAAACAGGGTTTGCTCAGCTTCTGCCCAATTTCGGGGGACCATAGTACCAGCCTTCTTTACAGTACTGTCTGGTACTCTGAAAATCTGGCAGGGGATCTTTTGGGTGAAATGCCAGCGTGCAGGCGGAGAGCAGAGCAGTGAGCAGTGTCACTTTAAGCGCAGCTCAACCTAAAGCAGAGACCTCAAGTTATTCATTTTCTAGGTACCAGCCGAGGCATTTCCATTACCACGTCAGTAAAAATAACACTTGAGATACTGCTCAGTCTCAGAAACACATTTCTCTGCCTATGGTAATAACTTCCATCTCTGACAGGGGTTTCTGCTTACAACCTTGCAAAAGCAAAACGTGACCCAACTTTTATTTAAAATGCTGTGATTACTTCTTGGCACTGTTTGACATGCTGCTTGCTGAGCTGTTCACTGAACCCTAAAGCTAGTTATTTACTAAAGCTCTTTAAAAAGCTTTTTTTTTCTTTCCTCCCTTGACTGGGACTGAATATCTGCACCTGGAATATAAATTCATGGAAATGGGCGGTACAAGAATGCTGATTCTTCCAGCTTTGTCTTGAACTACAATTACCTTAAAAACAAAGCAAAACACAAGGCAAAACATGCTGGGGCACCAAGAGCAACATTTGTTGGGGTTTCAGCTTCTACTTGGGCAGACTTAGGCGAGCCTCGAGGTTCTTCTCTGCCGTTACAATCTATGCGAGTCAGTGATGCAGCACTCTCTTTGTAGGTTTTAAGACCATGATGTCTACCCGGGACGGGACGGTATGTCATCAACCATGCACCGATATGCATCTCCTTTTCCCAAGGCTGCCCCTGACTTGGTTGGTGTCACAAAGCTTGATCGCCCCACAACTTGGAAGTTTCTCTGGACAGCCCCAGTCTGGAGGAACAGAGAGGAGCGTTGAGGTTTGGCTAATTAAATGCACGGCTTCCAGAAACCGTTTCTGATCAGGGACCTCGGTGTGCACTCTGAGCCCCTAGTTTCAAACACCCGAGCAATTTACAGGACCTTTTCTGTAAGTCTCCCCCCACACCTATTAAGGTTGCCCGTGCCTTGATTCCTTTGTGTCTCATTACTAACGGTTAGCATTTCACATTTCTAGGCTCTTCTTCAGTGTGGCTCCCTTACGCCACCCCCCCCCCCCCAAATACCTCTTCCTCCCACTCTCCTATAAACCTTACCCACTACCCTTGTGAAGATCTCACACCTGGTGATTGTGAAAAGACAACGGCAGAGAGGAAATCAGGATAACACATGCCATAACCCAATCACAAGGCAGGCAACTTTCAAAAGCTTTTAGTGCTGGTGGAATACGCTTGCTGTTTCACAGTACAATTCCTTTTACCCGTGAAAAAAAGTGGGTGGGTGTTATAGCAGGGCAGGGAAGGCATGCGCAGGCATTACATTTGAACATCTCTGTGCATACTTCTTATGTGCATATTTTGCAGCCACATTTACAAAGAGAAATTCTAGAGCTGGTTCCCTTTGAAAGCAAGCTTGCGAGTCGGACCTGCAACCTCACTCAGCTGCTCAACTATAGCACTCTAGATCAATATAGCTCAGGAAGGGGTAAAGCATATCGGGGCCGATGCAATACAGCGCAGGTTGTGTAGGCGCGTCCACAGCCCCTTATGCTAAAAGGGGATTAGCGCCTCCACAATGTGCATTCAGTGCACCACATAAATAACAGCGCTCATCACATGCAAATGCATGTTGTTGAGGCTATTAGTCACCCCAAATGCAAAAAAAAAGGTGCGTCCAATATACACATTTTTGTGCTCAGATATTAACACCTGCAGTATTTTCTGCTTTTCTGTACATCCTGCAACTTAATATCGTGGTGATATTAAGTCAGAGGAACGAAAGATTTAAAAAAAAAATAAAAAAAAATTTTAAAGGTGCAGGTGGTCAGGTTCAGGAAATGGAGGCTCAGTTAAATAGCATCCGTTTTCTGAACCCATGGCTGTGCGCCGATTAGGAAAACAGATGCCGATAAATTCAGCATCCATTTTCTTAACCGGCGGACAGCCAACCTCTCCCGGGTGGCCGCTGTCAAGGAGGCGCTAGGGGCATGCAATCGACCCTAGTGCCTCCTTGACAGCGTGACCCCTAATTAAAATATTGCATGGCACCCCCAAGAGAAGTGCCTGGGAGTGTGCCCAGTTTCAGCGCATTGTTTTTGCATCGGCCCCATTATCAGCTAAGGATCTGTAGCAAAAGAAGTCCTAACTCTAGCTGAGTGAAAACATTTCAAAGTATAGCTGCTTTGTATGAATGTGAATCATTTTTATAAAAATTGAAATATTGTACGATATTTCTTAATTCGTTATATATCGGTTAAAATGAGAAACAAACACTTTTTCCACCGAATTTTCATGAAAATCGTTTTTCGGGTTAGTGCGCGCTAACTCCCTTTAGCGCGCACTAACAAAAAATGTTTATTTTTGTTATTTTGTTATTTTTGTTAACGCGCACTAAGCCAAAAAATGATTTTTTACTAAAAAAAAAAAATGACGATCCGCCACACGAACCCAAAAGCGCAAACGATCGGGCACCCAATGCACATCCCAACTGCTTTGTGCTACAACATCTATAAACAGATCATGCCAGTGTTTCATAAGCATGACATTTATTTATTAGCACTTATTCGCTTTCCAGATAAAATATTACCCAATATTTATTCAGATGGCATAGGCTAAGTAGCATGTTCATGCTATATGTTGTGCAGCAGATCATTATTCCTCTTGGCCCCAATTCTACAACACTCCTCAACACTAAAAATTACAGTATATATCTGGTGAGTCTGAACCTATCACTGTGTTTCTCACACTGCCCAGATAGGTTCTGTCCTGCAAAAGGGTTCTCCCTTGCATGGATTTTTGCCAATTTTACATTTTGCAGAACTAAGGCTGTAGGGAGCATTCAGTTCTGATTATGTTATACCATGTTTGTACTGCAGGAAAAATGTCACAAGACATCAGCACCAGTCTGCAACTAACTTGTGTTGCTATTGTAACTGGGAACCTAATTTCACCCCTTCCTGCACAGCAAGGGAGTGGCTTCTGTTAGGAAAATGTATCAGGGAGTTGCTAATGTCCTGGGTTGTTTGAAAAATGGTTTTGCTGTTGTGGTGTTAACTACATTTGTTTTGGGTCCAGGATATAGTGGTTGTTAAAACTGTATTGATGGCTTTTAGATGAATCTCATTTCTTGATTATTTTTATAGTTTATGCATATGTATTGATTTGATTGATTTTTTTATTATATTTATGCTCCTGTTGCTATAGATTTTTTTTATTGTATTTGTTAATATTGTAATTATGTACTGGATGGTAGATTGTTAATTTTGTGCTCGTTAGCCTGTTTGGGTAGTCTTTTTGCCTGGAAAGGCAGAGTACAAAACTAAAACAGACATTGAACAGAATTCTCATGCATGCTAATGGGGATTCCTTAGATTGGATATTATGTTAATCCAAATGCAAAGTAATGTTACCAATTTGAACAGGTTAATCAAGACTGACTGTACAAAATACATTTCTGGTTGAATATACCACTCTTTCAATATTTTATATGACTTGTACTTAAAAGAGAAATGTTGGACTGGACTTCATTATCTTCCTTGAACTGAATCTGCTCTTTGACAATAGTTTGTGACTTCCTCAAAACCATTTCTTTACTTTGCTTTTCACCTTCACGTCACTCCCTGGACATCAAAGGTACAGACCGCTAATAACCTTCAGTCCCTTGAAGAGGACAGAATGAATGAGCTCTCTTGCTATTCATCTATAGTCATTTCAGAGTATGTTTTAAAAGTAAATAAACCTCAAGTTAGCTTTGATTTTTTTTTTCAGTAGCTTAAGCAAAGCTTTGCATTTTCTTCATGGTTTGCCATGACTTTGCAATACTCCCAAGAACAAATAAAAGAAGAACTCTTATCTCATCCTCCTCCGTTCCACCTTTACCATTAAGGGCTAGAATATCAGCTTCAGATACCTTTATTAGCAGGGCACTTTTGCACGTGTTACCAAGTAATCTACAGAATAATTTAAAATAAAAAAGGGTAGGAAGCTAAGGGGGAACATGATAATAAGTCAAATAACATGTCTCGGGCCTTGGTGCTGCTCTGTATTCTGTCCCGGGTCAGGTTTCAGTGACAGGATACCACAGATGTGCTGCGATAACAGTTTCTAATCTGTGATCATTTATCTTGTATTTGGTGAGGGGTCTGCTTGTTTTTTTGCATTTGTGACTGAGGTGAGGTATACTGTTAGTGTGTACTTCCCTTGTAGAGATTTGTAGTAGTGCAGCTTGTTCTGTTTTCCAGTTTGCCTCTCCCCATAGTTGGTATATTGATGTTCTAGGGCACCTTGCAGTATTTGCACTGTCGTCTTTTCAGTGCGGGGTTGTAGTTGTTTGAGTTCTGGGTGTTACTGCTGGATTAGTATGACAGGTTTGCTACATAGGTGCTGCATTTTCTCCAGGGTTTTTGTGTTACTTCACAGAGAGCCTGCTAATGGAGGGAGTTTGTATCGTTGTTATTGAGATGACACCAGAATTTGAATATTGGTTTTTTTTACAAGGTGAGTAGAAGGGGGAGGCATCGTAATTCTCCTCTGCCCCCATTATTAGAGGGGTTTCTGTAGACACAGTGTCTGCAGAACTGGAGGTATAGGATATCTTTTGGGGTCCTGTTCCATTCTGTATAGTTTGGGGCCCCCAGATATCATTCTCATATAAGAGGATTGGTTGACTGATGCTGTCAAATAATTTTAATTGTAATTTTACTCAAGGATTGTATTTATCCAGCGGTTTCTTTCATGCAGATAGGACTCTTAGAGCTTTATAGCCAATTTAAAACTCCCAGATGCATTTAGTCTAAAGCTAAAGTATTTAGGGTATGCTCAACTTCTTGTTTGTTTTGGAAGTAACTGAATTTGTGATGGGCAATTTTTGGACTTTTCTGGAAAATCACAATTTTTGTTTTCTCTAGGTTAACTTGTAGGACCCATGATTTGCAGTAGGAACAAGTTTAAATATTTTTGTAAACCTTCTGTGATGGGAGGCAGAATGAGAAAATCATCTGCTTATAGCAGACATTTTAATTCTGAGTCTTAGTTTTCGTCCTAGAGCTGTGAAGCTCTCTAGTACTGTGGGGAGGTGTGAGGGAGTATACCATAAGCTCCCTCAAACTACCTTAAGGGACTGGCCACAGAGATCTAGCCAGGTCTCCCTTAAGGATCAGCTCTGGAAGGTATTCGGAGCCCAGGGAGGATCCCTTCAGCTAATAGAAGTTGACAGTGCCCAGAAGGGTTAGAGAGGCCTCAGGGAGCAGGCAGGAACTAGGAATATGCTAAGACCTGCTATGTGTGATACTGAGTATTTGTGAGATATCTGAATTTCAAGGTGAGCTGCCTAATTTGTTCTGTGTAAATACATTTCATTTAAGGAATAGCCAGGGTCTGCCTGCATTTTCCTCTAGCTGGTTCCAAACCGCTACCACTCGAGTTACCACAGGAAGTCATGGATGTAGATGTTAAAGAGGGCGGGACTCAAGTCTGAAGCCATCTGTCTGAATGTTGTTTATTTTTACCTTACAGCCGAAGGATGAATTCATTCGTGGATTACATTTATATCTTAGGTCTTCCCCACCCAGTTTCATTTTGCAGTAATTTAAAGTTGAGGCCAAGGTACCAGATAGATTTGAAGGCAGTGGTAAAGTCAATAAAATATGCAAATATTCTCCATGAGGAGGTGCTCTTTATATGCTTGATGATCTGTGTTTCTAAGATAAAACTATGTTCAGTAGTTCTGTGTTTTGGGAGGAACCCAATCTGACTTCTTTGATTTCCTGTTTTGTTATTTATTTATTTATTTTGGTGTTTTAAATACCGGCATTCCAAGATAAGATCACAACGGTTTACAAAGTTATCATTCGGTCAGCATTCATGTTATGGTTTTTAATATAAACAGTTAATACATAGTCGAGGTCATATTCATTCATTATCTAGTTTCTTGCAATTATAAATACTAATTCTAGGTCAACACATCATCACATATGCATTAATTAAGGTGCTATTTCATTTGGCAGATCTTTGGCAGGACCATTATTATGGAACACATTACCACTAGAATTAAGACTAATGAAAGAACTAAAACTCTTCAAAAAAGGCTTAAAAACATGGCTCTTCAAAAAAGCATTTCACAGTGAGGTAGCGGAATAACACATACACAAAGCAGGAAGTCACTAAGAAAAAGCAGTATTGCTTACTTTTGTTATTTTCTCACAATTTAAGTATTAAATTATAAAGACAGTTAATAGTAAATGTAACCACACCCATTCCCATTAAGAGTATATTATCGAACTATGTAACCGTATAATAATGGCACCCTTTGGATAACTTAGAAACCACATATTTGTGCCTAACTGTAAACCGTTGTGATGGTGCTCTACTATACGACGGTATAGAAAAGTTTTAAATAAATAAATACATTTCATTATCCTCTGTGCCATGCTCATACTGAAGACTTTTACACTTAAAATAGTTCAATTCTTTTTACTCAATTTACTTACCGTATATTGTTTAAAGATCTGATAGTGACATTGGCTTTTATGTTAGGTTATAAGCTTTTCTAAAGAGCCATGTTTTCAGTTCCCATTTGAAACTCTCTCTGGTATGAGACGTAGTAACTCTGTGAGAGAGTTCCATAACTTGGGGCCTGCTATAGAAAACATGCGGTCTCTTATTTGCATTAAATGTGTGCTCCGTGTTGTAGGCATTTTTAGAAGTTCTTTGTCTTGCAATCTTTTGTTATGGGGTGTGGGGGGGGGGGGGGGTTGTCAAGGATATTCTTTGATTGCCCTTTCCAGCAGGTATAATTCCTCTTGGGTGTGTTTTTGATCATGTGAGAGATCTTCAGATTTGATATCTTTATATAGGTGCTGGAAGTGCTCAGTCCATATTTTCCCATTTTAGAGAGATAGTTTTGATTTGGTTTTGAGTTTACGTCCCTTCCAAAAGTCCCAGAAGGAATTGTTAACTATGGCTTCCTCTATTTCAGTTTTTTCTTCATGTGTTCACATTTTTCTGTTTAGGGTTGTTTTGTAATTTCTAAAATTGTGAAGACAGATGCTGCATACATTTCTCAGAGGGGCTCTCTGTGTTTTTTATTTGAGAGTTGGCTTACTTTTTGTCTTGAGTTTTTACATTCCTTATCAAACCAGGCTGTCTTTGATGTCTCGTTTTATCTCTTTTTTTTAAAATTCTGGTTTGGGGGGTTAGTGATTCCCTCACTATTCCGTGGAAAATTGCAACAGAATTATTAATCCCCCAAAGCAGAATTTAATAAAGAGGTCCAGAAAAACATGTCGAGGACAGCCTGGTGTGATAAGGATTCCACCTTTGTCATTAAGCACTAGGATATCCACAGCAGGTACAGTTTGCATCCTGCTCCCCGTGATAAAAAGATTGCTGCTGGAATGAGTCCCAGAAGCCTTCTTGTACTAATTTGGACCTGCTCCCTTGGGGTAATGTCTCCATTCCCAGAGCTCAGGAGGATAACACGCGCTCCTCTCCTTCCCCCGCCCCCACCCCAGTCACCCTCTCTTGGGTTGCCAGAGCCATTTTCATGGGAAACTGAACAAGACCAATGGAAAGGAGGGTTAGGATTGTTGAAGGCGCACCGGGTGCTGAAAGTCTGCATCCCTGAGCTGGAAAACTGTAAGATCAGAGGGCAGCAATGTGTGTGTGTGTGTGTGTGTGTGTGTGTGTGTGTTTGGGGGGGGGGGGAGGCAGGGGGAGGGTGGTAGACAACTCTTCATCGTGAATAGAAAGATGGGCACAGTTCAAAGACCCACTCATAAGACAAGCCTCCTATTTGCTGCCAGCAGCTGTTCAAAACTACCCATGGCTAAGCCTAGCCAAGGGAAAAAGAAAGCTCCATTTACTTACACAGTATTTCAGTTCTAATTGGCATATCCTGTATCCTTCGAGCAGTGATGGTTCACTTAAGGCAAAAGGAGCTGAGCAACGTTAACTAGGTAACAAATCACTGGGCAGCTCTGTTTATGTCTGTTCCCCATGTCAGCCGTGTAAACGCCTTCAGAAAGAAAGCATTGAAGGAAAAGGGAGGCCTGGTTTTGTCCTCTCAGAATGAAAAGGAGGGGAAAAAGGCAGAGAAACAGAAAGATCTTTTATTTGGAATCTCATCTGGTTTTCTTCCTCTGTTCCCTAGCATGAAATCTTTCGACCAGAATACACAAACACACGCTCCACCTTGCACTGTACGCCCACATTTCTTCCCTATATTACACACAATTTCATTCAGTCTAAAAGCACTGCCCCCTACCTTTCTCCTCATACCCCCTCCCTCTCCACCTTTCCTCCCACACTGCACACACACTCCCCCTACCTTTTCTTTCAAGACACACACACACACACACGCCCGTACCTGCCATCCCCATTTCTTTTCATATCACACACAGCCTCTCACACTATACACACCTTCTGTTTGTTACACAATCACACTCAATTAAAAATAGATTCATGAACTGTTGTAGCTGTTATTTTATGTTTTTGTTTTTAATGTGTATGTAAACTTGTAAGCCGCCCAGAACAGATATCTGGGAATCGGGTGGGTTAGATATCACTGCAAATAAATAAATAGCCAGGCAACAATCCTAAATTATCATAATATAAAATATCTACTAAAATGTTAGTAGTATCCCCTCCTCATAGTAAAGCACAGTTTGGCCCAGCTGTCTTCTGTTAGAAAGAAACCTAACAGAGAAATTTCATTCTAATTCTGAAAGCTCAGGAGAAATTTATTTTTTTTTTGTTTTGCTCTCTGCAAATTAAATGAGGCCATGTAATTCTGTGCGGCTCAGCAAACTTTCCAGCAGATTCCCTCCATGTGTCTCCTCCTTAGAGCAAGCTCCCTCCCCCCTCCCCCCCCCCCCCCCCCCCCCCCACCGAACCATTTGCCATGGGTAATTTCTTGGAAAACCGGGCAAGAGGGGAAGCGGCATGCACGGAAGCCAAGGAAAGGGAAGGCTTTAGGGACAGATTTATGATCGCCAAGCAGGGTTCAGCCGAGAGCTTTAGCAAACGATATGAGAGATTTATGTGCCCAGGTCTGATAGCACAAAGGTCACAGGCACTTAGGCATGAAAATTAGAAAGAAAATGCACAAATGGCGCATTCTGTTAGTACTTGCCATGATTAACAACATCAAGCATTTTTTTTTTCCTTCACGTAAGCCGTGTTCATAAAACAACTTGCTGCAAAATGAATAGAATCCTTTTCTCAGTCTTTCCATTCAGGGCATGGAAAAAGAGCCGATTGGGACTCCTACCAAAACGTTTAGGTGCTGGGAAGAAAATAAGCAGGGCTCTTGAGTGGTTATGATTTCATCTTCACCACTAGTGGGATCGTGCCACGCATGACGGGCGTCTGCCCAGGACCCAAGCCAGTAACGTTGCCGCTTTTAAGAGGCCGCTCCGATCCTAGGGAGGCATACACAGAGTCGTAGTTCTGACTTCTCTAAGGAAAAGCAAGGCTACCATCTCCATGCATGCAACGGGTAAACCCAGGATCCTCAATGAGCACCAGTAAAGAGATTTAAAAAAAAAAAAGTTTTTACTGGTATCAGTGTGGTGAACAAATGCCATAAACTGTTCGGTCACAAGCGGCAGATCATAGTGTAGGAAGCACTGAGAAGTCAGTATTCAAAGGCTTTGTCTGGCTAACTTTAGGAGTTACCCAGGCAAAAACCATGGTTTGAACCTTTCTCCTCCACTCCCTGGCTAAATTGTATCTGGCTAACTCATTACCAGCACAAAACGTAGCTAGATAAAATGAGGCCGTGCTGAAGGCGCTCCCAGGGCATGGCTAAACTTTACCTATGCAGTGGTATTCAGCGATTGCCAGATAAAGTTCTGCGGCCAACTCTGATCGGAAAAAAAAAAAAATTGCTGTCCTAAGTGGGAACAGCAATGGCTGATCCTTCTACCTAAGAAGGGCAGGCTGAGGGTCACCAATTATGAATCTCCCCTCCCCGAGATATAATAAAATTTAGTGGCTGAGTGGTGCCAACCGCTTGCCTCCCTTAACTTAAAAAAAAAAGTTGTTGCGAAATCCCCACCTCCCTCCACAACACCCCCCCCCCACCACCACCACCACCTCCAAATCCCCATAAGCGTCCAGGAAGGCCAGTGGCAAAGAGGAAAGGCTCGTACTTTCTCCAGCTAGGAGGAATGCCAAGTACCAGGACATGGCAAAGCTGCACCATAACCCGCGTTTTGAACTGGTCTGTTCCCTCACGTGAAGTGAATAAATGAATACTAAGTGCCAGAACAGCTGCCAGCTCTTCTGCCACTGAAGATCCAGGGGAGAAGGCTGGGCCCACTGCTGCTCCCACACAGGCCCTGTATTCGGGCCCCGGGCTCCAAGCCCCAGCTTCAACTCCACACCTGTGCTTTGACCCCGCGCCCGCTCTCATCTCCATTGCCCTCAGACAAAGAAGCGCCAGCCGTGCTGCACCGGCACCAGCTCCCATGGCCTGGGCAATGCTTGCCCCACTCATACTGCCTGGGCATATCTTGACGGAGGGGTGTACAGGATGCTGCCAGCTGCGACTGGATCCTTCATCACTATAGCAACCAGAGAGGCGACGAGAGGGGTGTTGCCAAGAGAGACTGCAGTCATGGGGCCCTAGTTTTGTTTTTTTTTGTTGCTGGCTTTCCGATATGCCAAATCCAGCCAGAGAGAGCAGTGAATGTGGAAGCAAGCTGCAACCTCCAGGCGGTTACCATGTGGTGGGAGAAGCGATGCCTCTCAAATTATGTGATTGTGGGGGGTGGGGTGATGGAAGAGGGAGGTTCAATGAAAACAATTCTCTCTTTTTTTTTTTGTTTAAAACTAGTATCTATGGTGGATGCTCTGCTTACCTCCAAACATTACAAATAAAACATTAGCTTCAGACAAAAAGCCAAAAAGCAGTCATGCAACAAAAAAAAGGATATTTGATTTTTAACAATCATTTCCAAAATCTTATACAACAACAACATTAAAGAATCTGCAAAAGCTTTACAGGAAAAGGTCCCTTGAATTTTAGCATTTTGTGCTGCAAAGTCCAGCACCCCTTTAATTTTAATATTGCTGTCAAAATCATTTTGAAAGAAAGGGATTGCACGTACAGTTTTCCAAGGGCCTTTTGGTCACTCCTTAAATCTGACTCTTAAGCCTCCAAGCCCCCAGTGACTGCTTTCCTATACAATTTGTGTTCACACAGGAATGTGGAACAAACCATGAAACTGCCTTCCTACCATTAAAGCTTTCCTTTGAATTAGAAATGTGCTTATAATTCTGCCGTTTGCCCCACTGGCCTGGTATCCTCGGTAGGCTTGTCTACAATTACTTATGTACACAACTGGCATTTTTCATTAGGATATATCTCAAGAAACAAATGGAGAAATTACTTACTTGATAATTTGTTTTCCTTAGTGTAGACAGATGGACTCAGGACCAATGGGTTATGCTCCCCTGCTAGCAGATGGAGACGGAATCAGATTTAAAAAAATGACATCACTCCTAGATACACCCCTGCAGTGACCTCAGCCCTTCAGTATTCTCTTCAAAAGCCACTGTGGACATACTATTATAAAACTTGATCTAAAATATGATTCATATGATTAAAAATGGATAATCATACCTGCACTCAACCAATCATAAACACTGAACCCCAATAAGAATATACATGCCCTGATCTAGGGACTGGATGACAGCTTACCCGGAATCAATATCCGCTCCTCGGACAAATCCTTGGCACCTTTCTTGGGCAGCCATGAGCAAGATGCTGAGTCCATCCGTCTACACTAAGGAAAACAAATTTATCAGGTAAGTAGTTTCTCCATTTCCTAGCGTGTAGCCAGATGGACTCAGGACCAATGGGATGTACAAAAGCTACTCCCGATTGGAGCAGGAGGCTTCCCTCAGTCCAGTTATCACCACCTTTGCAAAGGCTGAATCCTCTCGGGCCTGTATGTCCAGACAATAGAACCTGGAGAAGGTGTACAAGGAGCACCATGATGCCGCTCGGCAGATATCAATGGGAAACAGCAATCTAGCTTCTGCCCATGAGACCGCCTGAGCCCTAGTGGAATGAGCTTTAACTTGAGAAGGTAATGGCTTTCCTGCCTCCACATAGCTTCCCAAGACCACCTCCTTAATCCAGCAAGCTATGGTAGCCCGTGAAGTTAGTTCACCCCGTTTCCTTCCACCATGAAGGACAAACAGGCAGTCGATCTTTTGGACCAGTTCTGAAACTTCCAGCTACTACAACAAAAGTCTACTGACATTAAAATGATGGAGGAGGCGGTATTCTTCCACATCCTCATGCTTATCTAGGGATGGCAATGAAATGAACTGATTCAAATGAAACTCCGAGACTACCTTGGGCAAGAAGGATGGAATGTTATGAAGCTGCAATGATCCTGGAGTCATCCAGAGAAACGGTTCCCAACACAATGCCTGTAGTTCAGAGATGTGAAGTACCAAGCATATAGCTACCAGGAACACCATTTTCAAGGTTAATAAATGCAAAAAAGACTGCACAGTTGCCAAAAGGAGGGCCCTGCCAAAAATTTTAATACTAGATTAAGATTCAACAAGGGAATCGGCCATCATAGGGGTGGCCAGAGGTGCTTAACCCCTTTCAGAAAACTGGCCACGTCTGGATGAGCCGACAGGCAGGTTCTGTTCACCTCACTCCTGAAACAGGAGAGAGCCTCTACCTGGACCTGCAAGGAGTAAAGGGTCAAACCTTTATTCAAGCCGTCCTGCAAAAAATCCAGAATTAATAGGATTTTGACCGCCTGATTGGGGACACCGCATTCCTCTCACCAGGCCTCAAATACTTTCCAGACCAGCACATATGCTAGGGACGTAGAGAACTTCCACGCTCAGAGTAAGGTTGCAATTACTGCTGCAGAATTCCCAGTGCGGTGGGAGGCACAGGGGGGTCTCCACCAGGAGTCTTTGCATGTCCGCATACCACGAACACCTAGGCCAATCTGGAGCTACTAATAGGACTAGCCCTTTGTGGTGCTCGATTTTGCGAATGACCCTGCCCAGCAGGGGCTACAGAGGGAAAGTGTATAGCAACTCTTCTTCCGGCCAAGTCAATCCCCAGGGACCACTGAACTCTTCTGCAACTGAAGAATCGGGGAAACCTTCACATTCTGATATGCAGACAGCATGTTGATGGACAGGAGACCCCAGCGATCTACTATCAGCTGAAAGGCTTTGCTGACAATGCCCACATTCCTGGATCCAGACTCTCCCTACTTAGAAAGTCTGCTCTGACGTAGTCTCTTCCTGCGATGCGGGAGGCTGAGATCATCTGTAGATGTGTTTCCGCCCATTCCATAAGGAGATCTATCTCCTATGACACTTGCTGGCTCTTGGTTCCACCCTGGTGGTTGATGAAGGCTACCATTGTTGCATTGTCTGACATTACATGATCTGCTTGACCCTGGAGTCTGTGGCTGAATTGTAGACATGCCAATCTGACTGCCCAGGCTTCCAAACGGTTGATGTTCCAGAGAGCTTCTTTCTCGGTCCATCGTCCCTAGGCCATCAGTTCCTGACAGTGAGCTCCCCAGCCCCAGAGCTGGACCAGCCAGTTCGGAGAGGGCAGGAATACACCCCTGCTCAGATGAGCTTCCTGCAGCCACCACTGGAGCCGAGAGCATACTCCCATTGGTAAGTGGAGGTGAATTGAATAGTCTTGAGACTGTGATTTCCAACGTGAAAGTAGTGAGTGTTGAAGTGGTCGCATATGTGCCCTCGCCCATGGCACTACCTCCAGGAATGCTGCCATCAAACTGAGAACTTGGAGATAGCTTCACACCATTGGGTGTATCGTGCTCATCAACTGATGCACTTGCTATGCACACAGCGTGTGCGCAGAGCCAACGCACTCATGGACTGACATTCTATGAAGGGCAATACGGCATGCACAAAGACGTGTGCAAGTTGGCGCTGCCGCAGCCTACCACATGCTATGCCAAGCAAGCCTAAAGTGGGGCCTAGCCCACTGGGGGGCCGCTCAACCCACTTGGAAGCCTACTTCCCCTTACCCCAATGGGGTCAGAAATGACATCGGTATGGTGCGCCGAGCAAAGAGACCAGAGGAACTCTTACTGAAACCTCTCCAAATGTCTCTGAATCAGGAGGTAAATCTTCTTCTTTCTCTTTTTATTTTTTTTGCTTACCTGGGCTTAGTGCTTACTAGGGATGTGAATCGTTTTCCATATCGTCTTAACGATAGAAATCGTGTGGCAGGGCAAGAAAATCGTGTTAGGCACGATTTTTTAGTTAAAAAATCGTTAAAAAATCGTTTTTTTCCGATTAGTGCGCACTAACTCGAGTTAGTGCGCACTAACGGGAGTTAGTGCGCACTAACGGAGAGTTAGTGCGCACTAACTGAAAATGATACAATTTGACACTTTTCAGGTCAGTTAAGGTCAGTTTAGGAATGAATATGTATTCCTATTGGCTGCCCTCTTATTTATTCATGTTACCAAGCTTCCCACTGACAGTATATGGGGGATGGGAAATGGAAACAGTTGGTAGCTTGACAAAACAAGTAATGTGATCAGTCAATGTGACTAGAACTTGTGCCCTAACCCTGATACCAGGGGTATTGTGATCTTCCTGCACACAGTACCCTATTCCTGATACCGGGGGTGTTGGGATCTTCTTGCACACATCCCGGTATCAGGGATAGGGCACTGCATGCAGGAAGATCACAACACCCCTGGTATTAGGGATAGGGCACTGCATGCAGGAAGATCACAACACTCCTGGTATTAATAGGGATAGGGCACTGCATGCAGGAAGATCACAACACCCCTGGTATCAGGGATAGGGCACTGTGTGCAGGAAGATCACCCCGGAGGAGTGAGGGTCAGGCAGCTCCCCCCTGTCTGTGAAGCCAGCCTCTCACTAGTAATGCAGGGAGGGAGCTGTCTCAGACTTCACCATCCTCCTCCCCCCCCCCCCTCACCCACACACCATCCACTAGCTGGGACATGGGGGAAGTCAGGAGTGAGGGTCAGGCAGCTCCCCCCTGTCTGTGAAGCCAGCCTCTCACTAGTAATGCAGGGAGGGAGCTGTCTCAGACTTCACCATCCTCCTCCCC
The DNA here is from genome assembly GCF_901001135.1 of Rhinatrema bivittatum. NCBI lineage: Eukaryota > Metazoa > Chordata > Amphibia > Gymnophiona > Rhinatrematidae > Rhinatrema > Rhinatrema bivittatum. The sequence goes on from NC_042623.1 coordinate 148,076,389, forward strand.
CCCCCCCCTCACCCACACACCATTCACTAGCTGGGACATGGGGGAAGTCAGGAGTGAGGGTCAGGCAGCTCCCCCCTGTCTGTGAAGCCAGCCTCTCACTAGTAATGCAGGGAGGGAGCTGTCTCAGACTTCACCATCCTCCCCCCCCCCCCCTCACCCACACACCATTCACTAGCAGGGGACATGGGGGAAGTCAGGAGTGAGGGTCAGGCAGCTCCCCCCTGTCTGTGAAGCCAGCCTCTCACTAGTAATGCAGGGAGGGAGCTGTCTCAGACTTCACCATCCTCCTCCCCCCCCCCCCTCACCCACACACCATTCACTAGCTGGGACATGGGGGAAGTCAGGAGTGAGGGTCCGGCAGCTCCCCCCTGTCTGTGAAGCCAGCCTCTCACTAGTAATGCAGGGAGGGAGCTGTCTCAGACTTCACCATCCTCCCCCCCCCCCTCACCCACACACCATTCACTAGCTGGGACATGGGGGAAGTCAGGAGTGAGGGTCAGGCAGCTCCCCCCTGTCTGTGAAGCCAGCCTCTCACTAGTAATGCAGGGAGGGAGCTGTCTCAGACTTCACCATCCTCCCCCCCCCCTCACCCACACACCATTCACTAGCTGGGACATGGGGGAAGTCAGGAGTGAGGGTCAGGCAGCTCCCCCCTGTCTGTGAAGCCAGCCTCTCACTAGTAATGCAGGGAGGGAGCTGTCTCAGACTTCACCATCCTCCCCCCCCCCTCACCCACACACCATTCACTAGCTGGGACATGGGGGAAGTCAGGAGTGAGGGTCAGGCAGCTCCCCCCTGTCTGTGAAGCCAGCCTCTCACTAGTAATGCAGGGAGGGAGCTGTCTCAGACTTCACCATCCTCCCCCCCCCCCTCACCCACACACCATTCACTAGCTGGGACATGGGGGAAGTCAGGAGTGAGGGTCAGGCAGCTCCCCCCTGTCTGTGAAGCCAGCCTCTCACTAGTAATGCAGGGAGGGAGCTGTCTCATACTTCACCATCGTCTCCCCCCCCCCCCCCTCACCCACACACCATTCACTAGCTGGGACATGGGGGAAGTCAGGAGTGAGGGTCAGGTAGCTCCCCCCTGTCTGTGAAGCCAGCCTCTCACTAGTAATGCAGGGAGGGAGCTGTCTCAGACTTCACCATCCTCCCCCCCCCCCTCACCCACACACCATTCACTAGCTGGGACATGGGGGAAGTCAGGAGTGAGGATCCGGCAGCTCCCCCCTGTCTGTGAAGCCAGCCTCTCACTAGTAATGCAGGGAGGGAGCTGTCTCAGACTTCACCATCCTCCCTCCCCCCCCTCACCCACACACCATTCACTAGCTGGGACATGGGGGAAGTCAGGAGTGAGGGTCAGGCAGCTCCCCCCTGTCTGTGAAGCCAGCCTCTCACTAGTAATGCAGGGAGGGAGCTGTCTCAGACTTCACCATCCTCCCCCCCCCCCCCTCACCCACACACCATTCACTAGCTGGGACATGGGGGAAGTCAGGAGTGAGGGTCAGGCAGCTCCCCCCTGTCTGTGAAGCCAGCCTCTCACTAGTAATGCAGGGAGGGAGCTGTCTCAGACTTCACCATCCTCCCCCCCCCCCCTCACCCACACACCATTCACTAGCTGGGACATGGGGGAAGTCAGGAGTGAGGGTCAGGCAGCTCCCCCCTGTCTGTGAAGCCAGCCTCTCACTAGTAATGCAGGGAGGGAGCTGTCTCAGACTGGTATCAGGGTTAGGGCACTGTGTGCAGGAAGATCACAACACCCCTGGTGCCAGGGTTAGGGCACTGTGTGCAGGAAAATCACTTAAAATCTACACTTACCAACAATCAATTACATATATTGAACTGTGTACAGTTCCAGCCAGGACCACCTTTCTAAAATGCACAGTGATTGGCAAATTCAACATGCACTAGCATTTCAGGTGCCTGCTAACAAAAATAATAAACAAACAAGTTCTAGTCACGTGAGTGCTGATCATTACATTACTTTTTTTGTCAAGCTTCCAACTGTTTCCATTTCACATCCCCCCAACCATTACCTCAGTGTTAGCCTTGGTAACATCAATAGATAAGAGCACAGCCAGCCAATAGGAATACATATTCATTCCTAAGTGACCTTTACTGACCTGGGAAGTGTGAACACTTTGTTTCATTTCTGTTGGTGTTCGTTAGTTTCCAGTTCCATTTCCCATCCCCCCAACCATCACCTCAGTGGTAACCTTGGTAACATCAATAGATAAGAGGGCAGCCAGCCAATAGGAACACATATTCATTCCTAACTGACCTTCAGTGACCTGGAAAGTGTTTATTTGTATCATTTCAGTTAGTGCGCACTAAATCGAGTTAGTGCGCACTAACTGGGAGTTAGTGCGCACTAACTCCCGTTAGTGCGCACTAACACGATTTAACGATTTTTAACGATAAATCGTTAGAATTTCTATTGTATCGTGTTCTATAACGATTTAAGACGATATTAACATTATCGGACGATAATTTTAATCGTTGAAAAACGATTCACATCCCTAGTGCTTACCGGCTTTCTGCACCCCCTTCCTTTCAGCTGCTTAAGTAGCAAAGTTCATGCCAGGAACTGGCCACCCAACCAATGCACACCTCTGAGCGATTTTGGAAATCACCTCAGGAATTCTCAACTGGGGGAGTGACCTTTAGGTATCACCGCAGGAGAGCAGGGCTCAATTTTTTTCTCCAGTTTAAATGTAGATTTTCTCCTTCCAAAAAGTACAGCAATCCCCATAGGGAGAGATATGGCCACCATCTGCTAGAGATGGAGAAATACTTAAGGGCTGAGGGCACTGCAGGGGTGTATCTAGGGTGATGTCAGCTTTGAAATCTGACTTCATCTCCATCTGCTGGCAGGGCAGCATAATCCATTGGCCCTGAATCCATCTGGCTACATGCTAAGAAATGCAGATTTCAGACTCCTCTACAGATGAAGAACTGAAACTTTTTGAAATATACACAATTCTGAATTCTCCCAGCGATGCTCATAAAATATACAGATTTTTTTTTTTCTGTTGATCAAGGAGACCAGTTTGATTCAAGAAAAATTAAAGGACTAGGGATTTCAAAATAATTTAACTTCTAGCAAAATTATTTTGTTTCTTGGAAATGCACAGTACACAATGAAGGCAGGCAAGGCTTCTTCTACTTTTGCATTTGCCCATTACAAGAGTTCCTGCTGCACTCTCTCACTGGTGCATTTGCTGGGTCTTACACATTTTCATATTTTGAAATGCTGGCACAAGTACAGACCGCCTGATGGGAAGAACTATTGTTCGTAGGAAATCAAACAGCAATGCGGGTTTGCATATTCAAAAGGTTTAGGTTTGCATTGTAAACCATAAGGAAGGAAAAAGGTTCACACGGTCTGTGAGCTCTGTCCACCACCCAAGGGCTCACAGACATTCACTTCTAAAACGCGTCATCTTGCTAGACATTCTAGTTTGCTTCTTCATTCTGATTTTCACCAGTAAGTGAAATCATAGGGTGGAAGTTTCTTTGTCTCTCCACCCATGCACACATACACTCACAGACATGTACACAGCAACTCCCAATTAGTCAAAAATGTTCAGCTTGCTATACACCCACAGAGCAAAGGAAACAAGTGCTTAAATATTTAAGCTCCTATAATATTTGTCAGCTGAATTCTTCATGCAACTCTCCTCTTATCTGTGTCTCCCAAGCCTGACATCAAAGCCACTTAAGTCTGATGCTTCCCTTTATCCCCAAGACTCCTGTGATGATTTAAGATGATGAAGCTGTGTCACTATTAACAGAAAGGGCTGGACTGTCCCAGCATTTATTTCATTTTTTAAGTCGCAAATCTACAGAAAAACATTTAAGCAGCGAGAAAAAGAAAGGAAGAGAAGTGATGGGTCATTGGTCCAATAAAAGTATCTCACATACTAGGTTGGTTTCTTTATAAATACAGAGACTGATATCACATGTGCAAGAGGAGAGGAGAAAGAGGAAGATTATGAACTCTTACCTGCTTGATTAGTGGTCACAGTGACAGAAACAGCCTGCTCCTGGCTAGGATTCTGCTTGGAGACTCCATTCACAGCCCAGATTTCAAAAGTGTAGTTAGTATGTGCTTGAAGGTCAGTGATGGAGATTCTGGTGGTCTTCAAACTGCCTTGCTGGGGATTGAAGTGCACCCCACTTCCACATGGCCGGCAGCGGCTCAGATCAGCTCCACACCTCTTGCACACCACATTGTAGGAGATGTCATGTCGACCTCCAGTATTCTGAGGTGGGCTCCATTCCAGGTTCACCGATGTCTCATTAACATTGGAGATAAGATTTAGAGGGGCAGATGGGGGCCCTGCAAAACAAGATTTCCATGGTGACCTTAATTTTTTAATATTTCAACATTGGAATAACTTTGCTACAGAAAGGCTAAATAATGAAAATACAACAGCAACAACATATTTTGTAAAAAAAAAAAAAAAAAAGAAGAAGAAGAAGAAATACAGAGACAGAGGAGCCTAGGGGAAAGAAAGATTGTGTGCAACATCAAGCTGTATCAGAAGAGCTTCCTTTAAACTATTATTTGGTTTTGCGCAAGTTCATTATATTCTTCAAATGCATAATTTTAGAGAATTCCTTAGAACTCCAGCAATAAGAGACAGGAAAAAATATAAATAGAAAGAATTTCTCATCTTTTTATTGCACAGCTACAGTAATCATGCAAAACTGGACAAATATTCCTTTCTTTTTATGTACAAGTCCAAAATCTAAACCTAGAAAGTCACTGAGACAGAACTCCAGGTTTAACAATTTCCTTACTATTTTGGCTTTAAAAACAACATCATTGCTAGAGTCCCTTTTAGGATGCCAGCCATCACATACATTCTGAAGCCAGCTTTGGGCTAACCGTGATTACTCTCAAGTCCATTAAGCCACTTTCCAAGGCACTGTGTCCAGTTTCACATGGGAAAATGTGCCACAATGAATCAAGCTCCTTCAGCAGCAAGAAGTCAGTAATTAGTATGTGGGACAGGGCATGGCTGTGTCTAAACAGAGGAGCAATGAAGCAGAAAACTAAGGAAGCAGATGCTGGCAGGTCACAGCAGAGATGAGCAGGCACATCATCTCCGGCATGAAAGGAAAGATGGAAGGGAAGCGCTAAGTGGTGTGCATCAGCAGCGATAGAGGGGAATGGCACTTTGCTTTCCTGAACACAGAGCAATGAAGGAGCGAAGAAGAACACCGGCAAGCTCGGCTCCAGTGCGATGACACAGGACTAACAGAAAGCTCAGATTGCGAGTAGGATTCATTGCACTGGCCTGAGGCCTGTTTGCTGGGAAAGGAGAGAAAATCCCCTGGATCAAGAAACAAAGAGAAAAATAGGAAGACAGAGAGAGAGGAGAGGTTTTTGAGTCATATTTCATGGTAGGCCTCATGACATGACTGGTGGCAAATACCCATCCAAAATGTTCTATATATAAATGTCTTCAGACAATCGAGTGTATTACAAGTGGATAAAGGATATGAAAGAAATAATTTTAAAATTAACCTAAAAAAGCCATGTCACTGAATAATAAAATGGATACCCCAGTGTGCTCTCATAATATCACCCACTATTTTCCCTCCCTCTTTCACTTCTGAAGTTCAACAGAAGACATATGCAAATTATCTAAAAATTGTGTTGTGAAGTAATTCAACACACCTTTTTTCAATTTTTTAAAAAATCCACATCAGATCTGTGGAAATCTGAGACCTTGGGCAAAATTTCTTAAAAGATCTATGCTAGCAGAATCCACAGATTTCTGTGGAATCAATCCAAGTTAAACCTAATCAATATCCTTATTAATAGATTGCCAGGGCTTAAAAGAAGTGCTAGCAACTGTGCTCTACCCTGGTTTTCTTCTTTCCTCTCCCATTATGCTTTTAAATGTATTTTTTAGTGGTTCTTCCTCCATTGCTATGCCGCTGTCGGTCGGTGTGCTTCTAGGCTCTGTCCTGTGCCCTCTTCTCTTCTCTCTCTATACTTCTTCCTTAGGTGCCATGTCCTCCTCCCACAGCTCTCAGTACCACTTTTATACTGACTTCCACATCTACCTCTCTACACGAGAAATTTCACCAAGAACCAAGTCTCAAATCTTAGCTTGCTTGTCTGAAATCTCTGTCTGAATGTCCTGACACCACCTTAAACTTAACATGGCCAAGGCAAAACTTCATGTCTTTCTCCTTATCCCTCTTTTTCGGTCTCTGTGAATGGCATGCTCATCCTCCTAGTTTCTCGGGGGTCATGTATGATGCTTTCCTTTCCTTCTCTACACACATCCAAAACACTGCTAAACCTTGTCATGTCTTCCTCTGCAACATTGCTGAAATCCATCCCTTCATTTCTGAGCATGCTACCAAAATGCTCGTCCACTCTCTTATCACCTCCCGCTTAAGAGTACTGCAGCTGCCTTTTCTGGCCTTCCACTGAACCATCATTCTCTGCAGTAGTCTATTCAGAACTCAGCTGCATGACTTATCTTCCTTCAACATCGCTATGACCATGTAACCCCTCTTTTCAAGTACTACATTGGCTTCTAATCCACTTCCGCATACATCTCAAGCTTTTCTTACTCACCTACATATACATTCACCCTGCTGGCCCTATCTTCTCTCTTCTCTTCCTACTCTCTTCCTCGTGAATTCCATTCATCAGGAAAGTTGCTGTCGTCTATGCCTTTCTCCTCCACCTCCACGCTATCTACATGGAATAAACTTCCTGATTTGGTGCCTCATGCTCCCTCTGTCCAGTCTAAATTCTCACCTTTCTAAGGTTGGTTTTAAAGCCTAAACCTTCTCTACATTAAATAAACTTTCCACAGACTCCTCTTTGTCATGCATGTTTGTCTTGATTAGACTGTAAGCTCCATGGAGCAGGACTGGATTTTATATGTATCTGTACAATGCTGCATATGTCTAGTAGTGTTGTAAAAATGATAAATAATAGTAGTATTAGCAGTAGTAGTCTTTTCTGGTTTGTAAACTAGTTAAAACAGTTCAGACTATGATTACAGGCAGAAGAGTTGATTTGATGCCTTGTTTTTCTGAGGCCTGGAATATAGAATGCCATTTCATAGTTGAAGCAAGCAGTTGGATTCTCATCTGATCAGAGATCTCTTTTTCTTGATGTTCTATCTGCTATAACAGGGTTCAGATGCTGGAGTTAGGTTGTTCTATTGTCCCTGCTGAGCCTCCAGGAGTCGAGTAAACAAGAGAACTGCAAATTACCTGCTGCTCGGAAGATCCAACTGGTCCACGGAGGCTGGGATGACACACATGACAAGATACACTACACTGACTATGTGGACCTTTTCTGCCATCATTTCTATGTTCTATGGATTTCCATTCTCTGCAAGGTCATTTTATGACACTGCTCTGAACATGACGACTTCCAGGCGTCAAGGGAAATTGTGGACAGCATTGCAAACATGACTGGGCGGTAGCATATTTAATTGAAACAAGGGGGAATGTATCTATTTATTACATACATTTTAAAACTTGCTTAGCACGCAGCATTTGACTTTTTACTAACAGGGATATCGCAACTTGCCACCTCAGCACTTATACAAGCACTTCTGTAAGGGTCATGAGCTTCTTACTACCATCTCACTTAGGAGGGAGCCTTCTTAAGCCTTAAGAAAAGCTTCAGCCCCAGTTTGTTGATGCACAGTGAAATTATCATAGCACATTGATCATGTCTCTGTTCCTTTCTACCTTAAACTTAAAAGATGGCACGCTGGCGCACGTGTGTGCTCCTTTGTCGGCTTGCGCTCAGGGACATGGCTATTTTATAAGTTGTGCACATATATGCGTGCAAGTTATAAAATAGCCTAGATGCACGCACATGCACACAAATGCTGCTTCTACTGTGTGAGTTGTGGGGTTTTTAAAAGGAGCTTGCACCGATGACATTTCCAGTTTTACCAGTTCGGTCCCAGTTCGCCCAGTTAAGAGAGATTTCTTTCAAACCCCCCCCCCCCCCCCCCCCGGTTTAATAGCCTTCTCTCCCCCAGTTATCCTCAACCCTCAAAACCCTGCAGATCTGCCTATTTATCTTTATTTTATAACATACATGGCATCCATAGCAGAAGTAAAGTTATGCAACAGGGGTCCTCGGCGCATCCCAGATCACTTAAGTATTTCTGCGCACATCTCGGCTTCAAGCTCCAAAGTGCCCATGCTTTGCCCAGACCCTGCCCCTTTTTGAAAGCTTTTGAGATGTGCGTGCTCCGGGAGATATGCGCATGTCTCGGCATCTTTTAAAATCCACTCGGTGTGCACGAGCCCGATATATTTGCACATCCCCTAATTAATGCACGCGCCAGGCTTTTGAAATTCACTTTAAAATGAGGTGCAGGTGTGGGACTTGTACGTCAGTGAAGTCGGCACGGAACATGTGTTAAGAGTTTCATCTTTTTTGTATATCTGATTTATAAATAAAATATTTTTTTTAAAAATGAAGAATCCTGCTCTAACATGTCCATTTCTCCACCGTAACTTGGCAGCAGAGTGCATTTTGCTGCTGTATAAGAAAAGTTGGGACTGATCTTTTATTTATTTATATTTTTGCACAGTGCTTTGCTTGGCAGGGCGGTTTGTTTTAACGACTTACTGGGTGTGTGGATTTCTGTGAGCATTAAATTATAGTTTTCCTTTACTGGACCAGCTGGACAAGTTGAGACTGACAAGTACTGATGTTCTAAACCAGTTCACTGTTGGTCAGGTTTGCCTATCAGGTGTGGATTAATGGCTTCTGAATGCAGTGGAGAAATATTAAATACCACAGCCTGTGCTAATTTTCTTTTGTTGTGGGTGTGGAACAAAAAGCACTGCCAGTTTCAAGGGAACACATGTTATGAAATGGCTGGAGGAAAGTGAGTAATCTGATTGGCTGGGAGGTCACTGATTTTGTGTTCAGAATCAAAACTAAACACAAAACCAGCAGGGTTGCACCACTACTTATAACTTTGAGGCAGAACAAATGCAAACTAAAAAATTATTATAGTTCAGGTCTTTCTATCATAAGTGCTTCAGAAACTCAGGTAGACAAGGTTTGGCACTCTCAGGAAGTGCTCTATTGGGGGATTGAGGGGGCAGAATCCAAACAATGAAAACACATTTCTTGGACCTGATGAAAGAATGAAACGAGGAACACCCATGGAAGGCACCAGAATATTTGTAATGCAGCACTAGCATTGCTTATATTGATGAGGAATTGGTGCATCATCTTCCACTGAACAAAGAACTATGCACTACTGAAACACCAACCCTAGTCTTTCCAAACACATTCATATTATCCCCAAATAGCATCACAGGATATCCAATGAACCATAAGATCTCATTGCCTATCATTGGTTAAAACAGTAATACAACTTGTTTTATGCCACCTTGTTGCTCTGTGTGTATGTGTGTGGGGAGCTTAAGTTTTCTGGCTGATGTAGTTTGTATACACATTTTGTTGTAATAAAACGGTCAGAGCTTTTTATCACAGTTACTAGTAGGACAACCTGTGCAAAATGACAGGATACAATGCTCTGGTCCCCTGACTGCACTGACATGACTGTACTGATCCTGCACCCATCCTCCTTCCAGGAATATCAGGTCCCCCTTATCGCTAATCGCTGCCGTGCCACCAGTCAAGCTGTGTGAGATGGCACCCGCTGAGCTGTGATGCCCTCTATTCCGGAGTCCACTAAAGAGCGCACAGTAATTTCTATTAGTGTGCACTATGTCCCTTCAGCTCGTGTGCACATGGGATACAAACACAGCTATAAACCCAAATGCCTTTTATATTGAGATAGTCAAGATTACCCTTTCCCAACTCCGTATTTTGTATATCGTATTCAACCATGTACCAGTGCGACTGATACCTGAATAGGCTTCTGTTAATGATCAGCACAGCCAGACCCTGATTTACTTAAGATTCACATTGGTAATAGTGACTTAGTAGGAAATGCTTTGAAAACTACTTCCCATACCAACAACTCATCAGGATTAAAACAAAATGTGGAACAAAATTTTAAAAAAGGGGGATACGGATGATTTTGTTACTTTTAGCTGCCAACTGAACTAATTAAATACCTTTGCTAGTGCTGCTGTTATAGGATGACTCCCCAGTTTATGTCCCATGGTTTCACCCTTCATAACCACATTGCATAGAAGACTTGGCCAGATATTAATCATGGCAACTAGCCAAGCTCGGCATCAAGGCTGCTTGGTTGTTTATCCCTTGAACCAGTATCAATTTTATATCCCCCAACTTAAAATGTGCTGATGTGACAAAAGCAAGAAACATGCACAAGCACACCCTCTCTCTTTGGAACATTTCAGAACATCCACGCCTTTGTTTCCAGTCACCTAATTGCATTTCATTTTCAATCAAGCAAGGTCTTTCTTAGAACAGCCCTAAAAGTTCATCGGGTGTAGCCAAGTAGCTAGGGAATCTGGAGACCCAAGTTCAAATCCTGCAGTTCACTCTGTCTCCCATTTGCCTCAGAGACCCATTTAGATAGCAAGTTTCTCCGGGGAAGGGAGTCATGGTCCCCCTAACTCAAGGTATGGCACCCCCCCCCATTTAGGATACTAAGAAAACAACAAAATAAATAATGTAAGGTTTGTATCAGAGGCAGGCATGAATAATGAGGATGATCATGGTATTAATAGGAAGGTCTCGGATGATGCCTCCAAAGTGAGTAAACTCTGCAAGCAGACCCATTTCTCTCACATGATATGGACAGCTGAGATAAAAACCAAACTGCTAACCCAGCTGAGCTGAAAGCACCCGGTTGCTGTTTTGTGAGTGGCCCGCATTTACATAATAAACAAGAGCATCACTTGCCCTCTCCTTTGATGCAATAACAAATTGCATAACCAGTGCAGGTCCTTTTAAATCCTAAACACTGCTCTACAATAAATACGCTTCCCACAGGCTCTTGTTTGGCTTGACTAGACAGCAAGCTCCAGTGTGCAGGGACTCTGTATGTCTAGAAGCACTTTAAAAACAATACGTAGTAGTAGTAGTTTTTTGCTCTAATTTACAAAATTGAAAATGGAAGCCACTGCTGCTTGGAATTCAGACCTGGCTACTAGAAGCAGGATTCTATACCTCAGGCCACCACATTTCACTCAGATTATCACCTTTTTCCTTTTTGTTTCTGGCCTTGTTTTAAAATCTTGGCTAAAACAGTATCTCCTCTAGAAATGTGAGCCTGCATTTAACCTTCATGCACAGTGGGCTTCAAATGACACTGCCAGTGCCTCCCATAAGACTGTAGAAAATCTTAGACATATCAGTAATGACCTTTTATCTTTTCTGGTTGGGGGAAAGAGAGGGCTGGGATGGCAGGAAGAAAATGACATCCTGATAGGGGCACGGCAGAGCTTAAACAGATGAGATATGTGATGGTCTCAATGCTGTAATGTTCTATTCAGTTCCATGCAATGGATATCCCATTCTAATGTTTTAGCAAATCTCACAAAAAACATGCAGTTTAAAATATCAGAAGCTGACTTCTAAAAACACCGTCATGCAGAAAGGTGCGTTCAGTCGAACGCACCTTGCTGCTTGCCCCTTGAATGCACATTTCTGTGCAGTAAATTGACTGCTGATACAGCAAGGAGTTTTGCGAGTAGAAAATATGCATCCCTAAATGGGAGTACTGCTTGGTGCCATTGCATGGAAATCCCATGCAAATGAGGGCATTAATAAGCAGTACTCCCCGATGCAGAGAGACTGCATTTGGTCCAACACACCTTGGAAACTTAACTCCCAAATCAGAGCTGGAGTTAAAGTTTCTATCACTACTGCACTGACACTTGAAACCCCTAAAAAGGGGGAAAATGAACTTGGATACATGGCTAAGTAGCAGCTGCTGCCATTTACCTGGTTAAGCACTGACTTATTTGGCAATGTGGCAGAGGGTAACAGCTGCCAGATAGCTGAGTAAGTCAGTACTTATCCGTCTATCTGGTGAGGTTCACTGCTACTTAGCCGGATAAATATTTATCCGGAGTCGAGCTACCTGTCAGGGATGCCCCCCTTCGAGTTAAAGTGCATTTGGCCTGAACCGAACGTATATTTTACAGGCAATCCGCTTTCTTTTTTACTCCCGATGCATTAGCATATCATTAGCTTGCTGCATTGGGAGTTACAAAAAAAGATGTTAATCTGAGCATTAAAAAACCGTGTGCTGAAATCCGGTGCAGAGTGTTTTAATGCCTAGATTTCTGCATTGGCCTGCGAGTGAAAGAAAGTTCAGTGCACTCTGTAAATAAGGGCCATATTATGCCCACTGCTACTAATTTCCTGCAGCAGCTCAGGAGTAGATTTTGTGGCACCAGTCAGAAAATAATGTGGCAATTCTGTTGCATGTGTGCATAGATTTGAATCATTTTGCATATTTAATAATGTTAATTTATTTTGCATAATAAAGATTTAGTAGATTTTCCAGCCTTGCTTTGCACCTGTGTAATTTATTCTTTTGGGAGTTTAATAGGTGGGGGGGGGGGGGGAGAGCAGAGGAAAAGGAGATTTTAGGGATGGGAAGGGGATAGGAGATGAAGGGGAGATCAGGAATCGGGAGAGAGGATCAGGAATGAGAAGGGGAGAAGAAAGCTGTGCTGGGCCATCGTGCACGTTATATTTTACTCACAGTGTTTTTCCATGGGGAAAATTACTGTGGAAGTCACAGAGCAACAGGATCATTTACCACGGCTTAGTGAATGAGCCCCTTACATTGTGAGCTTTATGGGAACAGAGAAATATCTACAGAACTTGATTGTAACTTGCCTTGCACCTACCAATGAAAAGGTGTGAGCCAAATCGAAACTATGGAGATTCCTGGAGGATTGGAGCTGAAAAGAGTGAGTTAACTGGGAAGGATATTTAATCCCCGAGAATTGTGTGCGTACCCCGTGAACTCCTACGCAGGACCCTAGTCCAAGAGCTATACTAGTAAGAATAGCTTGAAAGGGCTCCCACGGTTCTTGGAAAAGCAGGTTCAATATCGGTCAACATTACTCCTAGGCTCTCAGTCTCCACCTCGTGAAGTTTCATTACCCAAGTGCTGATTTCAGGGCTGCCGAGGATGCTTCAGGCTGCGACCTGTAAAACTCTTGTGGACAAGCCTTTGGGGGTTCATCTGTCTCCAGTGGAAAGAAAGGCTATAAGGCAGAGCGAACAGGAACACTACTGGAGGTGTAAATTTTGACTTTGAGATAAAGCCTGTGTTTTTTCTGCCACATTGGTAGCTGCTGCTGCTGTTTCTAATTGCTCTCTTTGAGCAGCAGGGGGATGGCTCTCTTGCTGCTGGAGGCCTAGTTGTACGGAAGCACTTCCATTTAGGGCTATCCCTGGCTTCTTTGCTGGAGAGCTCCAAGAAACAGGCCTGGTCATTTATCATTACTTGAAATGTGTTTTTACAACTGTCAGGTCCAAAATCAACAGTCCATTAAATGCAGCAGCCACTTGAAATATCAGTCATCTGCTACTTTCCTTTCCTATTTATGCTTTCAAAATGGTGCGAGCTTCTAATAGATTGACAATTTCTCTTTCGTTAACAGTGGCAACACTACATTTTTCCGTTCTGTATTCTTTCCACTTGATCCTCACCACTGCACTTCACTTTGGATTTCTGGATTGGAAATACATGTTTTTTAAAAAAAAATTTTGTATGCATATTTCCCTTGAATATTACCACTCGTAAACAGATAACCTCTACCTTTCACAGTATCATAGTAAGTGATGGCAGATAAAGACCAACTGGCCCATCCTGACTATTCATTGCGACTTTCACTATCTGTTTTGGGTACAGGAGCACAGAAATTCACATTGCCTAAACCAACACCAGCAGTCTCTGCACTTGGGGACTAGGAGTCTAGCCCAGTAGAACTACAGAACCTGGATACTGGGTTTCAAGTTCTCCTTTTCATCCCTCACTGTGTGCCCTTGAGTGAGTCACTTAAATTCCCTATGCTCAGACTTAGCAAACAAGCTTTACTGGGTACTGATCCTGTGACCACAAATGTTTCTTGTTTAGCAGTAGGCTTCCTAAGTGCATTAGATAAATCCATAAAACTCATATTACAAATGAAACAAACACAAGTGCATCATGTTTTTAATTGATTTAATGTGACCATGGCCTGAGCAGACCAGGTCTTTTAAGAAATAAAAGAAAAGAATTGCACGGAAGAACTGACAATCTATGGAATTATGTTGATACACTAGATTATTGTTCCCTGATAAACATATTTGCAGCTATTCATCATGGATTACATTGGTTGTCTCAAAAGTATCTGGCATAAGTGCTCAGAAAAGGTCTCCAACTTACTATTTACAATAGGGATTCCTGAACTAAGTCCCATGGGCCACATTCAGCCCCCATAGAAATTTAGTCTGCTCCTCCCCACCCGACAGTTCCTTGTCCATGGCCAGATCAGCTCATGGAGCAAGGTTTACAAAAAAAAAATATATATATATTGACAGATGTAGGAAGGACTGGTGGGGGTCCCCAAACCCTGCCAGCCAAATAAGACTTGTGTGGCAGCAAAGCAAGGAAGAAATGCTAGTGGGGACCCCAACCCTTACCAGCAGAAGCCCTGCAAAGTGAGGGGTAGGGAGATGAGAGTGTGAATGATGGGAAAGAAAGGAGAGGAGGAGTGTGAGGTGAGAAAAGGAGTGAGGAAGGGAGAGAGTGGGTGATAAGTGTGGGGAGGAGGTGGAAGAGGGAATGAAAAGAGTGGCAAGGGGATGAGAGAATGGAGAGGGAATATGTGAGAGGCGCGGGAGGGAGTATGAGTGAGAGACGTGGGGGGGGGGAAGAGAATGAATAAGAGTGGGGAAGGAGTCTAAGGAGTGAAGAGGGGTTTAGGAAAGGGATGAAGTATAAATGTGAGGAGTGGCGAAGGGGTGAGACACAGGGGAAAGATGAGTGGAGATTAGAGAAGTGAGAGACAGGGGAGGAAAGTTGAGAGAGGCGTGATGAGAGAATGTGGATGATATTAGTGGAGAGGAGGGCCAGAGGTGGGAAAAGGAGTAGAGAAGAAGGGGAAGGAGTGTGAGTGAGAAGGAGGAGAGGTATGAATGAGAGGAGGAGAAGGAGGAAGAAAGCAAGAGTGTGTGGAGGTGTGTGAGTGAGAGTGTGCATTGAGTGAGAAGAGGTTTAAATGAGAGGAGGAGAAGGAAGAAAAAAGCAAGAGTGTATGGAGATGTGTGAGTGAGTGGGAGAGTGTGACACAAATGCATCTTCCTGCCATTCCCCTTCCCCCACTCTCCCAGGGAAGAGATGCAGATTGTGAGGGGGGGGGGGGGGGAGGTAGGTGGTAGATTTCCAGGTGTGGAAGGGTGGCCAACCTCTTAGGAATATTTTTACCAACATCCTATCTGCCATACTGCTGCAGGATTCCTGCTTTATGCTACCCCTCTTCCTCAGCACTTCAAATTACTGAAATAGCCAGACTCAAAAGGGGCAACCCTCCAACCTCTGCCCCCTCCCCCACCTCCACAGACCTCCCAATGATTTGAAATGTTGCATGCAGCCCTTTGTTTAAAAAGTTTGGGGGACCCCTGATTTACAACACAGGAAAAGCAAGAGTAGGAAGTCCATGTGCAGGTGTCACCAACCCCTTATCAAGTTGACTGTGCCAATCTGCAAGCTGTCAGCAAAATCTGAATTACCACAAGCCTAAAAGAGCTGCAAAATGTTTCAGTCCTATAGCAGACAATTAATCATAACATATCAAGCAAGATGATGGATCCCGATAGCCAAGTGCAAGGAAGTTTAGACTATGCAGCATATCTGCCTGTAGATAAGATGTTGACTTGCGTTATATATATAGATCTTCCCTATAAATCTATTCCAGATTTAATTTCAACAAATAAACATTGCCAAAACAGGTGACTGACTATATGCAGGGTTTTCAAAATCCACTTGCTCACTCAGCTGGGGCAAGTGGATTTTTCATTGGAGGAGAAGTCTTGGCTATCCTCAGCCTCGATCAAGGCCCAGAGGAGGCAGCTACGGCGTGCAGCAGAAGAGCTGCAGTGAAAAGCGTGAGAAGGGCTGCACGGCGGCGAGTGGATGGGGGCAGGGGAAGAGAGCAAGGCAGCTCCAAGAGGTGTGGGAGGAAGGGAAAAAGAGTGAGAAAGGCAACAGGGTCAGAAAAGGAGTGTAAGAGCCGTGGGATTAGAAGAGTGAGAGAGCTGTGAGAGAAAGGGAATGTGGAACAGAGGAGGAGAAGAAAAAGGAGGGGAAGAGAATGAAAGGGCTGCAAGAGAAGCATAACAAGTACATGACAAGGACATTTCTACCCTGGCAAATAAGCCATGGGGAAATTGTAAATCGATGACTATAAAAAAGGTAAAGTTGTGGAGTCACTGGAGTATTTCAGATGTACTATAATAAACATCTGCCTATACATTAAGATTGTATCCAGCACCTAAAGAAAGTCCACTTTTCTTTAAATGTTTGACCTTGAAAACAAGCAAGGACAGTGCGACTTTAATCAGTGCTCAGATTTTAGCAGGACAGGCACACAGGACTAGCAGAACCCACGCAGAGTCCCCACTGTAGATTGCTCATCATTTCATTATGGTTCATTATGTTGATACCTGTCAGAAAGCATTAGAGGCCGAGGCCTTGACTGAAATGACTGAGATGGTAATTTAAAAACAATATACTTTCTGAAGGAAATACAGCAATGCACTAAATCCAATTAGAAAGAGCAAATGTAAAGGCAAACTAAGTGATGTGCGCAGTTTGAAGGAAGGATGTTTCGATTTTTTTATTTTTTTTTTGATATCCTAAACTAGAGAAAGCCCTTTTAAAAGCAAGCACTTCTATCATACATCCTGGTAATTATAGCTGTATTAGTTTTGGGCTTCTCCAGTATTAAATATTTTACAGCTCACAGTTTAAAAAATAATAACTTGGGCCATGCCAAAATATCTGTCATTCTAACTTTGTTTGCATGGGCAAAGCTGACTGAATTAATTCAAGGTCATTTATTCCAAGTGTAAAGCTAGGGGCCCATTTAAGTTAGCAATCAAGAATAATCAAACCTCATTGTTTAAGCAGCCACAACATCAAACCACCAGCAAGCATAGCTAAACAACTATATACAGGCTATCAAGTTGACCATAAAAAGATTATACTGTATGATTTTTTTGTTTGGTTAAAATAACAAGTTCTTGAAACAGCACCGCATGTCTGCTCCTGAATGTTGATTATGAAGGTGAAAAAAGGCTCTGGCAGCTCATACAGATTTCTGTCTTGGCTGCTGAGTCCCTTCACGCTGTACAAGACTTGAAATGCCAAACTGTGAAACAACCGTCCACTTTCAAATCGAGTACGGTTGATTCTGAACGTTAAAAACTCCTGTTTGTAGGTCTTTCTGGTTTTCTCTAACATCTACTCAAAGCCCCTGTGTTTCTTCTCCAGGAAGTCATCCCCCGCTCATTATTCTACTGCATCAACATCTTTGACTGAATGCAACCAAGTGCCGGAGAAAAACAGATAAAGCTTAGAGCAGCGATTCCCCAACACAACCTTATGCAAATGAACTTTTAAGCATGTTTTTACAGTCTTCTTTATGAGCAAAGGAGGAAAATGGCTCATGTTACCTCTGGTCTGCTTCCACTCACTTTTCCGGAGACTGTCCGACAGACATTTGGAGCCCTGTTCTCTAAGGGGTAGATTTTAAAAGCTACGCGCACGCACACGTGGATGTGGTGATTTTATAACACGCGGGCGCATGTCATAAAATCCAGGGGCCGCGCGCACCGGATTTTATAATCCACGCGTGCATGGCATAAACGTGCGGCGCGAGCAAGGGGAGATGATTTATGCTAGCTTCACGCAACAACGCATCCCAGCCTGCTCCAATTAATGAGCGGACTGGGAGGGAATTTCCCTACCCACCCCCTACCTAACTTCCCTTCCCCTTCCCCTCTCATTCCCACCCAGTAAACCCTTTCTCTTAACTTTTTCTTGTTTTTGTTTATTTTGTTGCTTACTACTCCACTGGAGCAGTAGCAACTTGCGCGTGCTTTCAGCCCCTTCCCCAGTACGGCGGCAAATGGCTGCTGTACCGGCCACCTCCAGCCCCGTCCCTCCCCCAACACCGCCCCTTTTCTTCAGCCCGGCACTTCTGCGCGTGACAGGAGTTACACGCGTGGCCGGGCCCCTTTGAAAATGCATGCGGCGCGCGCAAGGCCTGGCCGCACACGTTATCCCCATTTTTCATGCGCGCAACGTTTTGAAATTCTACCCGTAAGCTTTTTTTCCCATAGCGACAGAATGGGAGAAATTTCTTAGCAAATAAGAGCCTTAGGAATGGATTTTCAAAGGAGTTACACAGGTAAAAGCCGCATACATCATAGCAATTCTCAAAAGCCCATTTGCTTGTGTAATACCTTTTGAAAATTCAGTGAAATTCCAATGGAGTTACGCACGTAAAAGCAGCAATTTTCAAAAGTCCATTTACCCATGTAAAATCCAGTTTTGCATGCGTAAATCCTTTTCAAAATGACTTCCTTAGCATTCAATGCCTCTGCAAGTGTGCAGAACTACCTCCAAATCTCCTTTTTCCCCATGTACTGGGGACCGTACATTGAATTGCACTTGTTTGAATTTAGAAAATATTGCAGTCCTAGTGAAAGCGCACGCAATTGGCTGGGTTGGGCCAGTAACTTTTATACTGGTGCACGGACGCACACATGCGTGCATTTCCAGGCTTGCACCCATTTTATAACATAGCACGTAGATGCGCCCATGCTATAAAATAGCCTGGACGTGTGTACACGGGCGCACCGTTTTAAATGGATGCACACGTGTGTGTGCGCAAATGCTGCTTCTACCATGTAAGTGGGGGAATCTTATAAGGGATGCGTGCCAACGCCACTTCCAGTTTCCCCAGTTCATTGCCACTTTTCCTAGGTTGCCTGGGGTCCCCTTCCAAGGATTGCATGCAAATAGTAAAACAAAAATAAAATAAACAAAAGATCAGCAGGGTTTTAAAGGCTGGAGCTAACAAGGGAACAGGGAGGCTATTTAACTCTTGGGGTTTGTTCCCTTGTTAGCCCCAGCCTTTAAAACCCTGCCGATCTTCTGTTTGCTTTATTTTTTGTTTTCCTACTTCCCCGCAATCCATGGCAGTAGAAAAGTTACATGGCAGGGGGTCCCGGCGCGCACCTGCGCAAGTTAAGTGTTTATGTGAACGTCTTTTGGCCTTCTCCCGACATGCCCACGCCCTGCCCCCCCCGACCATGCCCACGCGCCGCTCCTTTCTTGAAGTGGGAGATACGCGCACCCATGGGCAGCTTCTAAAATCCTCTCGGCACGAGCTGGCCGACTTGTGGCGCGCGTATCTCCCGGTTTTGCCGTGCACGGGGCTTTTAAAATTTGCCTTTAAGTGTACAGCTTGGCTCGCCACATGCGCAGCGGTTGAAAAATGGATCCCTGACAGTCGCCCCTCCTTCAGCCGAGCAAGCTCTGAATAAAAAAGATGACTGTAGGTGGGCTAGTGCGATTCTATAAAGAAATCAATTATGGACTGAAGGTTTACAAACATGCCCGAAAGTTTGGAATTCGTAAGCCACAAAATCACCAGAAAGGGATTACTCCATGCTTCACTCAAAGTGCTACCCCCCCTAAATTATGCCCGGCCTGCCTTATTCACCTGGTCTAAAACCTGATTTTACAAGTCACTGGAGCAGAGCATCTCTCTTGCGTGAAAGAATGGATCTCAGATAGGATGTTTTATTTCTTCATTAACGTGCCGTCACACTGAGTGATTACTAAATGCTGAGCTGAATGAGGGCTCAAGAATGCACAATGAACAAAAAGATGGCTGATAATTATGGCTCACTGGGTTTGTCACCTGGTTCAACCAACTAGTAAGATGAGATTGCAGTCTGAGAATCCATGGAGAAGAAACTGTGTGGTGTTTGTGTCCATCGGGGGGTCAACACGTGTTAAGAAAATCTAACATACTGAAGAGTTGATACGGAATTCAAGGCAGAACCCAGGGATTGTTTCAGGCCACTGTATCCCCTGAAATTATAATCAGTCCCAAGCCAGTGGGCAAGGCCTAGAGAAGGGGGATAGGATGGCAAAGAGGGCACCTTAAATGAGCCCGCCACCTGCTGCGACCAATGCCCTGCTGCGCAGAAGGCAGGCGTGACAAATTGCGACGTCTCAACCTGCTCCCTAAGGGCACCTGCTGCAATGTCAACAAAGCATCTGGCTTGAACTGGCAAATGAATCCTAATGGTGGACAGCCCAGCAGGAGAATCGGGCTGACCATGCGCCACAGCATGCTCACTCGGAGAAGGGAGGTTGGGTAAACACATACTACCATCCCTCCCCCATCTCAAAACCTTCCAGAAGCAGAAGCAGGCTTAATCTTCTAACCCTGGGCTATCCTAACCAAAGGAAACAGTACTGGACCTCCACAATAAGTCAACGGTATCTCACACTTTGTTCAGGCCCGTGGGTTGCATTCTTGCTATGAATTTGCATTTCTTCACATCTGCCTACCTTGCTATCATTATTTTATATTTCCCACAGAGTGAACCGGGATTATTTTTTTTGTTTCTGGTGGGCAATTTTCAAAGCCTTTCAGCCAGGTAAATTGGCCAGTCTGATAATTACCCTTCTCAGCATAGCTAATAAGCAAGCATATGCAGGGTTCATAACGCGTGTACTTTAGCCACACTATAAAGCAGCATTCCTTTGAGCGTGTTTAGGTAAGAGGAGTATAATAGCCCGTACAGGAGATATTTTAAATGGACAGGTGCTATTCCTCACCACACATACATAAATACAAGTTGTAGGAGCACAGTGTGCAGCAACTGGAGTAGATTAGTGGTTAGAGCAGCAGGCTATGAACCTGGAAAACCAGGGTCCAAATCCCACTGCTGCTCTTAATGACCTTGGACAAGTTACTGGTATTTTACCCTCCATGGCCTCAGGTACAAATTTAGATTGTGAGCCCTCTGGGAATAGGGAAATACCAAAATGCAATCTGCTTTGAAGTGTCAAAAGCAGAATATAAATCAAATCAACTTACATTTTGCACTAGTTAATTTTCAGAGAGAAATGATCCATGTAGTTTCCCCATGAAAACTAGCTACAGAGTCTGTAGAGTAAAAGAGTACCCACGTACTTTGCAGCTACAAATGTACATGGCCTTGAAAACTGAATACAAAGCCATACCTTATGGAGAGGGAAAAAAAAAATCTGTTCAGTGGCTGATGAAGCCAATTCAGTCACAGCACTGCAGCCAGCTTGGGACTGTGATGAGCAGGCACGTCTGGAAGCCACCTTATCAACGGGGAAGAAATGTGGCTTCAAGGCAATCAAGTCACTCAGCATAGCAGAGACCTCTGATCACACTGAGAGACCTTTGTAAAACTTGGAACACTGAAAAAAAAATCTATACCAAAGTGGGATGCTTCCAAAACAAATTTCAACAAGAAAGGTTTGTTTAAGCCCTAGAAAATCTATCAAATGTTCAAAGCTTTAGATTTTACATTGTTTTCTATATACCAGGGATATGAAATGTGGTCTACTCTGCAGCAAGTAACTGAACGTAGAAGGATGTCCAACGTACTGCCACAGTTTCTGATGTAAGCGGGATTCGTCCAAACAAGGTCCCCGGGGGGGAATTCCTATGGCACAGTTGCCCTATTTCTTACAACAGCAAAGACTTAAAACATTTGCTTATTTGCATAGTTCATTTTCATGCTTTAGCCTTTTTTCCTTGGCACTGCAACATTCTCTTCTGGATGCACCACAGTTAGTTTAGCCACTGAAGGGCACCATCACCAACAGGACACTTTGGGAAGCCGAATGCATCTCACTGGGGGATTCTCTAACTGCGTAAATAATTGTTGACTAAGCAAAAGAAGAGAAGAGGAGAAAATCAAACTTACTGGTGCAGGGCATAGAGGCAGGATCATTTTCAGCTCGGAAATAACCACGGTCACAAGTGCAGGAGGTAGAGCCTTCCCGGATGGAGTAGCTATGGGGTGGGCATTTGGCACAGGCAGCATCTGTTGAGAGGGCCTTGTAGTAACCAGTTTTACAAGCTGAAAGGAGAAACAGAAGTGCAACGTATTATTTATACAGAAAGCAGTCACAAGTCGTCTCACATATTCTGAATGTCCGGTGCAGGGTTCTATTAACCGTCTCAAAAGCTCACATGCAACATCACGTTTAGACAGAGCTTCTGTTGCAAAGCTACCACAAGCTGTAAAGAGTTCCATACATTGAGGATAAATTTCATATAACTCCGTGCGGCCCCATATGCATGACGTCGACATTCATAGTAACATAGTACTGACAGCAGAAAAACACCAAATGGTCCATCCAGTCTACCCAGCAACTTTATGGTACTAACTGCTGCTCCATGCCTGTCCCCCCCCCCCCCCCCCCCCCCTCCCAGCATGTTTCAAAAGCCATTCAGATGGATAACTTTAAAAAAGTTATCCATCTAAATGGCAAGTTTTGGTATATTCAGCCTCATAACCAGCTAGACTTTTGCCGGATAATTCATTATCCAGCTAAAATCTAGCTGGATAAAAAAACAGGCTTTCCAGGGACGTAATGATATTCAAACTTATCCGGCTATTGAACAGGTCTAAAGTTAGCCAGTTATCACATTCGGCCAGCTTTAAACTTATCTGGGCATATTCAGCAGCACGGCTGCACCACTAACTATCCCAGCTAAGTTAACCAGATAAATCTTATCCAGCTAATTTACTTAAGCCAGCTATGTCTGACTATGGACCTCACATATTTCTACCCCCAACATAGGCGTATATGTTTGGTTGTACAAGAATACCCGCAATGCATTGAAAGCACACACCTTTCCCACCTATTTTATAAACATATGCACATATATCTGTTATTCCCCCCCCCCAAAAAAAAAAATATAACTTGCTTGTGAAAAACCTTGGAGGCCAGTATATTTTAAAAGGTATGCGCATCATTAAAATCACCAATTTCCTGATACCTCCACTACTTTACGCAGTCCTTCTCCAGGTCATTAAGACCCTCCTAGTTTTTCACCTAAACTCTCCCCAGTTCACCCAGACCTCTCACCCAATCAACAGCAGACAACAAACAAGTCTGACATCAATTATGCTAGATTACTAGCAGGTGTAAGATTAGGCAAATATGTTGTCTAATGTATTTGCATACATCTCTTATAAAATATCAATTTCTGCATGTACCTCTTGGCTCCAGCCCGGAAGGCTGTTAGACTACCCCTTTTATGTGCAGGTAAATGTATGTGTGAAACCAAAAATATGCGTGTATTTTTGATGTTTATAAAATAGCATATACGCAAATACAAGTTACTTAGGCACATGTATGCTACTTTTACATGCAAAACTTCTTTGAAAATTCACTCCATTGAATCTAGAAAAGGAACAACTGGAAATATGTACATCCATGTACAATATGGGATGTATATTTGTTTGAAACAAAAGTATAAAATGGGGAGAATGAGCCCGTTTTTTTGTTTCATTTCAAATGAACCAAAAAGTTTTTAAAAAATGAAACATTTCATATGTTTTTTGTTTTTGGCAAATAGTGCACACTGTTAGCAAATAGTACATACTGTTTGCTAATAATGCACACTATTTGTAAATAGCATGTGCTATTTTCAAATATTGTGCACTACTTGATGAAAACAAAAAAAAGTTTAAAAACCGCAAACATGAAAAACAAATGAAAAAAACCCCAGAAAAATGAAGGTACAAAACAAATAAGAAAAATGATTGCCTGCACATCCCTAATGTACGGCCTCTTCAGTATAAGCAAGCCGTGAACACACTACCAAATAAGAGTTTGATGGTTGCTTTGTGAATGCTCATAGAAGAGTCTGTTTCTAATTCAGTGAAGAGCATTAAGCAGAAATGGAAGTTGCCACAGCATCCAAAAGCAACAGTCCTCTCCCTTGGCATTAACACACAGACTTGTGCAGGCACCCACGCACAAATAAATACTTATACATCCCACATAACCCTCCTTAAGAAAAAAAAAAAAAAAAAGCAAGAAAGGAATGCAGTTGCTTTGCTCTCCAGCTTCTGTAAAGCCCTGAAGCAGTGACAGTTTATGCTATGGGACTGTCAGTTATATGGGGGAACAACAACTGCCATGATTGCCTGGCAGTGAAACTCGAGAGCAGGAGTATGCCAGGAAATGGCACACATCACCCTCCTGGTGAGGCAGATTTTACTTGGCCACCTCTCTGCAAGACAAAATCTCAGCTCGAACTCCACACATGGCAATGATACTGCAGAGAAAGCCTGGCTCTGCTGATCTGTCCTATTGGCAAGCATTTGGTGCCATCAGTTCTATAAACATGACTTCTGTGAAGAAGGCTGCACCATGCAGAAAGCAATACAAGGATGGCAAGAGGAATGGAATATCACATTTGTAGTGCAGAACTACAGGTGCCTTTTCTGGATTCTGCTTCGTGAGCAAAAAGTGGCAAATACTACAGCTTCACGCCCCAACAAGCTATTGGAAAAACACTCCGAAAGGCCAGGCGAGGGGATTTAGAACAGGATTTCCTTTTTTTGTTTTCAATCAACTCGTTGGCTGAAAGTCACATTACATCTTTAATTTTTTTTTTTATTAATAAAGAAGCAGACTGTGTTTAGTCAAACTGTTTCATTGGCTAATTAATACCACTAATTCTGTGCAGTTCTGACAAAAGTGGCAAGAGACCACGGTAGGGATGTGCATTCACTTTTTTACAATTCATTTTGATTATCATGCATTCATTTCTTTTAGTGGGTACCGCATCGAAATTGCGCACTATTTTTAAATTATTTGGAAATTAGTGTGCACTGAAAAGAAATGAAATAGCAAAAACGGAAAAAAGAGACAAAACGAAATAAAAAAATGTTTTGGCTACACCGCCCTTGTCCACGATGGATGGGGGACTTTTACCCATAGCACCTTTTTCAAAAGAAAAGGACACCTTGTGATTTTATAGAACTTGTTCAGTTGGTAAGTGATTTACAGTATGAAGAGTGCCATCGTACGCACACTTCACTGCCAGAGCTGCTCACCGTGGTGCCAAATGTGTGCATGGTGACAATCATGGAAGACACGTTGCCCATGAAGTAGGTCTGTTTCTGCATTGAATTCCTTCTTTAAGTCATTTATTTAAAAATGAAAACAACAAATGACAAATCTACCAATAAATGCTGAAATCTAACTACTGTGTAATACTGAAAATCACGTCCAAAGTGGAAATCGACAATGAAAACAAGCATCACTTTGTAAGCCCTGATAGTGCTCTAAAAAAAGAAAATTAAAACCTGGCTCTTTAGCCAAGCTTTTCCAGAACTATGATCATTTTTTTTTTTCACCTTCAGCTATTAAGATTTTCTCACCATCGCAATATTCATGTCTTTTATATTACTTGACATTGATTCCAATCCCTTCTGCAGATCACATTTAACTTTGACAGTTACGCCTTATTTTATGATTTGGATACTCAAAGAGACTTTACAATTTTCTCAATGTTAATTTTTGAATCTAGTTTTCCCTGTTTCCAAGTTCTATAACCTTGTTATATGTACCGCCTCTTGGCATAATTTTATGTTTCAATGTAAACCGATGTGATCTGTATTTTAATACAGGAACACCGGTATATAAAAATCTAAAAATAAATAAATAAATAATGTACATTATATCGTGTGTATTGTGTGATATACACGGTATTTTGCATGTCCTCGCATAGATTCCCTCCCCTATTACAATGACTTTCTTTGCATATGATTTGCATGTATTAATAATGCTAATGCATGCAAAGAAGGTGGTCAGCTGCAATAAAATAACTTTACTTATTTGAAATGTGTTAAATGTGAAGAGGGAGGTCTGGGCCCCTAACGCGGGTACCAAGCCAAGGCTCCCACCACACATTTAAAGCAGCAGGAAAAAAAAAGATTCACGACAAACAGAAAGGTTGAATGCAGGTCACTGCTGACCACCCCCCCCCCCATCACAACCCGGGGCCACTGGTTGAGGGGGCTCCCAACTTCCTCAAAATGTTAAAAATGTTAAAAAGACCCATGTGGTGACAGCCCAGTCTCTCCTTTCCGCCTCCTCAAAGCACAAAAGGCAAATGTGGCTGTGCCCCAGCCCCTGATCTTCCCACCCCAAGTGACATCCTGATCCCAATCCCCCCATCACCCAAGTGACAGTGACAGCCCCCTTCCCTCATCCTGAAGTAATAGTAATGGCCCTCCTGATTGTGTTAAAAAAAAAAAAAAAAAGTACTGGTCCTCACCATCCCCACCCCCCCCAGAAAGGAAAAAAAAAAGTAGAATCCTGGCCCCCACAACCAACCCCCCCTCCTGCACCCCTACATAGCTAAAAACGGATCCCATGTCGGGGTTGAGTGCACTCTCGCACCAGGCCCGGTCAGTTTCATTTTCCAAAATGGCGCCGACCTGACCTTACCCAGCCAAGTGACATGGGGGGAGGGTGGGAAGAGTCTTGGAGGCCGGGACACTATTTTTTTTTTTTCAGGGGGTGGCACTATTTTTCCGGGGGAAGAGCTCCACTATCACGGCGATAGTCCCCCGAAGTAGTAGGTCCCCTCCTGCGATAAAACAGGATGGCTTAATGCATCTAGGGGAGAGCTTGTATTTAAATAGCCTTTGATGTCCAGAACTCAATTCAAAATATTGATGGAGGTCTTCATATACCACTTGCAGATGCAGTAGGTCCTTCACTGTAATCAAAGTCCTTACACAAATCAATTTCCTTAATCAATTTCAAATTACAACTTTTGGACTTTTTGTTATATTTGTACTTATCATCACTATGTTTTCTTACTGTCCCTTTAAATAAAGGACTGGCTGCATCTGTGTATGAAGACCTCCATCAATATTTTGAACTGAGTGTTGGATATCACTGGGCTATTTAAATACAATCTAAGTTAATTTACAAAGTGGTTTTATTTTGAGTAAGCAATGAGTATCATTTGTGAGATCTCAGCAATTAGTAGAGACCCCAGAATCACCTAAAGGTCCATATTCAGGAGCATTTAGCCAGCTAACTCAGACGTTAGCTGGGTAAATGAATATTTGGGCACATATCTTGCTAAATTCTAGCTGGCTAAGTTAGGGGCGGCTCCAGGGGCATAACTGAGAGGAGGTAACTAAGCCGGCTAAGTTAACTGGCTAATTCCGATTTTCAGGTTGGGCCAAAGAGTTGCCCTAAAGTTAGCCAGCTAAGTCTAGCTGGCTAACTGAATATCCCTGGCTAACTGAATATCCCTCCAAAGTTAGCTGGATAAGTTTATCAGGCTAACTTTGCTATCTGGACAGTGACTGAATATGGACCTCCCAGTTTTAATTCTCATGCCCATGTGCCATGTTGTTGAATACTATATTAGAAAAATGGTAACCAGCTAAAAAGGCTTTGTTTCCTTCAACCTGCATCCTCCACAACATAATTTTGGATATATTTGAACCATATTCCCAAAATAATGAACTTACAAGACCTTCAGGCAATCAAAAATACACCAGACACTACATTTCTTGCTAAGAAAAATATTTGAGGAATTTCCCCGGTATACACCAGCACATTAAGGATGCAGGTTCCACTACAGAGAAGCATTAGGTTTGCTTTCCCAGTTTCTTACTGGACCAAGAATCCTTACAAAAACAAACTGCTCCAAAGCCTTAGGATTTATGCTTTTAGAGTTCATCCATATCACATCGTTAGATAAGGTTCAACCTGAAAGGTGATTTTTGGCTTTATCTGATTAAAAACAGATACCACAGCCTGGCAGGAAGAAGCACTGGGGTCAAGCCCAGCATCCCCACATCAAACACAATTAGTCCCTGAATGCATACAAACCCAGGGCACACAGCTTGTCAGTCACAGGAAACAAAGGCGACTTGTGCAAAACAGGCTACTTTCCTTGTATTTAGGGCTGCCAAGAATGACAAATTACTTTTCCGACATGTGTTGCACCATTTAGAGCCTGGTTGAATAAATGATAGCAACTTCTGTGTGCTTGTTTATCAACATGCAAGTCTTTTGAGAGCAAGAAAGCAAATGAGGTCTTCATAGTGAAACCCAACAAGCAAATCGAAGGACACGCAGAACAGGCATACAACCAAATGATTTCAGAGATGACATCCTAGTTGAGTGGTTAACAAATGTTTAAGCATGCCAGCTCTCGGAACTGCCAACCTCCGTCCCGTTCTCAAGGAATGTCACGCCTTGAGTCGAGATCGCCTGAGGACGGGCCCACAGCTCTTGGAAGATCTGCTACATTGGGATCAAACAGGTCTACAGCCTGGCAGCACACAATAACAGCTAGAGCTAGGCAAAGGTACTGTATTTTCCCAAGTCAAAACATGAAGAGACCAACATGCAGTCAATAAATAGTTCCCCCGTTTCCCCTCCCGCAAGCCCCCAAATTGAAGTCTTTGATGCCAGCTTAAAGCAATCCCTTTTTCTCCTCCTCGTCTGCCGAGGATTTGCCAGACATGTCAGGGCCCCAATGGTATTCTTTAACGCAGCCTTTGAAAGATGCCATTGTGGAAAGATTACTTCCCATGTGTGATACAACCTTTAAATTCAGTTTCTTCAGCTTTGCCTTAATTCGTTCGTTTTGTGAGCTTTTCTAAAAAAAAAGAAGCATTCAGGCATTCAGATCACCCACCAACAAGCCAAGGTTACGATTTAAAACATACAGTAATCTTGCTTAACGTTTCTGGGCCAAATTTCTGTTGGTGTCATGTGCTGAAAATGAGACATCCGTCTCGATGCAAAGCTTAAAAGAAATAAACAGGCACATATCCACATCTCCTAAAGAGACTTGCACTGCAGGATTTCTCTGAATGTTTTTGAATTCGCTCATTCCATGAATGTGTTTACTACTATTAATATTTGCTATTAATTGTGGCTCCTGGAGCTTTTCCAAGTGAAGAGGTATAATATTTACATTTCAATTATGCACCTATGAACAACATCTTCAAGACTGGAGCTTCCTTGTGGAGTAAAATTTTTGTCTGGAACAGCCACTAAATCTCAGAAAGGCCTTTGAAAACAAAGCCTCAAATGTGTCTTTTTTTTTTAAGGAGAAATATTAGCAAACCTTCATTTTCTGATTAGTATTTAGTCCTATTATACAGTGCACTAAAATAAATGGATGTAGCAGTAACACTTCCTTTTGTAGGGATCATCTGCAGTTTCTGAAGGGATTTTTCTGGGTTAATTATAGGCCTCAGTTTTGTGTGGCCTCATTGATGAGCTTCTGTGCCTCACACCGTGAAACCCCTCCCCCCCCCCCCCCCCCCCCCCTGCCCAGCCAGCACCACCTCACTAGGACTCTGTGATTGTACAGCTGTTTTACTCCAAATGTTGAACTAGGTTTTCTAATTGTTAAATGCCTCTAAAACCAGTACTTTTGACCTACAAGTGAGAGAAAGGGAGTTGCTTCTTTTTTTGTCCCCTGTCATCAACTGGCCTAGTTGTGGCCTAATACCTGTGGGATAATGCTTCACCAGATCATTGCCAGAAAATTTTCTTCCTGGGCTGGGTGAAATTAGAAGATTTAAAATGGAAGGAATAATTTAATCTGAAATTAAAGCAGCAGAACCAGCAATAAAGAAAAGAAAGACGTCAATAGATAAAGTGTTTAAAGATCTCCTACTTTCTAGGTATATCAGAGTGCTGCTGTGTTGTCTCGCTTTAAAACAAAAGATGGGTTGGATATTTGCAGTGTTCAGGTTATGATCATAATTTTCAAATGCCAATGCACCCTTAATGTTAGTTTCATTTTGCTATACATCAATTCAAGGTGGGGGAACATGAAAAGAGACATAATGAATGAAGGATAAGGTGGGTTATAAAATATTTTAAAATAAAATTAGCAAAAGAACGATTCACGATGTTTGCAATCCAAAAATGCATTTGGATATGACCATACCATGCTAGAGATTCAAATCTTATTTTATTCAGATTGATGTTTGAATCAGAAGATTCTGATCACAGATCAAACTGGGAAAACAGAATCTACCCAGATTCAGTCTCGGGCCCAACCTTTTGCATTGCCAGCAGCACTAAAGCAAAACTCAAACTTTCCACTCAGGAAAGTCACATTGCAAGCATTACACTGACAAATGTAATACACAAAGGCAGAATGGATTACTGAACAGGGTGCTGCCCAGTAAGTGTTAAGCTCAACCCAAGCTGTGATGAAAGTCAAACAAAATGTCAATAATTGCTTAGACATGCTATGAAAGCTTGCCTATTTAACTCTCCAATCCCTGGACCTGGATGGTGACGTAGGCTCACAGTATCTCAGACCTGCAGAAGACACAGATCTAGAGAGATATTAGGCAGATGACTGCAGAAATGCAGAAAAGCCCCAGGAAGAAGGTAACCCTCAAAGATCCAGCAACAGGGGCATAAAGGCAAAAGGATAAATTGCTAGAGAAAGATCTTTTTGTACAAGCTGCTGTTTTAGCACATCAGCAAAACCATTGTTGTTAGATGTTTCCCAGCCATAGGTGCCGGTCTAATATTTCATTAGACTGGGATTTATTTTTGAATTAAGGTCAGCAAATAATTCAGGCCGTAAGCCTGGGCATAATGCCAAGCAGTAACAATAACAAACTAACCAGTCAGAGCTTTAGGTAGGGAAACCGTGAGGCTTGTAACTGGGAGTTAGCAATCTATCCTCACATAGCAGATAATTAACCATTTATGTAGATGTAGCTCCCCAGCAAACACCCTACTAAGGACTTTCTCGGACCTCTACCTAGACTCTAAAAGAAAAATAAATAGTTGCAAAATCAGGAAACATGAGCAAACAAGAGGGAATTGCGAATATCAAAAGATAGAAAAAATATATAAAAGTGCTACGCGAGCAGAAATCTTTAGCGTCAAGGGAAACCCACAGGTTAGAAACATGCAGGCTGCCAGAGAAAGGAGGTGGTCAGTTTCAACCAGGGACAGTGCCATTCAGTGGTGAGAAATTAACACTGCTTTGCTTATGACCTAATCTGTAGATTCAAATTATTACATCCCTCCCCCTTTCTTCAATGCTGCACTAATTCAGGGATATAAGCTTAGTTTGTACAAAGTGCACGTGAGATAGTTTTAAATAAAACATGCAATATGTCCCCCCCTCCCAGGGCCACCTAGGGAACCACAGGTCTGGGAGTGGCAGCCTGGACACTCTTCAAATGTGGAAGCAACAACCTGGATTTCAGTGGCAGAGCCACAGCAATTGGTCTTTCTTCCCAACTGTGGACTGAAAAATGAAGTGGGCCCACACAGGTGAGGAGATGGCCCAAACTGAGGCTGAAGACAGGGGCTCTGCAGGGCCAGAAGAAAGGGACCAGCACAGAACAGGGAATCTGGAGCAGTGGCAGCCGGGCCCTTCAGACTGAACAGATCCATTGTAGCAGTGCCTGCGTGAAAGAGAGGCTCCGGAGAAGAGGCAGCGGGGACTGTGTGACTGAAGAAAGAACAGTGTCTGATCCACAAATGAGAGAGAGAAAACATGTATCTTGAAGCTGCAGTGACTGCATTGACCCAAAAGAGATGGTTGCTGCTGCTGCTGTTTGCACTGTCTGGGAAGAGAGAGCGTATGTGTGTGTGTGTGTAGGAAAGAGAGCATGTATGTGTGTGTGAGAGCATGTGTATAGAAGAGAGCGAGCATGTGTGTGTGTGTGTGTGTGTGTGTGTGTGTGTGTATATGTATATGTGTGTGAGAAGATGTGTTTGGGGGAGGGCTGGAGGATAGAGAGCATGTGATGGGGGAAGGCTGAGGGACAGAAAGCGCATCTATGTGTGTGTGGGCAGGGGCCAGAGAGCATGTGTGAGTGTGCTACCACGCGCATGTTATAAAATATAGGGTCGGTGCGCGCAAGGCTGTGCAAAATCGGCAGCCTGTGTGCGCAAAGCCGCACAGCCATCCTCCGTTCCCTCCGGGAACTTTCCTTCCGGACCACCCCCACCTTCCCCTCACTTCCCCTATCTAACCCACCCTCCAGACCTAACTAATTCCCCCCACCTTTATTTTACAAGTTACGCCTGCCGGCCAGCTGCCAGCACATCATGTTCCAGTCCAGAGGCCGCGGCCACACCCCTGGAATGCCCCTGGGCCGGAACC
Organism: Rhinatrema bivittatum; assembly: GCF_901001135.1. NCBI lineage: Eukaryota > Metazoa > Chordata > Amphibia > Gymnophiona > Rhinatrematidae > Rhinatrema > Rhinatrema bivittatum. The sequence continues at coordinate 148,108,581 of NC_042623.1, forward strand.
ACGCCCGTGGCCCTGCCCCAGAATGCCGATGACGCGCCGGCCGCGACACGCCCCCCCCCCCGACACCCCCCCCCAGGAAAGCCCCGGGACTTATGCGAATCCTGGGGCTTGCACGCGCCTCTGAGCCTATGCAAGATAGGCTCAGCGCGCGCAGGGGGTGGAAGGGGCAGCTTTTCAGGGGTTACGCGCGTAACCCTTTGAAAATCTGCTACATAGTTTTTATGATAAAAACAGGAATTTCAATCAGTTGCACATTCCGTGAGCCTCCTTAAATAGGTTTTCAACTTCTTTCTGAAGAAAACCACAAGCCCTGTTTCTTTTTTCAGCTCCAGTGGCAAAGTATTCCAAATCATTGGACCTGCAACAGAGAGAGCTTTATTCCAGGTTACTTGAAGTTGCAACTCCTTAAAGGAGGGAATCAGGTGCAGCTGCTCAGCTGATCATAATGGCTGAACTGCCTATATGGGACCAATAAGTCCTTCAAATATCCTGGGCCTTCATCCTTCAGATCCTTAACTATTAACGTTAGAAATGTAAATGGTAGAAGGACAATTGCACTCTTCCTGACTTTTCATTTGCTTCTAGCACATGCTTGCATTGCAATCTGTTTGCATCCTGGTCAGCTGCCCCTCTTGCCTACCTATAGTCATGTCCCTGCTGCCAATATGGTCACAAGCACTTACACAGAACAATTATTAACCAATTTGATACATTAGATCATGCTTTTATAGCATTTGTAATGCAAACCATTGTCATAACAAATAAATACACATTGTATTCTTAACTCACTCCGGTTTTTGATGGTATTGGAGGTGAAAGATATTGCAGATAACCAGACCATAAGCTGATTAGTGAAATATGGAGGAAAATAAGCTGATGGAAGGGCAGCAGATGAGGTTTTATGAAGTTTCTCCCACCACCCAGGCATAACAGAGCTTTTCTGTTTTGATATAACTATAGATAAATAGATGTTTTGTTTTGTTGAGTGAGGCAATGACCAACCCAACAGATTTCTTGGATTATTAGTATACTGGTCAACATAATAAGAGGGTGCAAGAAAGAAGATTCTTTTAAATTGATCTGGTCACCATAACCAGTATCTTTCGGTAGAAAAAGAAAATAGGAAAATTAGGAGACTGTATTTATCAGCTCAAAAAATGGACATTCTTGGGTGTGCGGTGTGGTCGGGGAGAGAAAAGTAAGCACATACAAGCTAATTTTAAAACAAGCGTGCTTGCACCCATACACACACAAGTTGGTACGTGACAGGAATAAGCTGGAATTTTTCATCATTCACACACTTCCAAATGTATAGTTTAAAAATTGCCTACTGTGCATCAGTATGCTCCTAATTTTAAGAGGTTATTCAAGAAAACCTACTTTGCGTATCTTCCATAGGACCTTACAGGCTTTAACGTGCATATGATGGCTGATTTTAAATTATGCTCGTGCAAGAGACATTCCCAGTTTTTCCAATTAGTACACGTTTTCCCAGTCAGTCAATTAGGTCATCCAGACCCCTCTGATTCTTCATCCTGTATGCCCCCTAGTTGACCCGGACCCCTCACCTTATCATGTAAACTCTAAAATGCGAGATCTGCAGACTTGCTCTTCATCAGGAGCAGCAGAAAAGTTATGCAGCTAACAAACTACGACGCACAGCGGCCTCAGGTTTTAAAATATGGAGTTAAACGTGTAACTGTTGGCCTCACCCTGGAACTACCATGCCCTGCCCATTTTCTGCCCCCTTATTTTTGCTCATGCACACATATACGCACAAAATTAGTGGCTTTTAAAATCTGCATTGCTTACGCGTGGCCCACATATGCATGTATATGGGCATTTTAGCACGAGCAACAATTTTACAATCAGCGCCATATGTTTGATTTCTAGAATATATGTGAATACAGTTTACATGAACAGATTTGGACCATTGTTGGAGGTGATGCAAATTTATGCTTCTGCTTTGCTTCCCTTCCATCTCCCTGAACCCCAAACTGAAATCAACCCCCTTCCTTCTAGATCTGATTCTCCTTCTGAAATTCATCCCTTTATCCCAATCCATGATCTGAAATCAAGCCTACTATCCCCCAGTGCAGCACTGGTTTCTGACCCTGTCCATTTCTCTCTAGGCAATCTGCCCTTCCCCCTGGATGCAGAAGGAGGTATTTTTTACTTCATCCTTGGTCCAACGCTGAGTCCCAAACACCGTGGATAGGAGGCACTGCAGCAATGCTTGCTACTGGTGGTATTCAGAACTCAGCGCTGGAGCAGAGAGAGAAGATCACATACCTCCTCCTGCCTCCAGAATAGTTGGAGGGGGACAATTGGGGATGAGGGATTGGGGGGGGGGGGGTCGGAAACCATTGCTGGCTTGGGGGAATATTGAGTTTGCTTTCAGATTAGGGTTCAGATTGTGGATTGCGTCACGGTAGTGGAGGCATGGGGGCTGCTTTCAGATCAGGGACTGGGTCCCGGAAGAGGCTGATTTCAGATTGGGGTTTGGAGAACTGGGGGGGAGGAAGGGCAAGATAGCCATGCAAATTTAATCTGGCTATATGTGACTAGGTTTGAGCTAATTTTCAATCACTAGCTAGCCATTCAAGTTATAGCTGAAAATTATCCTAAATTTAGTTGGGTGCAACAAAGTCACGCCCTTTAAATCCTTTAGGGTAGGGAAAAAAGTTCAAACATCAGAAAATTAAAACAAAATGAACTTGTTTTTTGAATCTTTGTTACATTAAATTGTACAATTCCATGACATCGTCTAGACATCCCATCTCACAAGAACATTTTTATTGAGATGAGATAGATCTGCACTTTATCCATTTTTCACTTCCAATATTTTCTAAACAGAACTGGTTCCATCACAACTTTAGATCCATTGGATTGGCTACTACAAAATATATTATGAAGCCCTGACCAATGCAATGATATGAAATGTATTATTTCAGTGATTTTTAATTCTACTGCTGCTTCTCTGTCTAGAATTAGATCATACTCATATTATATTCAAATATGCTGATATTTGTTTTCAGTCTTTACCCAAAGCAGAAAGGAAACATTTGACCTTGACAGACCCAAAAGACAAGGTTAAAATGTGCTTCATCCCCTCCTTGGGTGTACAAAATTAAAATATATGGCTATACAGAAAAAGAAAAAAATTGTTTATAAGAAAAGTTGGGGTTTTTTTTGTAATTTGCAGCTTTTCTCCAAGTACTTGACTGCCCTTTGACCCCTCCCGTCTGATAGAATACTGCCTGGTAGCAAACACAGCAAGCCCCAAATTTCAGAGGTAGCAGCTTTTCATTAAAAAGTGATTTTCTCCAGTTGTGAGGTGTATAATGATGTATTTTAGCAGTACATGGCGGGAGGGGCTTTCAACTTCAATGCTTTCTGAGTCAATGGGATTGCAATGCCTACTTCAATGGTTAGGCAGCCCCAAAGAAATAAACTATTATTAAGTTTGTCACAGGGACACAAGAATATGGCACTTTTAAATCTAATTAAAAAAAAATTCTGCCTGCAAGAAACTGATACAAATACAAAAAAAAGAAAAAACAAATACTGAATTAAAATCCCAAAATTGTCTTGTTTCTCACCAAGCAGTGCCTGCATTATTAATCTCAGCGGGGACCGCCATGGAGAAAGCAGTATTCCTCACTCAAAGGAAATGCGTGCTTGGCAACCATGGGTGGATTTTAAAATTTAAAGGATTGCTTTGATCCGCAAATGCTGGTTTTTAAACGCCCCATTCACTGCAGGTGGGGAGGGAGAGGGCAGGGGGAAAGTGGGAAAAGGCATCTCAAAAAGGGGAAAAGCCCGAGGGGACTTTTTGTGATATCGCAACATCCCTGCCGTTCTTTCCATGGCCACAAAGCTTTCTTGAGAACCCACTCTTCCCGTGACCTGTGGGCTGTTTTTTAAAGGATTTTAGTCCTAACTTCTTTTTGTGCTGTTTTGCTTCTTACAGCAGCTGCCACTGTCCAGTTTTATTTCCTTTTCAGCAGATTTGTTCGTTCGTATCTTTATCCAGCTAGATGTGCAGGGGCATCTCTAGACAGACGTATTTGGGGTGGTGACAGGGGGGTAAGCCAAAATGACATTTCCACACATCACGCCCTCACACCATTAAATTGGCTGTAAAAGATACAATTTTAAAAAAAGTCTCAAATTCATTCTGTGCAATTTAGAGAAAAAAAAAAACAGTTTCAATGTCTCAGTAAAGCAATCATTAAAATTATTAAATAGCCTCACTGAACCAATTTTTCTATATGGATATGAGAGTAAAATATATAAAAGAAGGGACAGAATCTCAATATACAGTACATTCAGACAGTATTCAGACCCCTTCACTTTTTCCACATTTTGTTACGTTACAGCTTTATTCTAAAAATGGATAATATGCGTTTTTCCCCTCCTCAATCTACACACAATACTCCATAATGACAAAGCGAAATCAGGTTTTTAGAAATCTGTGCAAATTAATTTTTAAAAACCTGAAATATCACAATTATATAAGTATTCAGACTCTTTGCTATTAAGCTCTGGAATTTGTTGCCAGAGGATGTGCTTAGTGCAGTTGGTTTAGCTGGGTTTAAAAAAGGTTTGGATAAGTTCTTGGTGGAGAAGTCCATTAACTGCTATTAATCAAGTTTACTTAGGGAGTAACCACTCCTATTAATTGCATCAGTAGTATGGGATCTTCTTGGTGTTTGGGTACTTGCAAGGTTCTTGTGGCCTGGTTTGGCCTCTGTTGGAAACAGGATGCTGGGCTTGATGGACCCTTGGTCTGACCCAGCATGACAATTTCTTATGTTCTTATGAGCTTGGATGCATCCTATTTCAATTGATCATCCTTGAGTTGTTTCTCCAACTTGATAGGGGTCCACCTGTGGTAAATTCAATTGATTGAAAATGATTTGGAAAGGCACACACCTGTCTATATAAGGTTCTACAGTTGACAGTGCATGAAAGCCATGAAGTCGAAGGCATTGTCTATAGACTTTCAGGACAGGATTGTGTTGAGGAACAGATTTGGGGAAGGGTACAAACAAATTGCTGCAGCATTGAAGGTCCCAAAGAACACAGTGGCCTCCATCATTTTTAAATGGAAGAAGTTTGGAACCACCAGGACTCTTCCTAGAGCTGACTGCCCACTCAAATTGAGCAATTGGGGGAGAAGGGCATTGATCAGGGAGGTAACCAAGAACCCAATGGTCACTGACAGAGGTCCAGAGCTCTGCTGTGGAGATTGAAGAACCTTCCAGATGGACAACTACCTATGCAGCACTCCACCAATCAGGTCTCTATGGTAGAGTGGCCAGACAGAAGCCACTCCTCACTAAAAGGTACATGACAGCCTGCTTGGAGTTTGCCAAAAGGCACTTAAAAGACTCTTAGAGTATAAGACACAAGATTCTCTGTTCTGATGAAACCAAGTTTGAATTCTTTGGCCTGAATGCCAAGCTTCATGTCTGGAGGAATCCAGGCACCAATCATCACCTACGGTGAAGCATGTTGGTGGCAGCATCATTTTTCAGCTGCAGGAACTGGGAGACTAGTCAAGATTCAGGAAAAGATGAAGAGAGCAAAGTACAGAGAGATCCTTGATGAAAAACTGCTCCAGAGTGCTCTGGAACTCAGACTGGGCCAACAATTCACCTTCCAACTTGAAAACGACCCTAAGCACCCAGCCAAGACAACACAGGAGTGGCTTTGGGAGAAATCTGTAAATGTCCTTGACTGGCCCAGCCAGAGCCCAGACATAAACCCAATCAAACATCTCTAGAGAGACCTGAAAATAGCTGTGCATTGACGCTCCCCATCCAACCTGACAGATCTTGAAAGAATCTGCAGAGAAGAATGGGAGAAATTCCCCAAATCTAGGTGTGCCAAGATGGTAGTGTCTTACCCAAGAAAACGCTATAATCTTGGCACATCATTGATGTTATCATTTCTGTGTAGGGAAGGAGAGAAATGAGGCTAGGAGGAATAAGGGTATGTGTATTTTATGAAGAGGTGGGTGTGGAATTGGATGGTTTTTAATGTTGAAATTGTATGTTTTTATTTGCTGTAAACCGCCTTGATCTGCTTTGTAAGTTTGGTTTATGCGGTATATAAATATTAAATGAAGTGAAAGACGAGTTTGTAATAGCTGGAAAAGGTGCTTCAACAAAGTACTGAGTAAATGTGATATCTCAGTTTACATTTTTTAAATTAATATGCACAAATTTCTACTTTGTCATTATGGGGTATTATATGTAGACTGAGGAGGAAAACATGCATATTATCCATTACAGAATAAAGATGTAACATATCAAAATGTGGAAAAAGTGAAGGAGTCTGAATACTTTCTGAATGCACTGTAAATCCTGCACCTCCAATTCTATAGATGCACAATCTGCATCTATAGAAAGTCCCCCAACAATGGACCTAGAACATTGACCCTTTCAATTCACCATATAAAAATTAAAAAAAAAAAAAATTTCAAATGTTATTGTCACCTCAATAACAGCAACGCAACACTTTACACTGCCAGTCACTTTGTGAAGTAACAAAACTTAACAAAAAGAAGCTTAGAACCTATATAGCAAACCTGGTCTACCGTGACAGCACCAAATCCAAGGATTCAACATTAGCAACCCTAGCTATGAAGAGGCAGCACTGGAAATATTAAACACCAATATACCTATTAGGAGCAAGAGAGGTGGCCACTTGATCCCTACACAGAAACTACACACCAGCAGAATACCTCACACCACAGTCATACAAGAACACAGAAAGCCCTCGCCAAATATAAGAAACAGACCATAATGTATAAATGGAAACTTGCAGAGAAAAACCGAACCGGAAACAACAAACCAAATGCTACAATAATGGATAAACAGGAACATCACCATTTCTCATAAAACATCAAACAGCAAAATCAAGAACTACAAAACATCAACCGCGCTAACAAAAAGAATAAATATTCCAAAAGAGCTGCAGAACAGAAAAACATCTAATAAATTTAAAAGTCATATTAACATTTTTTTAAATTTACCAGACACCAAGAAAATATTTCAAAAACAGCAGACACATTAAATGATATCCAATAATTAAAAGTAATAGACATAAAAAAAAAAATCCTCCACTCTCCATACCTGATAAATTTGATTTCCAGTCACCCTGAAATTGTCCTGGATTCGTGGGGAAGGTGAAGGGTGCACACACACTTTATCCTCTCTCTCTCATACACACACTAGCACACATGTTTATTCCCATACACACTCCCTCACACACGCATGCTCACTCACTGGCTCTCTTTCCCCTTCACACACACACACACAGGCCTTCTTAGCCTTTGTGGATCTCTCTCGCTCACACCTACACACACCACATTGCTGATGCCTTCCTACTTCTGATGTACCACAGAAGGGAGGATGAGGTGGGAAAATCAAATTGCTTGAAAAAAAACTCTCATAGTGGCTCTCTCCCTCATACACACCCACATGCATAAATTCAGACAGGCTCCCTCACACACACAGGCAGGTTTCCTCTCACACTAACACACAGACCGAGCATCTCCTGCTTTCTTCAGCTGCTGACGCATGGGCTTAGTCAGAGGCTCCACTGGAACACCATCTTCCAACTCTGCAATGTAAGAGCCCCCTCCTGCCATTCCTCCTTGCTTGCCGGCTCCGTAAGTGTAGACAAAACTCGCAGGACTGGTGCTAACTCTAGGCCGCTCTTGCTCATCACAAGATCAGCATGCAGAGCATGCCAACCCCGCGAGGTCCGAATACCCTCGCAGGCCAGCAAACGAGGAGAAAGTGGCGGAACGGCTCCTACTCCTGCCACATATCAGATCTGGGTCCGAGTGGCGTGAGGGCGGAGGTGAGGCATGCGCAGCAACATGAGGAGCCACGTGAGGCCGTAAACGTGTGCACCTGAGCGGGAACAGCGTAAAGGATAACCTTGTTTGAAACTGGGCTGGCAAGCCATTTTTTAGGGGTGGCACTTGAAACCCCTTGGCAATGCAGCCTTTTCTATCTTAACATAGAAACGACAGTCCATGAAGTCTGCCCAGCAAGCTTTTTAAGGTAGTACCTGCCGCGCCTTGCAGGTTATCCCCATGTTTCTCAAGGGTAGTAACTGCCTCTCTGTTATCCCCAAGCCTTAGGATAAGGATAATAATATTTACAGTCAAAACCAAGCAACTGTCGAACCCAGAAATAAATTACTGCTAGCAACATTTTTACTGGGTGATGACCCTTTCTTGAACATTCAGACAATGCTGCTTGACATGCTTTGCTTTTGGACTTGGTCATAGAAGCAGTCCGGTGCTTTTTCCCTTAGGTCTATGTATCAGTATCCGAGACCGTAAACATCAGGGACTGTGTTGTTTGCTGTCTGAATCCAATTCTCCTTTTCTCTTGAAGAGCCTTATTACTCTTCGTATGAGAAAACAAAAAAACGTCAAGAATATCCAGAATAGCTTCTGTAAAACTAAGAACTGAGTCATATCACCCCTGGATAAAGAACTTAGGTCCAACGAAGCCACAATGAGCGAAAGTCAACAGTATGACACAGGAAGTTAAAAGTCACATCTGAATATGAATTTTGAGCTACTCCACCTCGAATGCAGGGGTGTGGCTGTCATCTTAGTCCATTTAGATTCAGGGATAGCCATCTGTAATCCTCAAGAGCAGAAACAGGCCTGATTTTCAGATATCCATAATGAATAATTATGAGGTATATTTGCATACGATGGAGGCAATGCATGCAAATCTACCTCATGCATATTCATTGTGGATCATCTGAAACCTGACCTGTTTCTAGCTCTAGAGGACTGGAGTTGGCTACGCAGAAATAAAGGTGAACTAAAAAGTCATAGGTGACTGTTTTTTGTTGGACTAAATACATTTGCAACTAGCTTTTAAGAATTATACTGTTTTTATCAGATCAGTAGAAAAATGACTAAAGATAACTTATACAAATGTATTAAGCTAGTTTTATATATCAGTACTACCTACAACTTGCTTGTTGACCTTCATTTCCACTGAATTTCTCCACAAAACTGTTCGGCAGAAGCTGAAGTGACAAATTTTGAGCCCCAGTAGGAAATGTCCCTGCTGCAGAGGGTTATTTTAGGATTCAAAGCACTACTAAAGCCCTCAGGGTTCTAAGTGCCTTCAGCAGATTTATTCAAAGCACTTTTGTTTGCTGTTTAAATGTGAAACAATGCCATAAATCATTTTTTTTCTGTCATTTTTAATCATAAGGTAGTCTGTAATATTTATAGTGTAAATCGAGCAAGGGATCACCAAATCCTGTCCTGCAAGCTGATTAGCTAGCCAAATTTGTAGATTAACACGATTTAATTCCATTGTCTGGAGAACTGCTTACATGCATCCCTCCTGCTTAAGGCCCTGATGGGAATAAGATCTATATCTCTAAGCACTGGCCCTTCAGCAGGTTATCTTCCATCCCTTAAATCTTCAGGGACAGGCTAAAAAAAAAAAAAAAGCTATTAAGCTTGGCAAGCTAGATGAAGCCATTGATAGAAAGCAGTAGCAGATCTGGAAGACCTGGCATCCTAACATGTAACGCTTCTGATTTGTGAAGAGTGCCAGTTGTCATAGATATCAAATCCAAGGGCTCCTGTCTGTAGAGTAAAGCTTCTGGAGGTAAAGTGACACCAACGGGCCGATACAGTAAAGTGCGCTCCGGTGGAGCGCACTGTTAGCCCGCATTTAGCCGCGTGTTTTCGACGTGCTATTTTTACCCCTTATACAGTAAGAGGTAATAGCGCGTGGAAAACGCGCGACCAACCCCCCCGAAACTAATAGCGCCCGCAACATGCAAATGCATGTTGATGGCCCTATTAGTTATTCCCGCGCGATTCAGAAAGTAAAATGTGCAGCCAAGCCGCACATTTTACTCTCAGAAATTAACGCCTGCCAAAGGCAGGCGTTAATTTCAGCTGGCACCGGGGAAGTGTACAGAAAAGCAGAAAAAACTGCTTTTCTGTACACCCTCCGACTTAATATCATAGCGATATTAAGTCGGAGATCCCGAAAGTTAAAAAAAATAAAAAATAAAAAATTTAAAAATCTGCCTGCAGGTTGGAAGACGGATGCTCAATTATGCCGGCGTCCATTTTCCAAACCCGTGGCTGTCAGTGGATTTCAGAACCGACGCCGGTAAAACTGAGCGTCGGCTGTCAAACCCGCTGACAACTGCTGCTTCTGTCAAGAAGGAGGCGCTAGGAACGCGCTAGTGTCCCTAGCGCCACCTTTTACCATGGGTCCTCATTTGCATTTTTTGTTTTTCTGAATCGCGCGCACCCGAGCTCTCCCATGGGTTTTTTTATATCGGCCCGCATGCTAGCAGAAACTAATAAGGCTGCTTGCTGCTGCTGTTCTTCCAGCACCAACCATGGTTCATGCAGGGTTAGCATGATGCTGGAAATAAAAGACACGTGCAAAGACATTTTTAATTTCCAGCATTTTGTATTGGTTAGAATGTGATAATGGAATGCTATCTTGAAATGAAATATGAATTCTATGTGGATCAACTAGTCAATGAGCCTCTCTGAATAAAAATGTTTTCAATCGTCCAAAATGAGAAAATGTCCTTTTTGAATAAACACAATGGGGTAATTTTCAAAAGAATTTATGGGGCGGATTTTCATACTCCAGGCGCAAACAAAAGTACACTGGATTTTAGTAGATACGCGCGGAGCCGCGCGTATCTGCTAAAAACCTGGATTGGCGCGCGCAAGGCTATCGATTTTGTATAGCCGGCGCGCGCCGAGCCGCGCAGCCTACCCCCGTTCCCTCCGAGGCCGCTCCGAAATCGGAGCGGCCTCGGAGGGAACTTCCTTTTGCCCTCCCCTCACCTTCCCCTCCCTTCCCCTACCTAACCCACCCACCCGGCCCTGTCTAAGCCCCCACCTTACCTTTGTCGGGGGATTTACGCCTCCCGGAGGGAGGCGTAAATCCCCGCGCGTCAGCGGGCCTCCTGCGCGCCGGGACGCGACCTGGGGGCGGGTCCGGAGGGCGCGGCCACGCCCCCGGGCCGCCCCCGGAACGCTCCCGACACGCCCCGAAAACGCGGCGCGGTTCGGGCCCGCCCCCCGACACGCCCCCTCCGAAAACCCCGGGACTTACGCGAGTCCCGGGGCTCTGCGCGCGCCGGTAGGCCTATGTAAAATAGGCTTACCGGCGCGCAGGGCCCTGCTCGCCTAAATCCGCCCGGTTTTGGGCGGATTTAGGCGAGCAGGGCTCTGATAATCCGCCCCTATATGTGTAAATGTAATATATTACTATAGCAATTTTCAAAAGCCATTTACCCACATAAAGTGCATTTATCCTATGGACAAATCAATAGCATATATTGTAGCAATTTTCAAAAGCCCACTTATATGGGTAAAGTGCATTTGCACGTGTAAAATTTAATTTTAAGGGGGTAAATGCTTTTTAAAATCAAACCCTGTGTGTTCAGTTGTATTACCCACAGGAGCAAAAGCTCTGCTTATGTACAGGGAGCTGAAATATAAATGTGTGTCATCCAGTTTAGCCATTACAGTTTCATCTAATAGCACACTTACTAGGCTGATTCATCAAGTCCTTTTCCCATAGATACAGAATGAGAAAATACCTTAATGAACCAGGACTTTGCTGGTCAATGTCTCCTTCCAACTTTGACTATGTGAAAATGGGTGGTCTTTTATAAAAGACCGTGCCAAGGGAATGCACATAATTCATGTTGACATATTTATGGTAACCTCTAGCCTAGCAACTCTCTGATCTTCCAAAGAAAAAAAAAAAAAAAGACACCAAAAAGACACCTTTCATAGAACAGTCTACATCAACACCCAGTTTTAGAAAGAAAAAAAACCACAGATGGTTTACAGATTAGATAGGACCAAAGTCCAACCAGAGAAAACAGGACTGCCCCACTTGGTCTGGAATGATAATGTCAATTAATTGATATGGCAAATAGCTGTAATCTCGAAACAAACACAAAGGGTAGTCTTGTCTAAAATTAATGAGAGATGATAGTCAAAGAAACTTCTGAATGACTTGTGCTAACCATCTCTGGAAAGCTTATCCAACCCTAAGAAAACAGCTTTATCAGTCAAATGGTTGCATGCAGATCATCACACATTAACAAGTCCACACTTGATTACCCTCAGCATTTCAGAGAAAGTCAAGCATTGGATGAATGTACATGGTGAGCACTGGGCAGACTGGGTAGGCAAAGTGGTCTTTATCTGCCGGTATCTACTATGCTAACTATAATTGTTTCTGCCTTCTAGCCTTTGATATGTGGGGCATTCTTGTGCATTAATGGGCAGTTGCTCATTACAGACCCAAATATTAACTATAAACTTGTATCAATATGTAACTGCTTCCCTCTTCCTCCTCTCCTTTTCTTAAATGAAATGAAATGTGATTTAACTCAGTTTTGCCCACCTGACATCCACATTACGAAAATTCTCACTAATATACCAATATTTATCAATCAATTGAGCCTGGAAATAGCTGCGCTGTCATTAAATATAGCAGAAGAAAATAGCAAACGCATTCCAATGTATGCTAAAGATGAATTTAATCTTAACACAGAATAAAAATTCCACTAACATCTTATTTACAGATCTTTATCATATTGTCATGGAATATTGGCTCAACTGTGGACTGTGTGTTTGATTGGGAAAGTCCAAGATTGTAAACTCATATATTAACTTCTCTGTGAGGCATAAAGTATTAAGAAGGCATGGGGTGAATTATCAAAATGTTACATGTGTAAAAATTAGCATATATGTAGGGAAGTAGCGCCTTCTCACGTATTTCGTATTTTCTAAAAGTCAATAATATGCACATATTTTCACTTTCGCATGCACGTATAGGCACCGAAAAAAGGGATAATCTAGAGGTGTTCCCGGCGGATCAGCACTTATGTGCGCAAGTTACTATTTTAAGACACCTATATACGTACAATTGCTAACTTAATGGCATATTTCTACACCTGCTAATTATCTTGCGTAATGTGCTTATTGTGTAGTACTGACTGGAACTGGAAGGAGTTCAGACTGAAGAACAATGAAAATCTCGATGACCTGGAAAAGGACTGTGAGAACTGGTGGATTAACTGGTAAACTGGTTAATTTCATTTACGTGCGCATTTTATAAAATTGCCCAATTTGCACAACTAAGTCCTACTTTACTTTTGCATGTAAAACATATGGGTGTATATTTTTAAATTAGATAGGAAAAAGTACAAGCATTCCCTACATCAATATGCATGGTTTCAATGTAATGCATTATTCACACACAAGCCTACATGCACACATAGGGGTAGATTTTATAAATTTACGCAAGTGCGTACTTTTGTTCGCGCACCAGGCGCGAACAAAAGTACGCTGGATTTTATAAGATACGCGTGTAGCCGCGCATATCTTATAAAATCCGGGGTCGGCGCACGCAAGGGGGTGCACACGTCCCGGGGCTGTGCGCACGCCGGCGGCCTATGCAAAATAGGCACGCCGGCGCACAAGTGCCCTGCGCGCGTAAATCCGGCCAGATTTACGCGCACAGGGCTTTTAAAATCCGGCCCATATGTTGCAGAATAGAGATATAATATTTAACAATATAGGTAACTATTTTTTAACACAATAAAACATATAGTTCCCAGTCATGAATAGTCATTGTAGGAGGACCAGAGGTTCCTACATTTGTTGTCCACCATTAAGAGGCATTCATCTTGTTTAACTATACTTCAAAATCTGCAGGCTGTACCATTTGCCAAAGCACACCTAATTCTTGCTTTTATTCCTTGGTGATCCGAAATGGCAAAATGATACTAAGACAGTGTCTCCAGTGTTAGTGGTACAGTGCACTGACAAAGCATGAAGTATCAAAGCATGTAGCACATACTAAGGATTATCACTAAATTTTAACAGTCTGAAAATACGTGAATGTATCACAGTTTTACAACTTCTGTTAATTCTGCCATCATAATCTCTGATGTCAGATGAAACCATTTACCATTTGTTACAGTTGGGATAAACTACTACTTGCAAAAGGTCCTGGAAGCCACAGGAAGAAGATACTAAACATGTATGTCCTACAGGAGAGAAAAGCCAGGAGGGATATGACAGAGACCTTTAAATACCTCAAAGGTATTAATGGTGCACAAAAGGAAGTTGAACAACTAGGGCTCATGATGAAGAACTCCAAGGAGGAAGATGCAGAAATAATGTCAGGAAATATTTTTCACAGACAGCAGGATGGATGTCTGGAATGCCCTTCAGAAGGAGATGGTAGAGATAAAAATGGTAGTGTAATTAAAAAACCGTGTGGGATAAGCACAGAGGATAATTAGTGGCAAGAAGATGGAAATAAAGTATATGAATGGAGCTGCAGTTACAACCCCAAAACAGAAGTGGTATGACTTTGTCAAGGCTCAAGGAAAGCACAGGGAGGCCAATAGTGTGATGACCATGACAGACGTGACCAAGCTTGGGGGGAGGGCTGAGAAGACAAAAGGGGGGAGTTGGTGCTGGGTTGCATTTGGGAATTTTATATGCAGATTAGGGTTGTATGTTCTTTTAAAAATGGATGGTAATCCAAACCAAAAGTGGCAGTTTTTTTGTTTCATTTTGTCAATCTGAAACAAATTGAAAATGGTCCTGAAAACTCTGCAAATAGCACACACTATTTTCTGAAGTGAATAAAAACAAAAATAACCATTAAAAAAAATCCAAAATGAATATGGAACTTAAAACAACTCAGGAATGAAGGAAATGAACCAAAATAAAAAAAAAACACTGGCTGTGTACATCCTTACCGCACATCTACCAAAAGAGGGTGAATCTCAGCTAGGCAGATGGCCCATTTTGGTCTTTACCTGCTGGCTGTTACTAAGCTAGCAGGCAAGCTCACGTGTCTAAATTAAGCTCTGACAGGATGGAATTCATGCTGAATCTGATTTTCTGTCTACTTCTCCAAAGGAACGTCCCACCTCAAGATGTACCAGCTGGGTACAGGTTGAATGGATCCTGGCAGCTGCTGCATTCTTTCCCTGAGAAAGGCCTGCCTGCCAGAAAATGCTTGCAGGTGAATTCCAGAGCCCTTTCAAGTTCATCTGATCTACACTGATGACTTGTGAGCACATTTATCTCTCTATTTGCAGGATAATTAATGAGGTCAGTGTATTCTTTTCCATGGATCAAGTATAAATCACCTTTCACTGAGCCAGGTAGATTATCCAGCAGGGTGAGAACACTCTCATTTGTCAGTGGTGGTCCTATATCACAAATGGATTCTGCAGAGGCCTGGGAGTTATCTGAGAAGAAATGCATCACTTGTAGCAGCATGACACAAGCAGTTTTGTCATGAAGAGAGAAAATGTGCACAGTAAAACTGCTTTTACTGTTGTACCTAATGATAAATGAAAGGTTATACTGAGGATGGCACATACAGGGTCCTGGAATTGTCAGAAAAGCATTAGTTGCAATGCTATTATCATTCCTTTAAGCATTATGGGTTCTAGCCATCAGTGCTGGAATTGTCTATTACCCATCTGTTCTTCCATTATTTTCTGGGATACTAATGTCCTTGGTTATAAATGCATGGATAAGAATTGGAAATGAACAACATTCTACGTGTTATTAGTCTTTTTTTAATATGTTTTCTAAGTAAGATAAAGATCTGCTCAATTAGATTTGGGGATGTTATTGTTTGTATATTTACCTATATTGTGATATATATATATATATTATATACACACACTGTCTGATGCTACTTGGAATTTTTTTTCATGTTTGTATTTCTGGAATTCTCTCTAACTAGTCTGAAATGGAAAAGAAAAAAAGAAAATTGTCTTGCTTGACAATTTTCTTTATGCTAACATCTGCAATAGTTAAGATCAAGTATTTCCTGTCGTTTCCTGTGAACCTTCCTCCCTACAACTCAACTTCAGATTGTCCTTGAATTGCATTTCTATGGAAAATGTCATCTGCCTGTCAAATCTAGTTGAATATTTCTATTTCTATTCCCTTTTCCTCCTTTCCTGCAATGAGTTCATTTTAAGCCTTTCTTTGTGGAGTTTGTACTGCAGGCCTTTTAGTAGCACTCTTCTAAACCGCTTCCATCCTCTCAATATCCATACAATGGTGTGGCCTCCAGAACTGAACCCAGTATCCAATGTGACCTCTACACAACATAATACTTTGGAATGTGCATTCATTTATACTATGAATGACTCCTATTTTCCGTTCCATTCATTCCAACTGAAACGAAAATCAAGTCATTCAAAAATAATTTTTGACTATTTTCATTTTGGCATAAAAGCATATGCTATTAGCAAAATACTACTCTCCTTACCCCTTCTATGAGGGTCTCTGTAGCAAAAGGGAGAGAAGCAGTCCCCGCTTGCCCCTGCCTTGTGGTCCCTAATTGAAAAATGGCACGGGCTGGCTGTGAGACATATTGCCACTGGCCTCAGAGCCGCTGCCACCATTTTTAGGAGCGGTGGGTAAGGAGTAAGTGGGCATCACTCTAGCCCCTTTTTGTTATGGAGGCCCCTTCGTAAGTGGGGGCTGTGGGGAGGAGGAGCATTATTTCTGTTCTTTTTATTAGTAGTATTTTTATTTCATTTTGGAAAACAAGTCAAACCTCAAAAAAACAGGCTATCTGAAAGACTGAATTTTAAACAAAGTGAAATGAAAAAATGATTGGAAACAAAAATTTGCTCTGTGCACATCCTTAGTAATATTGTCGCCTATTCTCTGCATCTAAGCATCCTGCTAACTTTCTCAGTAGTTTTATCACATTAAATGGATACTTTGAGGTAATCTGAAATGATTTTTCCTCATTTTTGTTGGACAGATTCCAGGTTTTTTTTCTTTTAATTTAAATGGGGCAAATGAACTTTTGCATCTCAAGTGCCTGATTTTACGCTTTTTAGCAGTAAAGCTCATTTTCAAACCTTTGATTGTTCTTCCAATTTTTTTTTAACGCTCTCTTTCCCTTTTTCACCTCCTCCAGCATCTCTAAGCTGTTACAGACTTTTGTATCATCTGCAGCTGGCAATCACTCTCTGGAGGCACTACATTTCTGATAGGACTGGGGATATGATTAGAATATCATTCAGATACAAACATAAGCACAGTCCTTAAATCAAAAGGGAACCTGCGGATGAGATCATAAACTATGTGAACACAATGGGCTAAGGCAAATGTGAAGAGGAAAGCCATGTAGTGAAAACAGAAGTCCCTACATACAAAAACAGAGAAATCTCTGATAGCATTTGGCAACCTGCAAGTATATTAGATATGCCTGCAGCATTTCCAGAGAGAGACAAGAAAATCCCTGAACCAGGTGGCACAGAACTCCATCATGAAGTAGCAAATTTAGACAAAATTATTTAGAAATTTCAAATCCCGGCAATAGCCTCCCGAGTTCGGGGAACCCGGGAAATAACTGGAACGCATTATTGAGAAATCCTGTTTTAGAGTAGTCGGTTGATAAACTGTTTTCAGGAGCGCAAAGGCCTTTGCTGGCTCTTCCAGAACGCACGAGCTCAGGCAAAGGGGAAAAGGTAACCATTCTAGATACGGTCAGGACCAAGAGCTCCTGGATGATCTTGATCCAAATATGAAAGATTTTTCAGTCTCCTCCTCCCCTCTCCCACAGTTCTTTCCATCTCTCGGCACTGGTGTCAGAATGTGTTTCTTTGATTGCTTTTGCTCTGATTGCCTCCAAGTCCCTTGGAACTAATGGATGTGAAAGGTCTAGTAGCACTTGAGATATAAAAAGGCAGAAATCTTAATCTGGGGTGTGAAAGCTCTGAGAACCGCGTCCCGGTCTGTCCAGAGGGAGAAGAGTGCTTGGTGCCGGGCCAGATAAAACAGGATTAAGAAATGCACAGAAAGCGAGGCTATGGAAAATGCTGAGGTCAGAGGGAAGCCAGTTCTCAAAGTAATGTAAGCACGTTAAAACAAATTAACGTGGCCGGAATTGCCCTACGCTGTCCAGTTAAAAGTACAGGCAGGCTTCCACAGGATGCACACTTTGAGCTACTACGGGATAAAAGAAGCATTCCCCTAGGAAAGTTTAGGGCGAAGGAGTAAAACTGTGTGTGTGTACTTGGCACTTTCAAAAGTGTGTGTGGCCACAGGCACAAAACAGCAGGTGTAACATTTGTGGATGCTTTCAGCGTGCAAACAAAGGCAGGACTGAGGGCCTGATTCACTCGGCTTTCTTCCCATAGATACAGAATGGAAGAAAAGGCTTATTAAATCAGGCCATTAGTAGCAGTGTTCAATACATTCCTCAAAATATCATTGTGACTGCCTCCTAGCTTGTTGCCACCTGTTTTGCTTCTTCTTTTTCTGTCCTACTGCATTTCACATCTTCCGCATTTTGGAATAAAAGGAGCACACCTTTTCTGATGGGCACAACTTCTGCGTTTCAAACACCTATCCCTGGAGCCAAACCCCTGCTGCGTCCGCTGGATCAATAGGATTCTTTTTTTTTTTTTTATTCTTTTTTTTGACCTGGCCATTTTCTCCTCCTTCTGCGTCAGAACCCGGGCGTTATCTCCCCTGTTTTATACCCCCTCCGATTTACTTTAGTCCAGTCTCAGCAGTGGCAGTCCTTGGCTGGGGGCAAGGGAGATGATTTGCACCATGGGGGTCTTCTGAAACCCTGCTAGCCTGGGTCTTAAATCCAGCCACCGGGTGCTCCACCACAGGCCATGACCACCGGATCTCCAGCTGAGGAGACTAAGAAAGGGCAGGACCTACCTCAATGATCAGGGGAACAATTGCTTAATATGGGGGGGTGCAGCCACAAATATTTTGTTTTATGTCATTTCACATTAGTGTGTGCTAAATACAGGAGAATTTTCAAAGGAGTTACACATATAAAATGTGGAACTCACAGCAATTTTCAAAAGTCATTTACCCATGCTGAGGGCACTTAATGCAGGTAAAGCCTATGGACAACTCAATGGCATATACTGTAACAATTTTCAAAAGCCCACTTACACATGTTAAACCCAGTTTTAAGCACGTAAAGGCTTCAGAAAAATCAGGCCCTACGTGTGCACTAAAAAAGCAGTGCCCAGGAGACAAAGCAAATACCACACCCCTATTTAAGAACTTTCAAAAACCTTTCCTTGAAAGGAAAATGAAGTGAGAATAAAGGAGAATCTTAAATGATTTTGATCACATCAATTGCCCAGTGAATTATTTTAGAAACATATCTGATTACACCAACATGTTAAATCAGTGCCGACATATACAAGATACCCATTGAAAAGTACTGGATTATATTTTTATACTAGAGGCTTTTTAGAAACAGCGGCAAAAAGGGATTTGACAACAGAGGAAGGCAGAAAAGACTATGGATGGCAGGTAGACATCTGAACTGCAAGCAGGTACAGCAGAGCTTCACTGGCCTCAGAACGAAAGCTATTTACTTACGCTCCCAGTGCCACCACCCTTATCTTTTCAATAAGCCATATTAAAACATCATTTAGCCGCAGCAAGTTACACAGAGCTATCAGTAACATCCCCAACAGCATCTCACACAGCTCAGAGCAGGAAGGCCTTAGTGTATCAATGACAGGGCTAGCGTTACAGCCTTCAGAATAAATAAATTAACCTTTGTATGCAGCAGCCTCACTGGTGGGAGGGCACATTCCAGATCGCAGCTCATGCCAATTTCACACAAACACTGCAGCTACTGGACAGGTTTCTGCCAGGAGACCCCAGGCAATTCTGTTCGGGTGATAAACTCGGAAAACGAAAAAAAAATATCATCCCCCCCCCCCCCCCCCCAACACAAAAAGAGGAGCTAAAAATACTTCTTCCCTTTTCAAGATTATGTTTTGGTTCACAATAAACAAGGGAAGGAAACGAACACTCCTTGAAACCAGACTTTATAATGAGATTATTTCTGCTTTGTGAATGAACACAGCAGCACGGTACCACAGTAACACAGTAGATGACTGCAGATAGGGACCAGCAGGCCCATCCAGTCTGCACGCTTAAGGCCCAATTTTAAAAATGGCCACGCGTGTAAAAATTGGCACTTATGCGTGTGGCCGGGCCCTGCGCGCACCAAGCGCATTTTCAAAGGGGCCAGGCCACACGCATAAGTGCCGATACGCGCACAAGTGCCGGGCCGGAGGGTGTGGTCTCGGCGGGATGGAGGCTGGCCGGGACAGCAGCCGTCCCAGGGAAGCCCACGCTAGCAGCCGGCCAGCGCGCGCAAACTACTTCAGCTCCAGGGGAGCAGTAAAATTTTAAAAAACATAAGTTGCTGGGAAGGGTTTAGGGGGCAGGGAGGAGAGGGGGAGAGGAAGGGAGTTTAGGTAGCGGGGTAGGGAAGTTCCCTAACCCCCCTACCTATGCGTTACCGCGCACAGTTAGCAAAAGGTTCACCCTCCCTGCTCGCGACACCCGCACATGCACGCGGGGGTTTTAAAATCCGGCGCACGTGTGGCCTGGCCCTTTTGAAAATGCGCTTGGTGCGCGCAGGGCCCGGCCACATGCATAAGTGCCAATTTTTACACGCGTGGCCATTTTAAAATTGGGCCTTAAGCGTGCAGACTGGGTGGGCCTGCTGGTCCCTATCTGCAGTCATCTACTGTGTTACTGTGGTACCGCGCTGCTGTGTTCATTCACAAAGCAGAAATAATCTTTGCCTCCTGTGCGTGTGGCCATCAGATTTTATAACATGCGTGAGCCAGGAACCGCGAGCACATGGACACGCGTGCGCTCCTTTTAAAATCTACCCCTTAGGTTCTCTACCACTTTAGGTACATCAGGGCTTCCCGATCCTGTCCTGGAGACCTCATGATATCCACAACCAATATGCATGAGATAAATTGGCAAAGTTATCCCATGCATATACACTATGGATACCCTGAAAAGCCACCAGGCCGTGGGATCCCGAGGAAGCCCCAGGAAGAATGAGCAAATAAATTACCGGTGTTAAACCAACACCAGTTCTCTACCCCCTCCATGTTATTTTACCATACGTCTCTACCCTGTTCCCCTATCACTACCCTCTACATCCGACCCAAAAATATTCAAATTCTGATACAGTGCTGCCCTCCACCACATCGGACTTGGGATGTGAAAGAGCACAAGCAACAAAGGCTTCTCCGAATAAAGGAAGAGAGAGTTGAACTGCCTCAGCTCACATGAATGACTCAGAATTTGTCAGCGTCTGCCCAGCAAAAATACTGGTAAATATATTGCATACATTAAAAAAAAATAATTTACTAGCAGTCTCACACAAAGAGAAAAAAAAATACCTTACCCTCTATTCCGTCAGATACAAAGCAAACCTACGAAAGGGGAGCATGCATGGTAATGAAGGCAGCAGCTTTCCTCGCTGGGTGTGCAGGGATTTAGGATTCATGCTGCTCCCAGCCTTGCATTAGCCCGATAAGCAGAACGGAGCAATTTGCTACTCATTTTTTCAACAAGGCCTAATCAATTTGAGTTGAAAATATATTGAAACACTGAGCGAACTGCCATCGCCCGACGCAAAAAAAAATGTTAATCAATTTGGGAACTTTAAGTCAACCCCCTGCTATTCACGAGGGCTTTCCAATCCTGTTTTGCAGTCGTTTGTCGGTTGTTTTGAATAGGCTAATGACCATGCAAGCAGCAGGCAAGCGCTGCCGGACACAGGCCCTCCTGGAAGAGGAAGCAACATTGAAACCCCGCATTATGTGGCACGTAGGCAGAGCTGTGATACCACCCTGCAGCCAGCCGTCTGCTTCATCTACCCTTCCACATCCTTCATATCAATCAACCCATGACAGCAGAACCCTAACTGCTAGAAGAAGTTACATACTGTATAACAGTTACTGAACTAGTAAACCCACTTTCTTTTCTTCTTTTTTTAACAAAAGGTTTGTTGAAAAGAAGGTCCTCCTGGTAGCTATGTCTGTTCAGTATCTAAGCACAGAAAAGGTGGGTGCGACGCGTAATCCTGTTGGGTGGATTTTATGGCATCTTGGAAAGTAATGAATAATACAACAGAGAACCGTCTTCTTATTT
This sequence comes from Rhinatrema bivittatum, assembly GCF_901001135.1. Taxonomy (NCBI): domain Eukaryota; kingdom Metazoa; phylum Chordata; class Amphibia; order Gymnophiona; family Rhinatrematidae; genus Rhinatrema; species Rhinatrema bivittatum. The sequence goes on from NC_042623.1 coordinate 148,130,656, forward strand.
TTCAATTCTAATCGTTCTATCAGTTTATTCTGTCACACTGTTTCCCATGAGAGCCAATCTGAAAATCATCGGGGAGGGCGGTGCTTAACTCAAACACAAAATAACAGCACCCTCAGCAAAAAAAAAGAGAAAAAAAAACCCCCAAAACGGCGGGTAGTGGGTGTGACTGACTGGCCTGTATTTAAAAGTCCAGGTAAGGCTGGTCATGGAAAAGACTCATGCGGTCAAAACAAAAGCTAGAGAAGCACTCAAAGTCCCACCAGTCATTCTTATCCCAAGCCCCAGCTCATCCCCACCAGTCTCCTTCCCTTCCCCACCTCTTGCAGCCCCTCCACAGCACAGTGTCTCCTCCCCACCCTTGCTTGTCCCCACCACTTTCTCCCTCAAGACCGCCTTCCATTTTTCTCTCACATTCTCCTAATCTTCTTCCTCTCTCCATGGTATCTTTTCCCCCTCCCTTCTTTACTCTCTGCACTTTTAGAACATGCCATACTGGGTCAGACCAAGGGTCCATCAAGCCCAGCATCCTGTTTCCAACAGTGGCCAATCCAGGCCATAAGAACCTGACAAGTACCTAAAAACTAAGTCTATTCCATGTTACTGTTGCTAATGGCAGTGGCTATTTTCTAAGTCAACTCAATTAATAGCAGGTAATGGACTTCTCCTCCAAGAACTTATCCAAACCTTTTTTAAACCCAGCTATACTAACTGCACTAACCACATCCTCTGGCAACAAATTCCAGAGTTTAATTGTGCGTTGAGTAAAAACTCTTCACCAAACTTAAAATAACTTTCCAACCTTTGTAAATTATCCTTCTGCCTGGGCATATTTTGAATTGTATTTTGGGTCAGGCCCACCCTTCTCTGTTCCCCTCTCAGTTCCTTTTCCAGCAGCATCCTCCTCATCCCTCCCTTAGCCAGATCCTTTCCTCTGTAGGCTTAATTCACTCATCCCCCTCACCGCTCCCCACCCCATCCCCTTCCTCAGAAACATCAACCTTCCTTTCATTGACGGGCTCTCAATTTGTGATTTCCCTTCCTCCACAGGCTTAGCCCCCCATGAGCCCAGGTGCGACTCTTTTATGGTACTTCTCCTGCTTTCCCACCCTTTGCAGCTCTTGTCTTGGTCCAATGCCTACAGAGTCCACCTAAGACACTCCGGCACCTGCATATCCTCAGCCCTGGCAGCTCAACAGTCAGCATCTCCCCCAGTTCTAGGGCCACAGCTGCATGTGGTGCCTCCCACTCTCTGTTTGGAATCACCCCGGAAGTGATTGTTGTATCCCGTGGGATATAACAGGGGAAATTATTATTATTATTGTCAAGCTTTTGCCATAGCCCCTCTCAATATTGGAGTTGCCAAGGGGAAGCAATATTTAAGTGAGATTTTCAGCCCATGGTATCAATGTCACCACAATTACTTCCCCTTCCCCAACCTTCCAGTAAAATATAGCATTTACCCCAATGATTGCAGGGCTGGAAGAAATGGACAAATACTACACCCTGGACCCTTCCCAGCTAGCACGGCACTCTTCATCAAACTTAAAATAACTTTCCAACCTTTGTGTCTATAATTTGAATTTATCCTCTGCCTCTGCTTGCTCTTGGCTTTATCTTAGTGCCCTCTTTACGCCCTTCATTCCTTTTCTGGTCTTCCTCTCATTTCTTTATCATTCCTTTTATTTTTCTTCCATGTATATATGTTTTTCTGTCTGCCAGCTGTGTCTCCCAGCTTATCTACTCTCATCCACTTCCTGCCACTTCCTGCCACTTCCATCCCTCTCTTCACAACTTCATGCCTCTTCCCTTCACCATGATTCTCTCCACCTCTCGGTTTACCTTCCTTCCTCTCCGTCTCACACAGCTCTTCTTCATCTCTCTCACACTCTAAAGTTCCCCTCACCTATCCTCACATCCAAACTCTTCCAATAACAGCCCATGTCGCCTCTCCCATCCCCTTCATTCTCTCTGCTCCTCTTCCCCTCACAGGTCCACTCCTAGCCAGCATTCCCTCCCTATCTCCCAACAATTCTGTCAGCCCCTCTCTCCCCCATCATATTGCCATACATAAAAATGGTGCTGTACGCTGGGGTGAATGCGCCGGAGTTAATTCATTCCATTGCGACCCCCATTGGATGGCGTCATTGTGCTTTGTAGCGAAGAAAGAAGAGGATGCGTGAAAAGGAGCTCCAAGGCCTGGGCCTGACCATGGACCAAGGCCCTGGCATCAGGACCCAGCGGTCAGCTCATGGTTTCAGGACCCAGGGCATCAGGACCCAGGGTCAGCTCATGGTTTCGGGGTTGGATCTGGGCTGAGGCCCCAGCATCGGGCCTCGGCGTTGGGACCTGTCCTCCGGGTCAAGTTGCGGCATCGGGCCTGGGTCCGACCGAGGTTTTGGCATCAGGACCCAGCCTCTGGGCCCCAGCTTAGGTTGAGGCCCAGGCATTGAGCCTAGGGCTAGGCTGAAGCCTTGGCCTTGCATAGGTCTAGTCTGAACTGGCGGCTCCCTACCGGATCAGGTAAATGGGGGCCAGGGGATCCTGGCCCCAGTAATTTTCTGGGAGGGTAGGAGGGAATGCTATTCAACATATATCTCTTACCCCTATGCCACCTACTGGCGGGTCTGGGCATCACACATTACATATACGCCGACGATATCCAGTTAATACTACCCATTGACGACACAATCGAAAAAACATTAAAAATAACAAATATGTATCTGGATATCATCAAACAACTGCTAAACCAAATGGAGCTAGTAATTAATATTGAGAAAACAGAATTTATACATTTAGAACGAAAAAGAACGGAGATCGTTCAAAACCCAATTATACTCAATAACAACCAAAAAATAGAATTTGCAGATAAAGTACGGAACCTAGGCGTAATAATTGACACAGAACTAGGCTTAAAACAACACATATCTCTAAAAGTAAAGGAAGGATACGCCAAACTAATGGTGCTGAGAAGACTTAAACCTCTTCTAACAACCGCCAACTTCCGATCAGTACTCCAAGCGCTGATCTTTGCTAGTATCGATTACTGTAACGCCCTTATGCTAGGCCTACCATACACGTCACTAAGACCACTACAGATATTACAAAACACAGCTGCTAGAATTTTAACCGGCAAAAGCAAAAGAGACCACATCACAGAAACCCTAGCAGAATTACACTGGCTACCCATTGAACAAAGAATTCAGTACAAAACACTATGCACCATACATAAATTAATACACAATGAAAAAGCAGATTGGCTGAACACAGCCCTTCGTGTACACGTCCCAAATAGGAATCTGAGATCTGCCAACAAAGCACTCCTAACTATTCCATCAGTCAAAACAGCTAGACTCACACAAGTAAGAGAAAGAGCTCTATCCTTGGTAGGACCCATACTTTGGAACACCATGCCCACAGAGTTGAGACTACAAAGCAACAACAAAACCTTCAGAAAAAATCTAAAAACCTGGCTTTTTAAACTAGCTTACCAAAAAGAGAAAGGAGAATAGTACTCAAGGGAAAGCAGGTACAAACAAGTGAACAACAAACACATAACCAAAATCAATGTGTGTAATTTTAATCAGATTAAGTTTCATTCTTTTAAAGCTCAGCAAAAGGATGAAAGTACAATGATAAAGGTAATCTAGTAACTAAACTGTGAAAATATGAATCGGAAATGACTCATTACACTTACCAATTTATATCATTTACAAACTATGTTACCGACCCTAAAATGGCACCTATGTAACTTAAGATACGTTAGCCTCATTTTATGTGCCTTAATGTAAACCGTTGTGACAGTTCCCACCAAACGACGGTATAGAAAAATGTTAAATACATAAATAAATAAATAAATAACATTTTTGGCCGTTTTTTTTTTTTTAAGGGGGCGGGGTTAATTGCTTAATTTGGGTTTTTTTTCACACAGATGAAACAAATCAAGAAATCCATGAACTGAAATTTGTGGGAAAATAAAACCTCCTGAAAATGAACCGAAAAACAAAAACACTTTTTTTTCCCTGCACATCCCTGTTCCTCATATTCATACTTGATTTTTGCACTTCAGTTCAAAACCTTGTCCACGTCGCCTAATTTCTCCTGACTCCCCTGTAAAATCACCTAGCATAAGCTATAACATATTAAAAAAAAAAAGGGTGAGCTTTAACTATACGACTGTGAATGCTGTGTAGATTTACATTATAAGATTGCTGTAAACTATAGAGGGGCCAACTTTTCATTCCTTGTATTTGTTTATAACAGAATGTCTTATGACCAGAAATTCATATAACCAGTATGTCTATGGCCCATGAGACAACAACAAAAACATCATTCTTGTAAGTTAACATATCCAGGGAACTTATTTACAATACAAAACCTCTTATCTGCAAGTTCAAAACGAACTCATAATGTCCTCTTGATTGCAAGCAAAACAAGATGCCTCCTGGCAACTGCTGTGATCCTTGGCAGATGCATGATAAGACTCTTTAGAAGACAGAGCAAATGCTTCAGTGATCCAAGAGAATTCTCTCTCAGGCAAGCGTACCCTACAGGAAGTATGGTAGGAGGTCGAGTGCACACGGTTTGAAGAATGGAAAGCCCCAGTGGTGTAAACATTGACAGAAATGTTACACCATGTAAGTTCCCTGACTCTTCTGCACAGCAGAGCCCACCTGTTGAGGCCTATGCACAAGCCAACTCCATTTCAACCAATCTCACACATACGAGATAGAAAATGTTATTTACAAACACATAAAAAACGTGTACGAAGAAAGAGGAGGTAACTGATTGTAAGAAATACCAAAAATACACATTTTGGGTCTTCCCCTACTGATATAGTCTGCTGAATGATAAATATGGAAAATTTGGGCAGACTGTGTAATGGCAAATATCTATGGTGCAGGATCAGGTGGAATCTTCTCTCCATATATACCGGTATATATATATATATAATGGCTTAGAGCGGATTGTGGTGTCTGTCAGGCACCTGTCACTGCAACTCTGGAAGCGAGGGGGCACTGTTTGCCATCAAATGTGGGAACTTTGCAAACAGTGCCGGCTAGCACGCTCTGCAAAGCCACGGGAGGCTACAGAATAGAAGAGGGCTGCGGAGCCAGAAGAAGGTAGAAGACTGGGCTGGGAGGAAAAGACAGGAAGGTAGTGTGGCCAGTTACAATGACAGAAATAGGATTTTCCTGCCCCCAGGCACTGTTGGTGCTGTCAGAGCCCATGCCCCCATCCAGCCCTGTAAGGCCAGACAAAATTGAATTTTAAAATTCTGAATCACGCAGGCAAATATTTCCATCTTTTATAAATTAGAGTATAAAAGTAAGGTAGTCTTCCAACCTTGCTTGTAACTAATGAATACCACCGTGCACCCAGTTCAATCAGGCACCCTCAGTTGAAGCCTATGGTATACAGAAGGGGCAAAGCTGGATATTCTGCAGTGCAGGGTCGGAATTTAATGCTTCAGTTCCTTGCTTCTTCAGTATTTCAGTTGCTCAAGAGCTAGAATGGCTGTTTGACACCAGCCCAAAAATAACAAAGTGGAATAACTGGAAAAAGCATGACTTAATCACCTGGGAGTTTTAGGTGGAACCAAGGTCCCTGATTTGAAACATGCAAGAGTTCCACATATACATTTGTGGCCATGTGAGCTTATTATCTGCTACAGGCACAGACAGTCGGATATAAATGACAATTAGGAAGGCGTATCCGGAATGGCTAAGGGCTGAGCAGTGAATAAACACTTACGAACTTTCTCTTGCATGGAGGATTGTTGACTTAGAAAAGTGAAATCATGTCAGGTGTTATGCTAATCAAATGCCAAAAATAAATAAAATAAACAGCAGACGCAAATAATCCAGTCTGAGCAGGTAATAAATTATAAAGCTTGAGGGATTTGGCCTGAATCAGCTCTCATTAGAGACGCCATGGCAAGAAAAAGAGACACAAACAGATCATTAGAAAAAAAGCAGCAGTTTCTAAACTGATGGTGAACAGTCACATCTTTTGTGCAAAACATGCTGCAATTTAATGCAATTCCCAACAGCTGGCAGCTGAAAAACCCAGATTTCTGCTTTGCTAGGAAAATTATGACCAACTTCCAAAGTATATTTTGCGCATTCATCAATAAATACGGCAGGCTGGTCCCGTGATGGAGGCTGCAGCTCACATGGGGGACTGGGTTCAGATCCATCGGGGTTTGTCAGGCCTGGGTACGCCACTGCAATGGCATCAATTACCCTCAGGGAGGGAGGGAGAAAGGAAAGATGGCGGCTGTTGCAGTGGCAATCCCTGCCAGCCAAGGAGTGGCATGAAGCCTGGTAAAGTGCACCCTCTGACCTTAGGTCGTCAAGGTTACATAGGGCCAACTGCGCATGCCATCTGGGGAGAAATTATCAACAATGAAGGGAGAAAAAGCCAAAAAAAAAAAAAATCAATAGATTACAAAAATCAAACTGCCTGCTTTGGTGCAAATACCACAGGTACTTTGCACCAATAGCCAAAGCAAAATTACATGTATAATTTTAATTTGACTATCGCCACAGTACAAAGTACCCATAGTATTTATGTATATTTGATATCCCACAATTTCATAAAAAACCTCAACACAGGTTACAATAAAGAATGAACATAATACATAGCACAGAACTATGCACAGCATAACCAAACACACAATCCCAAAATGCCCCACAATCTATTACTACCCAATTCTCAGAACTCCAGTTCTGTGAACTTTACTCAATATTTTTAACTTTGTTCCTTCTTTTTGTGTGGGCAAATGTTTACAGGGAAATAATGAGAATAACTAAGAAAAACTGCATGCAGCGGTATATACACCTTGGTTTTCACAACAATTGAAAGAAAATGTGTTTGCTCCGCCAATTAGAAACTTGCTGGTGGAAATTTAAGTCCCAAGATAATCACATCGTTTACAAACAACTTCTTTCAGAATATATCGCATTGAAGTCAATACTGCCAAGCATCACTTTTTCAACAATAGAATCATGGGCTCCTTAAACAACTCTCGTGAATTGTTTTATACTGGAAAATCAATGACTACATCCTTTTCCAATATACATAACTCCCCAAACCTTCACCAGGCCAATCTTTAGCTGACTCTTTTGCTTTGTATTTCCAATCTAAAATTCAGAGTTTAAACTAGTCTTTTCCTAGTACTGACTCTGTCCCTCTCTCTCCTCCAGAACTCTTGTGGACCAGTTTTTTTCTCTGTCTCCCAGTTAGAAATGTCTCAGACCATCAGTTCTATCAACTGTACCACTTGCTCTCGGGACCCCTGTGCCATGGCACTTCTCCAATGTTGTCATGATAAAATAGTACCAGATTTGACAAAGATCACTATCTTCTAGGGATATGCAGAGGGATGGCATAGGTTGTATTCCGTATTTGTCTGGGGGCAGATACGTTGCATTCGGCAAGGGGGGCCCCCGATACGTTCATGCATTCATTCTTATTCGTTTCCTGGCTAAAATTGAATTAACTACAACCCCCCCCTCCTGACCCCCCCCCCAAGACTTACCAAAACTCCCTGGTGGACCAGGGAGCCATCTCCTGCACTCACACCGTTGGCGTGTATTAAGAAACCCATACATGTACAGAGTCACCTGTGCCAATTTCTGAGAGACAGGAAAGGGTGTCAAAGGATGATGAAATATCAAGGAGAAGAAAGACAGTGAGAGCCAGTAAAAGACAGTGGTGCCATCTAGTGCTCCTACCATGTGACAGGGGCTGACCAATGGCACCGGTAGCCCCTGTGACATAAGGTCAAAGGCTATTGGCGCCATTTTGAATACCGGCAGCCGACAGCGTGAGTGCAGGAGATGGCTCCCGGACCCCCCGCTGGACCACCAGGGAGTTTTGGTAAGTCTTGGGGGGTCAGGAGGATTGGGGGTTTGTTTAAATTTGCTCCTTTACACAGCCGAATAATTCGGTGAAGATTCATTGTATTCGTGGGGAATCGCAATACGTTTTGCTTCCCCACGAATACAACAAATATGGCCCTATACGTTGCGGATTACCAATACACTGGAAATGAATGCACACCCCTACTATCTTCCAGTCAACTTAGAAAAGCATCTGTGAAACCTATTCTTACAAAGCCATCGTTAGACTCCTCTGTTTCTCAAATTATTGTCCTATATCTTCCTTGCCCTTTCTTTCAAAAATCATTAAAGCCCCCATGCTGAAAAAAGCTTTCCAAATTGTTTGAACAAACCATTTTAGATCAGCATCAATTTGATTTTCGACCCTCTCTCAGCACAGAGACGTTACCGATTTCTAGCCTTGATATTATTCACCATGGCTTTGATTCTGGCTCTCACTGTCTTTTACTTATCCTTGATATTTCATCATCCTTTGACACCCTTTCCTGTCTCTCAGAAACTGGCACAGGTGACTCTGTACATGCATGGGTTTCTTAATACACCTCTAATTGTTCCCAGCAGATCTATTTCAATAATGATTGTTCATCTTGGTATCAAATCTCTTCTGGCATTCCACAAGGTTCTGCTCTCTCTGCTGCACTCTTCAATATCTAACACCTCTCTGCCGTTTACTTTCACACTGGGCTGTCACATAAATGATTTACACAGACGCCACTCAGTCTCTCTTTCCATTACACTCTACCTGGTCCTCTACCCTTCAGTTTGCATCCTCATGCCTTCTTGTTATCAATTCTTGGCTTTCTAATAACAAATTCTTCCTAAATCTTAATAAGACAGAAGTAATTGTCCTTGTCGTAATTCCATATACACAATCCCAGATTCCTTCCAACTTGCAGGTGTCAATATACCAGTTTCACTAACTGTCCATAATCTTGATATCATGTTAAATCAAAGCCCACCATGGTTCCTCTAATTAAATTTGTGGTAAAGAGTTTCTTTTTCAAACTGAAAATGCCTTGTCATCTAATACCTATTCTTGAACCTACAAGCTTTCATACTGTCCTTCAAGCTTAATTTTTCCCACTATAGACTACTGTATTTCTCTTTATTTCGGGCTACCTCAATATTCCCTGAGAGCCTTACAAATCATTCAAAACTCCGCCACCCATCTACTCACTGGTACTCCTATGAGAAACTACATAACCTCTATTTTGAAAGTTCTGCACTGGTTACCAATTTCTGCCCGTATTAAATATAAGGTTGTTGTCATTATACATAATTTACTACATAATATTAGGTCTCCATGGCTCACATCTACTCTACGCATTTCTACTCCAGCTCGTATTCTTTGGTGGTCTTCTCAATTTTCTTCTTGATGTCCCCTTTCCAAAGGTAGCTTGTCTTTCTATCAACACGAAATGCTGTTTCTCTATTTTTGGTCCAACCCTTTGAAACACCCTACCGCTGCCTCTACATCTCACACAGGACACAAAGTTATTCAGAAAACAATAAAAACCTTTCTGCATGCAGAGGCATTCTAGTAACTTGTTCTGGTATAGAAGCACATTGTTTTTTCTTGACACGCAGTAATATAATGTTGTTAGTTGTTTTTATGTCTTTTATTTTTATGGATGTTTTTATGCACCCTGCCCTGGAGGGGGCAGGTAATAAATAAATAAATGTGTGACTGTGCATAGATTTATGATAGTATTTTACAACATGTGCGTATCTCTACCCTGCAACATACATGCATATGTAGGCTTTCATGTGAATGTATGCAATGCACTGAAACCACATATCAATGCACTGAATGCGCATACTTTACCCACCTATCTTAAAAATATCCATGTATATTTTATGCGTGAAAATAAAGTAAGACTTTCCTACATAAGTCCTTATTTATGTGAATAAGTTAGTGAACTTTATAACATGTCGATGAAACTGCAAGTTTTACTAATTTCTCCATTAGCTTGTCCAGTCCTTCTGCAGCTCAATGAGACTTTCCTGGGTCTTCAAACTTGAACTCTCCTCAATTCATCCACCCCTCCCACCAGTCCATACTAAACAATAAGCACCTTTAGTATCATCTACACCAGATAATTAGCAGGTGTAAAAATACATGCATAAGCTGAAAAATGTACACATGTAAGAGCATTTTAAAATAGAAACTTACATGTGTAACTGTTGGCCCCATCCAGGAACACACTAGGACCAACCCCTTTTTTTATACATGTATATATCCATGCAAAAGTGAACATATGCACATATTTTGGACTCTTATAAAATACAGAATACACAATAGAGGCTATCTATACACATACATGCTAATTTTTACTCATGTTAATATTCTGAAAATTCATCTTAATGTTCGTAGATTTGAAAATGCAATCATTGCGTGTTATTTTCCTCACACAACCAAAACACATTTTTGGGAGCATCTCCTGTCAATGTGGATACATCTACATGCATTACGTTTAAGCAAACAGAGGGTGGGCAATTTCAAGAAGCCAATTTACACAGGTAAAATATTTTATCTACAGAAATTGATGTTCAAAATTGCCCCCCTCCCCTCCCATGACTATTAAAGTGCAGCTTCTGGACAAAATGTGTAATATTAAATATATATATATATATATATATATATATATATACTTTGAAAAATCCATTTAACTCAACAGCAACTAAAATTAACAGACACAAAACTAAAATGATCCTTTGTGTCTGTTGCATTTGGCGGTCCGCAGGCCTCCCCCACAAACCGCTACACTTACCGACAGCTCTGAGCCACCGTAGCCAGTCCCTGACACCGCCAAAGATCCTCTGAGCAGACGTACGGCAGGCCGCCATGTTCAGGCAAGCCCGATGTGATATGCAGCAGGATGCCGCCGGCTTCACACATGGCTGCCCCTAGGCACATATGCCCATGACCAAACTTACAGAGCCCACGGCAGGAAAACTCCCGCAGCACCTTCGGATGACATCACAAGCCTAAGGCTATAAATAGCCCTTTCTCCCTGCAGTCCTCCCCTCAGCAACAGGTCTCCTACAGTCCTTGTAGTGTGAGCTGTCTCAGCGTTCCCTGCCTGCATTCTCTGTTTCCTGCATTACTGTCTTCAGTTCCTGAACTTCATCTCAGCCTTCTGCTCCTCTAGTCCTTGTTGACCTTGCTCTTCAGTTCTTGTGGTCAGTTCTTCAGTGATCCATGTCTCCTCGTCTGCCCACCTGTTCTGCTCCTCACCTCCCTGCCCTGCCTATCTGTCCCACCTTCCCTTGGACAGATAGCCAGTATTGACCTCAGCTTCCTTCCTGGACCTCCCTTGATTACCGCCTGCTTCTGACTTCTGCTTGCCTTCTGGACATCCCTTGATTGCTGCCTGCCTCTGACCTCTGCTCGCCTCCTGGTTATCCCTGAATGCTGCCTGCCATTGAACAGAACCTTGCCTCTGACTTTGCTTGCATGTTCCAGCCTCTTTAACAGATCTTCTGACCATTAGCAGAGGCCCCCAACTAAGACCTGCCAGCCTCGTCACCCAGAGGCTCAACCCGAGGGGAATGTGGACCAGCATAGGCAAAGCTCCAGCTGGGCTTCTTCTTCATACAACTCTGCCAGCCAACGGAGGGAACCAGCAGGGCTCCATCTTGTAAGTTGCACCAACTCCACCTCGATCCAAGGGTCCACCCCCACAACAGTGTCTTCTAAATGAACCTTGAAAATAAAGTCTATTCCAAAACGCTAGAGCTAATGATCTTAGTCATGGCAAAAGGGAGTTCCATGTCTATATTTCTAGATTTTCAATCTCAAGTATTACATATAAGCATTATATTGGCCTACAGGAAGGGAATAATCCATTTCTTCTACCTCACTGGAGTTTTGGGACTAATTCATTTCCTCTCTTTTCATAAAAAAGGCTGTGTGCCTATGAAAGGGTGAAGTAAGGCATGTGAAAGGGTAACAATGTTACTCTGAGACAGGGTTGCTATTTGTAAGCGCTAGATTTTTGCCAGCTTGCCTAGAAATTTACATTTCTTGTTTCCTACACATGAGATCCAACTAGATACAACATTTTTGGTAAAGCAAAGTGATCATAAGATAGCAAGTTAGAAACAGCTGTGGAAAGAAAACTTCACTCCTCAAGAGTCATGGCCACCTCTAGTTTACAGAATATTTGTAAGATATTTCTATAGAAGACTGGCTTATATTAATTTTACAAACTTTGGTTAGGCTGTAAAATGGGCCCATTTGTGCCCCACAAGGACTGGAGTTTACAGAACCTGATGGCTCCAGAGGGATCCTTTCAATCAATCCAAAAAAAAAATGATTAGGGATGGGCATTCGGGAGAAATAAAATAAGAAATGAGATGAAATTACCTATTTCATATCATTATCAAAGTGAAATGATTGAAAATCCTATGAAATTTATTGGTTTTCATGTTTCATTTTGAAAACAAAAACAAGGGCCTCGGCCTAGGCCTGAGTGCAAGATCGTGGCCTGGGCCTAGGCATGAAGTAAGGGCCTTGCCTAGGCATAGGCTGCGACCTGATGCACAAACCACGGCCTAGGCCCAAGCACAATGACGGGGCCTCAGCCAAGGCCCAAGCCTAACACGGGGCTTTGACCAAGACCTCAAAAATATATATTAAAAAAAACATACCTGTTCCAGGGATCCAGCATTGCAGTCCAGGCCCAAGCTCAATGCCGAGCCTCGACCCAGAGGCCCAGGCCCAGGCTGAATGCTGCAACACAACCAATTAACTCTGGCACAACCCTGGAAGACTGTTTCAGTTGGCTTCAAAAGCCAAAGAAAAAAAAGGAGTGCTCTGGGTCAGGTCCCTGGCTCTGGGTCAGGTCCCTGTGTCGGGCCTGGGTTTGGGAAGAGGCCCTGGCCTAGAGACCAGGTTGTGGTGTCTGGACCCAGGCATCAGGACTGAGTCTCCAGACCAGGTCATGGCATCAGGCCTGGGTCTGGGCCAAGGCCCAGGCATCAGGTCCAGGCCTTAAAGTCTGGGCCTTGCATAGGGCATAGGCTGAGGTCACAGCGTTCTACCACAGCCTAGGCCTATGCGAGGCCAAGGCCTTAGCCTGGGCCTAGGCATCTGGACCATCCCACAGTTAGGCCAAGGCTGAAGCTAAGCCTTGCATAGACCTAGGTTGTCATAGATCTCCATGATCTCAGCCTATGCCCTACACAAGGAACCTGGACCTAGGACGTGGCATCGGATCCCACCCAGACCTGGTAAGTGGGGGTCAGAGAGGATCCTGTCTCTGGCATTTTTGTCAGGTTAGGGGGTCTTGAGAGACCCCATTTCTTTATTTTTGTTATTTCTGAGGGATGTTTTTGTTTAAATATTTATTTTGTTTTTTGTTTTTTTAAAATAAATAAACAAAATAAACTTTTGAAGAAATGAAATTTTTGGAAAATCAAACCCCTGAAAACAAAATGAAAAACAAAATGAAATTTTTTCTTCTTCCTACTCCTAAAAATTATCCAGTATATTTGTAAGGCACCAGATGGATATAAGAGAATATATCATTTCCAAATCATTATTATAAGTAGTATAGGGCTGTAGATGCTTAAAACTCAGATGGAAAATGTTATGGTATTTTTAAAAATTGTGTACTATAAACAGAAAAGGTACTATGCTTAAAAGATGTAAGCTTTCTAGAAAATTTTGCAAATACATACAAAAATAAACTGGCATAGAAACAAAATTAAACAGACCAGCCACCCAGCTCTCTTCTTTTCTGGATGATCTCTTACAATGATCCTGAACTTGGCAGCATCCCCTCTTGCCAACCAGCTCCCCCTTTACCTGTGATCCACTTAACATTCCCTCTCCCCTTAGCCAGTGGTGTCATTCCTCATGTCCTCGATCCAACAGAGCTTCCAGTGGTCCTCCCCCACCCACTGCCCCTCCTTCTCCAAGCAGATCCCAACTCCCTGAAACTCCCTCAACCCTCAGACATCGTATAATCAGATGTGCCTACACTAGGAAAACCATATTCATCCTGCCGGCAGAGACTCTCTAGAATCATGAGCTTCCAGTAAAGGGGTTTAGAGGAGCTGTGATTTTCTTGGGGGGGGGGGGGGTGGGATTTGAGTCAGAGGCTCTTTGTTGGATTGAGGGATGGGAATGAGGATAGCGCCAGCACAAGGTGGAGTGGGGGTGGTTCAGTGGAGTAGATCGTGGCTCAGGGGTGGGAATGGGTTGTTCCATAGATCGGAGTTCTGAGGTTGGAAGGAAGAAGAGCAAGGCTTCAGTGCCAGGGGAGGTAGGGGGTTGTTGGCCTGCTAGGTCCTCCTTTCTCTTCCAGTTCAATTGGAACCAGTGCGGGGGATCTTGGTGCCATGATCCTTTATTCACAACTACCTGGAGATTTTTTTTTACCATATTTTAATAGATTTTACCCTCCATTGTTCCTAATCTAATCAATGCAGCAACAAACCTGAGAATGGGAGCCATGCACCAGGGACCCCTTACCTTGAGCTCTAAATCTGGTCACCAGCTGTTGCCCTTATGGATGACCACAACTCTCTCACCCCTGAAGGCTGGGAATGCTGTGGATGCTGTCTCCACAGCATTCCCTGCCAACCCAGTGTGTGGAAGTCCTGATCTGGGAATATAAGTAGTGACTCTCTGCACTGAGCCACTGGGCCAGCCCAAAGGAGGTGGTCTATGTAAGATGAGAGTTTGGAGAGTGTGAGGGAGATGAAAAGTATGAGCATAGATTTTGCATCATCTGGAAAGACGGTGCAAATCTATGGCCTCTGAACTTGTGCTTCTCAACCCAGTCCTCGGGACACACCTAGCCAGTCAAGTTTTCAGGATATCCACAATGAATATGCATGAGAGATTTGCATGCAAATCTCTATCTCATGCATATAAAATACAGTTCAAAATAGCCATATGTTCAGAGCAAATGAATACAATGATGGATCTTGCATTCTATTTTAATTATTTACCACTGGTCAAAGAAGATTGTCCTGTGAATATTGTCCACTATTAAATATTTTGAACTTGGGTATTCAGTGTCTGGTGGATGACATTTTTAGTGCTCTGACACTTGTGGACTAGTGACCAAGTTGGGACCGAAATGGCTGAATTCTGTTAATCAACAGTGATATTGGCACTGAGGATTTATGCCCATCTGGTTAATGGAATGCACCTGCAGTGCAAGCTTTCTTCAGTTTGGTTTTGAAACAAGTACTATACATTTTAATTTTTTCACAGCACTGTTACTAGAACAGACATTTTATTTGATATAAATAATGCACAACCAAACTAAGGCCTGGATTCACTAACACCGCCGGGCTCTCTGAATCCCGCGGTAACGGTCCTGCGATAGCCAGCAGATATTTTATAAAGCATGTGTGTATCCCGTTCTAAAAATACTTACTTGCACATGTATTTGGACTCACCAGTTTGCCAATAACTCCATCAGTTCACCCAATCCTTCTCCAGTTCACCGAGACCACTAGCATGTCACCCTAAGCCCTACCAGTTCACTCAGACCTCCCACCCAAAAACCCGAAGACAAAAGACAGGTCCAATTTTGATTGTGCGAGCCCACCTGCAGGAGTAAAAATGTTTGGAGAAGTCTGGTAGTTGACGCACGTACACCTTTTCCAGAACAGCATCTCGCACAGGTACTTTGGAACCCCCACCACAAAATGCCTCTGCATTGCCCCTTTTTTTCCCCTAGTAAAATAACCTGCATGCAGTCTCGAGGTTTATAAAGTAGCATGCATGCATGTACGTGCTATTCACATGTGTATATGTTGCATTCGCACACTGAAAATCCACTTCTAAAAGGTATGTGCCTAGTTTCTCTCCCCATCACCTCCCATCTAACCCTTTCCTCGGGCATATCCTTTTTGTTTCAGCTGCTAAATATTGCCAACCGAGCAGAGGACAGCTTTCAGCCCTTCAGAACTAGCTGGCTAAGCCTTTAGATATTGTGCTAGATCCCTTTTACAAATATCCTCTATAGGGGCAATAATCAAAAAACTGCCCACATTGGTGCAAACTCTGTGGATACTTTCACCTGTGGGATTTGGACCAATAATCAAAGCAAATGTCCACACAGGCTTTTGCTTTGATTTATTGTCCCCTGCAAAAATTAACTGTAGGGCCTGCACCTGCCTTCCCTGTGTGTAATTTTTCTGTTGGAAACTACATAGGTAGGTTTGAATATTAAAGCTTATATGCATAGCTGCTTTCTCTGCCTCTGGGAATGCCTCCAGAATCCATGAGAAAAAGCGTCAGCATTGTTGAACATGCAGATTTCTATCCACTGCTATCTGCAGACAGATCGGGCAATATCCAAAGACAGCACATTCATGGGTAGAATGCATTTTCACCCCAGAAAAAAGACTTTGAATGTTGTAATAAGGTGCACACAACTTTATTCCCAATTTATGCTCATAAATCACATTTTGTGTGCAGAGAACATACTTCGTGAACAAAATGATACAAATTCTATGCTCACTTTCTATCTCCCTCCCTCATGCCTTATTACGACAGGGTCTAAGGAGTCAATAGTGAGACGCTAGGCTGGCCAGTAAAATTAATTGGATAGACTTATCCAGCTAATTTACTTGGGATACTCAATGTCACAGGTGCACCATTGAATATAACCAGCTATGTGCAAATTAGCCAGATAAATGTATCTGGCTAAATTTGGAACTGCTCTTCAGCAATCCGAAAGTTAGCTCGCAATGGGGGTCATTTTCTATTGCTTATCGCGTGCGATAGCTTGCCGGGGGTGGAGTCGGTCAGTCAGGGAGGCGGACGCTGCGATGTCTTCGCTGGCAGCGATAAGGTTAGTAACGTTATCGTCGCCAGCAGCGCACCCACTAGCACCACCTTTCACGATGGCGCTATTGGGTGCGAAAGCCGGCAGCGATAACACCGCGGTGGTGCGATGGCTGCCGGCTTTCACAGACCTGCCCCCCCCCCCCCCATTTTCGCTAGAGTCACCATTCTGCATTAGAAGGGTGAATCTAGGCCTATGTTAGCCGTATCCTGTCGAAAATCGGTGCTATCCAGAGTAGCTGTAAAAGTGCACTCCACCTTGAAATGCCCCCCAGATCACACCTGACATCACATTTTTTAATAAAAGTTAGCCAGCTAAGTCGAGGGCAGCCAGACCAGCAGGATTTTAAATCCCATGGTTTGTCCGCCTAAATCCAGGTCTTAAGCCGGACAAACCCCTTTCAATAATGACCTCTAAGAGACTAACTTTGGACCAGCCCACATACAGAGGCCGGTCATTCCGCCCTCTATGGTAGGCAGGGCCCGCTGACATCCCCCAGCTTTGGTTAACAATATTTTACTTCCATAAACAAACTAATAATAATCCTAAAACTGACTTTGAGGGTTGGCATTAGCATTTAATTGCACTTAGAAAAAAAACCCAAACCCTAAAGCTAAATAGTTGTATCATTACCCCTAAGAGGTCCCATTGCGCAAGGTGTTTCTTTCATTATATGTGAGGATGACAAAAATTCTCAGTGAACAGGGCCAATTAGCAAAACCCTAATGAGTCCCTGATTAGCTCATGCATTCTTTCTATCCAGCTCGTTGCAGCTTGTAAAGAGCTCCTCCTAATTTGCAAGCTACCACAGTAAAATGTCAGTTAGACCTCAAATCTCATTTCAAAGATCTTCCAGGCTGCTATTTCTGATGAAACGGGTTCCCATCGGCGCTTTCTCATTTGGAAGTCTAGAACAGAACCAGCATGTGAACCTTAGCCTGAGAAAAAAAAAGACCCCAGTGAGAAAAACATCTGTACAAGATATAAACATTTAGATGCAATGCCAGCAACGTTTGCTGCTGCTGCTGCCTGAAATTTTGTGCTGCTTTGACGAGTGTTATAAAGCCCCCAAAATGTACCCAGAGGTTGTCAGCTTCTTAGTGAAATGTGGAATTCAATCCACTCAGCTGCCGCAGGTCAAATTTTAGAGGGGGGTGGGGGATGTATCACATGGGTGATGGAATGATCTGCATTACACTGGTCTCCAGACTCGGCAATTAGCTTCTACTCTCTGATTTTTATTCGCATATTTTCAAGCATAGCCAGTGAGTTCAAGTATAATGTGGGGGTTGGGGTGGAGAATGCATCACTAATTTCAAGAAAAAATGTAAAAAAAAAAAAAAAAAAAGAAAAGAAAAGTAATCCCTTTTAGCAATCCAAACTTGTTTCAATGTCTGTAAATTAAATTAAGTTGATTTTCACACCAAGATGTGCTGCTGAATTATGCATAAAGGCAGCTTACTAGTGCTTTTGTGCTTATACAATATTGGCATTATTAACTGCAGACTACCTTGCTCCGTCTACTATATACATGTGAATATACTGCGGCTCTTTGCAGGACTCATTGACCTTTGCAAATGCAAGAAATGTGCAGTCTTTAAATGGGGAGGGTCCCCAGTGGGCCAAGCCAACAATCCTGGTGTGTTTGCTAGGTGAATTTCAAACACTGCTTGATTGTCACAGCCCGATTTCAATGGTCCTCTTGAAAGATGAAACAAACTAATGGACTGAGATTTAACTATCTAGCCTTTCCACAAAATGCCCTGTGCAGTCTGTGATGATCTTTAACCTTCCAGATACGGTCAGCAAACAGGAATGTTTCAAAAAATTAACCAGATTCTTTGTCAACGTCAATTACCACTAACTTCATTGGCCCCTTCAGGCCTCTTCAAGCAGCCTGCCTGTACCCAACACTACCCTCTTCTCTCCCATGTCCTGTCCATTCCATGGTGCCAGCGCCAGTCTTGAGCTCTGCGCAGAACCACTGTCATGCTGCCCACCCAACTCACTCGTTTTATCCTGCAGTTAACAGCTAAGAGATCTGGTTAAGAATGAAAAAAATACAGCGAGCTCTCACTGCAACCAAAGATTTTCCTGACTGGCTCGCATTCGTACAGCTTGGTCTTCCATAGTGCTCCCTGTAACCTGTGCACAGGTGTGCGCTCACGCACAGGTCATGAAACAAGCATTCCAAGGGGAAAAGCTGGCACAAGGGTATTGGGCGACCTAGGCGACCCTTGCGCTGCCATCCCCCTTTCCCGGTCACGCCCCCCCCCCCTGTTTTGGCACCAACTGTATGCTTCTCAGGGTGCCGAGCCACATGGGGCGCCGAAGAGCAGCCACGTGGTGCCACAAGTGGGGCCTATCCCGCTCGCGGAAAAGAGAAATAGAAACAGTCGACGCCAAAACAGGTGGGGGCGCGCGACACTGGGTGCTTCTCAGGGCCGTGAGAAGTCCTGAGAAGCACACAGTTTCTATTTCTGTTTGCCGCGAGTGGGATAGGCCCTGCTTGCGGCGCCACGTGGCTACCCTTCGGCGCCCCCAACGGCTCAGCGCACTAGACGACCGCCAAGGTTCACCTAATGGACGCGCCGGCCCTGCCAAGGGGAACATAGTACACACAAGAAAAGGAATATAGACTGGTGTTTCAAACAGCACTGCACACAAATCTGTACGCTGCATTGCACACAAGAATTTTATTGTGCACACAGCCCACAAAATGATAGGGGGAACATTGGTCCTACTTGATTTATTTTTTTAATTTGTTCCATCTGAAAAGTAAATTTTCGAATTAATGAAAACAGGCTAGTGAAAAGAAAAAACATACAATTTCTGCTTTACAGAAGTGTTAAGCACCTCAGCTACTAAACAAGAGACCTGCAACAAACAGAAGAGTAGAGATGTCTGCTCACGCTGCACGACAAGTAAAGGAACCAGCTGACCACCCGTTTCTCTCTTTGTAGGAGACCCAGGGACTGTACTGAAAAATGAAGCCGTTCCATTTTGCTTCCCAGGTGAAACCAAATCCCAACTCTCACATCACAAGGGCTTAAAGGGCCGAAGGGCTCCCTGGGACAGCGACCCCCCCCCCCCCCCCCCAACAAGGGTACGGGGAGAGAGTGGACAAGGTCAAGCTGGCCACGATTGCCCCATGCCACCAACACCGGGAACCCTGAGCAACAGCAGGGAACGAGCAATAAAACAGGGACTTACATCTTTCACCTGATTTACGTACTCCCCGGCTCCTTTGTGTGGCTCTGAATGCTTTGCTAGGCATAAGCTAGGATGTCAGTTACACTTGCAGCACTTCAGATCCTCTCTCTCTCTCTCTCTAGGTTTTTGGGGGGTAAAGGCTGCCATATCAAAAAAAAAAAATCTGAATTCTGCATGCCTCTGTGACATACCCTCTCAGATTACACTCAATCACCATCATTAACCCTTGTCCTTGATTTCTTACAACTTCTCCTGTTCTGAAATGTGATTCTAGGCAACCATTAAGAGACAGCCCGAGGTCCGATGCTACTATTAGAGTAATAACTGGTTACTAATTCTTAGTATTATGTGGCTACAATTGTAAACCAAATCTTTCAGGAGGGGGTGGGGGGTGGTGATACCTAGAATTTATTAAGGGAGATTTATTTGTAGATATTAAATTAGAATCTGATGATGAAAACTGCTACTGTGTAGGAGATCACAGAATGGCAGAAGATGAAACATTTGCCAGGTAACTGCAAATATTTTTTAAACAGACACTGATTTTCAGCGCTAGCTGATTTACTTAGGTGTCCACAAACTGCGGGCTCTGTAATGGCATTCCTAAATCTAGCAGGGATGTACATTTTGTTTTTAATGAATGCCAAAAATGCAATGACTTAAGCCATTTTTGGTTTCTTCTAAATGGCAAACAACAAAAAACAATACGCAAACCAATACGCAAAAACAAAACTAAAAAACAAAACAAAACCTGAACCAAACATTTTGAAGCTGCACCTCCCTAAAATCTAGCCACTCAGATTTTGACTGGCTAGATTTAAGTTGATTTTCAGCCAGAAACACTTTATTAAAGATGTGATTTACTAAGGTGGCCAAAATCTAGCTGGCTAAATCAGGCTCTCTGCTCCATGGTGAGAGCGCACCTCTTGTATACAAGCCTCTGTAAAACTAAAAATATTCCATTTATCAGACAAACCCTAGTGCAGGTGTATTCATGTCCAGCCTTCCAAGAGTCACGAAGCAGGCTTCTTCTTGGCGTATCCCTAAAGACTGCTAATCAAATATATCTGCGTATTCCTGGTTCATGTGCGTAATCTGGCCACCCTGAAAACTGGATTTTTTTGTGACCCTCAAAGAACCATGGCGGCGAGTGTCCCTGCTCTACCGCATTAAAAGTCATTCCTACTGCAAGAAAACTCTGCTCAAGGATACTTTTGTAATCTTTGTCCCTACAAGCAATTAGTTAATCTGCTAACATTAGCTTTATTTTCCTCCCACTAAGACAATACCATTCTGTATGGACTGGCAGAATCTCTGACTTCCGCAGATTCCTAATTCTCGGGTCTTAATGTCTGGCTATCTGCAGGACCCTCCACCCCTGATCCATCTCCATTCCAATAACTATAAACTAGGGTCCGCATGGGAGAAATGTAAACCATGCTTTTTAATAATGAGTTGTGTAATATAACACTATACTGAGTGGTCATTTAATTGCTATATAGATCTAAAATTGATAATTGTTTTTTGTTGAACATAATTACACAATTTTCATAAAGGCATCATTGTGGCACAATTAGTTACAATTTTCTGGTTAATGATTGGCTCCTTAAGAGCATGAAGACATGAATGGAGCCAAAACCTAACTCCTTTAATCAGTTCACAAGTTCATGAGACAAAGTAAACTAGCGAGCGAGGGAAGGAGTAAGAGGAGCTCTCTGGATGCACAGGTGAGCTTGAGCAAAAAGCGTTTGATTGCATCTTTGTTCACATTCTCAGCACCAGGATTAGGATGGGACACTTTCTCCTGCTTATACCCATCTGGACCTCTCTCAGGCACTGGCCTAAATCTTTTTTACCGCTTCACATTTCTTTTTTCCCTTTGTGCACGTCGTCTACTGGTTGTACTGCAGTTCCTTTTTTTATTAATCAAAGCCGGGAGTCTCATCCTAGGGGCCAATGGTTGGGCTAGATGGAATGTCCAAGGATTGTGCATTCTTTAACGCTTAAACAGTCAATTAATTTTCCAATATAGCTAAAAACTGCCAACTCAGGACTACATATCTTGTGATGTTCAAATCCAGTTAAATCCACTACTACCTTTGCCCCAGGCATGGATCTGCGTTTTGAAATGATCTGCTCCAGGAATGTGCAGTCGTCATTATGGGTCTCTTCTTTGTGCTGAGTCATTGGCGGCTCCAGAGGTGCATAGTCATTAAAGCTTGACAAGCCCTGTCATGGCAGCGGAACACACCAGAAGCAGATCATTTCACAACGTGGATCCATGTTGGGGAAAAGGCAGTAGCAACTAGGTAACCACTGGGGAATACAACAAAGAAAGAGGCTACAAGAGACTGATAAGTGCCATTTTAACTGCAGATATAAGAAACATTTCAAATCAAAATATAGGCTGCTGTGAGGTCAATGATCATATGGAGGGACCAACTGCACAATTATGATGAATGCTAGCCATGTATGAAGACCTCTGTTAATATGTGTATGAGTTGCTGGATTTAATAGGGTAGTGTAAATAAAAAATAAATCATTCAGAAGTGGATGTATCTGATTTGGATTTATCTGATTCCACGTTAGGTAGTGGAGGGTATTAGAAGAAGTATTGTGATTTTTCAAGCAAGCTTAATGATTGGCAATGCCAGATTACCCAATAGGCACCTAGTGGCCCCCCAACATTATGGAACCCCACCCCCCACAGGCTGACTCTTATACAGCCTATATAAGAGGCTATGGGGGCAGGGGGTCCACAAAGTCTTGGTGACTGGGAACCCCAGAATCTTAATCTGTCACAGATGATTGGATGGTTAAATATTGCTATCGTTTTGTTTTGTTCGCACAATTTTGCCCATCACTTTTTACTTTTCGGTACCACTGTTCCTACCACGTGCCCACTTGGGGCCCTATTTCTCTTCCATAACATTTGTTTCCATTGCCATCTCCCTTTTTCCAGCCCCTCCCTCACATTTTGCAAGTGTTACTGCAGTAGTTTCTCTGATATAGCAAGCTGTGCAACTCTAATAAATGTAACTAATCTATTTTGTGGTGATTCATTTATTTCCTCCAGTGCCTTAGATTGGGTTCAAGAATGCTTACCTGCAGAAATACAGGTGAAGGTTTAAGACCATTCCTGAACCCAGTCCTCCTCACTTGCATCTCTACAGGCCTTCTCATTTCCCAACGCTATTATCATAGGCTTTTCCAATATTAGCAAAGCATTTTGTGAATGGGCTTCAACAGGGGTAAAAAAAAGGAAAATCCGCTATGCAAAATTATGTGGACGCCAGCACATTTTCACAAGCTTTTCCACTTCCCCAGGAATCAAGATTTCCATGTCCAAAAGCCACAGGACATGCCTAATAAATTCTGAGTGCTTTACACCTGTTAGTATTGTAATCAGTCGGATTTGTCACTTAAGAAGGAAAACAAAAAGTCAGAGCTTACTTAATCAAAAACTAAACAATATCCATCAGCATTCACTGGGCTGATTAATTATTTCTTGGCACTTCACGAAACCCATGAGTTGAGCTTGGCAAAAAAAACCTACGAGAGCCAGGAGTTGAAGTCGTTCGTTGATCTATGCCCAGAGAGAGAGATCAGCTTCAGTTACAGCATTAAAATTTATGACATCTATAGTACTGTATTAATGTGTCAACAAATACTGGCCTAGCAAAGAAAATGTACATGAATATATCTTAAAATGTCAATTAAACATTTGCTCATTTTTTTAAGTGTAATTTAAATTATACATGTAAACATACAGGCACATTTTCTAAATGATCTACCTGCATAGCCGTGGTTAGGCGGCTAGATCAAACCTCCCCCCCCCCCTTCAAATATCTATCGCCACTGAGCAGCTCAAATACTGGGCATTCCTAGGGGGTCGGTTAGGGCAAGCACCAACTTTTCAGCCAGCTGAGCTAAACAAATGCTCATGATGTTTTCTTTCAATCTTTGTAGTTGTATTATTGTTCTATGTATATTTTGAACTTCTTTCAGTGTTTTCTTAAGGGTTTGCTACATAGAGATGTGTTTCGGGTAAAAATTTCGTGTCAGGCTTCGTTTCGGGGCCCCCCCCCCCACGGGAATTTCGTTTTTTCTCTAACCTGGCAGAGTTAGTGCGCGCTAATGGGGAGCTAAGTCGCACTAACTCAAAAATGAATTTTTTCCAAAATTTCAGGAAAAATTCAATCGTTTTTCGGTTCTCCCCAACCATTCTGAATTAGGCAATTTCAACGAAATTGCCTAATTCAGGAAAAACGATTGCACATTTCATATTGTTTGCTGAGGGAGGGGAAAATTTTTTTTAATATGAATGTCATACGATTATACTGCGGGGGCTTTCACTTACGATAAAGTCATCCTTGGTGGTATAACTGATGAGCAATCCTGTTTCTATGATGACACTTCCTGCAAGATTTGATACATCTTAACTGTTTTATTGGTGATATGTCTCAAGATTACCTCTTGCTGTCTATTTAACAGTTTTTGATGTTTCTTTAGCTTCTCCTTTTCCCCTCCCATTTTGAAGTGTACGCTACACCATAACATCACAAGCAAATGGGAAAATAACTCAAAGGACAATAGCAAAGGAAAGACAGCTAGAATATAACTCAAGGGCAGTTTGTGGCTTGCAGAGTAATAACAGTATCATGCATCAACTAATATAATTTCAGAGGCATGGCTATTCAAGCATAGAACATGATGGTTGCTAACCACAAGCAATCCAAAGTTCTTGATGTCATACTAAATGTTACTGGAAGGCTAATTTAAAAGGTTTCACACTAAAGACAGCAGATCCCAGTCAAGGAACAAATAGCGAATGACAGTGAAGAAGATAAGGGGGTCTTATATGATGGGTCTGGGTTCAGTCAATTGAGGACGGTGGGATGAGAGTGGTTGGAAGGAATTAAGGTGCTGAAAATAATGTTGTGGGGAGGCTGAGTTAACTAGGGATGTACAGGGGAAAAGGTGGCCTGGAGAGGAGCAAGGCTTTAATTTGTTTGCTTTGGGGTTTGTGTTTTTATTGAATGTTGCAAAAGCGGTACAAACATTTTAATAAATAAAGTGAATATCAGATATATAAGCACCTGATAAAATAGGCTTTCTAAAAAATTGCACACCCAATGTACATGCAAACATACATGTGCACTTTTATCCACAGTGTGAAGAGGTGGGGTAAGGGCAGGATTTGGAATTACACTCACTCATATGCATTTTCAAATGTATGTGTGTACATTTTCTCCCCAAAAAATTATGGGCCTGATTTTCAAAAGCATTTACACACTTAAAACAGGGTTTTACATGTGCAAGTGAACTTTACCCATGTAAGTGAGCTTTTGAAAATTGCTACAATATATGCCATTGATTTGTCAATAGGGTAGGTGCACTTAACATGGATAAATGGCTTTTGTGAAGTGCTATGATAGTATGTCACGTTTACGTGTGTAATGCCTTTGAAAATTCACCTGTCAGTGCACACTTCAGCCGGGTGTGGGCAGGGCCGGAGGAACCACTAGACGAGCTAGGCCTGTACCTAGGGCGCTGCGATTAAGGGGGCGCCACGGCAGGCAGCAGAATTTTGAAAGGGCAAAATATGCCCTTT
The DNA here is from genome assembly GCF_901001135.1 of Rhinatrema bivittatum. Taxonomy (NCBI): domain Eukaryota; kingdom Metazoa; phylum Chordata; class Amphibia; order Gymnophiona; family Rhinatrematidae; genus Rhinatrema; species Rhinatrema bivittatum. The sequence continues at coordinate 148,156,203 of NC_042623.1, forward strand.
CAAAATTCTGCCAGCCTCCACCTCACCGTGCCACCCTCCTGACACCCCCCTTGTGGTCCAGCAGAGAGCCCGGGAGCAATGTGCCGCTCCCAGGGCCTCGGCTGCCACTAAGCAAAATGGCGCCGGTGGCCTTTAGCCCCTACATGTGACAGGGGCCAACCAATGGCACCGGTAGCCCCTGTCACATGGTAGGGGCTAAAGATCATGGCGCCATTTTGGTTAGTGGCAGCCGAGGCCCCGGGAGCGGCAGATCGCTACCGGGCCCCCATCTAGACCACCGGGTATTTTGTACGTTTTCTTTTGGTGGGGGCTGCGTCCGGGGGCGGCACAAGGCTGAAGGTGCCTAGGGCGCCCAATCCCCTTGCACCGGCCCTGGGTGTGGGTAGTTCTGGTGGGATAGTTTTCAAATGGAAAGTATATGCATACTTCCCCTCCAGAAAACTAGTGGGTAAAACAAATCTGCAGAGTTTCCATTAATGAAGGCAGTTACAAAATTACCTCCTATATGTGCTGTGGTCTGCTATGGATGAACTCCAATTGTCTTCTCTCTAGATGGAAGAAAAGGGTGGGCAGATTTGTTTGGAGATGCCCTGTGAGTACTGAGGGCTGTAGCAAACCAGAAAGCAGATACTGGTATACAGTGCCGTGGTGAGCAATGTGCAGCTGCCTAAACTCTGGGGCACCACTGAACTCCCATTTTCTAGTATCTGTTTTATTCTTTGCCGCTTCAAAGGCTTCGATCCATCAAAATGTGGCTCTTTTCTTTAGTGCGAATGCTCCCACTTCACAAGGGCTTCGCTGAGAAATAAATATCAAAGTAAATGGGCTGCCAGAGCCATCAGTGCAGGTGTCACCACAGAGCCAACATCTGGATTAAAAGAAAACCTTCCCTTTTTAAGAAGTTCTAGTGGAGTAAACACCCATCATCGTGGGCACACTTATTAGATTTGGTAATTTCCTTTAACATCAGCCACATAAATGCAACATTGCATTGTGCAGCAATAAAATATGATGTCATCTCTGATTATTCAAAGCCTATCCCCAAAGCCTTTGAAGCTTATTTGACGTATATATGCTTGTTGAAGTGCATGTTATTTGATTATGTTGCCCAGCACTCAGAGTACTATGTTGATGACATCTTTCAATATTTACAGTCTTCATCCTCCCCCTCCTAAGATTCTCCAGTCCTCTTAGCATTGTATTCCTCTTCGATAGTCGAGTTCAAAGACTGTTCCCAGCTCCTAATATCCAAAAAGCACTGCAACAATGGAACTTCATTTACTCAACACCACTCCATGTACCAAGGGCCTGCACTTTCATAATTGTATAATCACAGCTCTATTCCTAGGGGCATCCAGAAATCAGAAATAGACACCACTGACTGACATTAATGTATTTGAGTTGTGAAGAGGAAATCTCAAGCCCAATAAAAAAAAACCACTGTGTACCAAGGATGACAAGCTAAGGTATTAAACTGAAAAAAAAAAGACTATAATAAAATAAGCATTGTTAGCAAATTTTGTATTAAGAGTGTCACTTTTTTTTTTTCTAATTTAGCTTGGCAAATATCGACCTTTGTTTTTCAATGGGTATTTCTAACACTGCAAACCACAAACAATTTTTCAGTGTTAAATGTCCCCTGATCCATTTTTTTCATAGGGGTGTGCAGGAAATGTGTGTTCGTCATTTTGGAGTTTTTTAAATTCAGGTTGTGGTTTACTTAATGTTTATTTCGTTTGCTAGTATTTTTGCCCTGGCTTTTCCAGCATCTTAGGGTTTTCGTATTTTTGGGGTCCTCCCTTTGCCTTTACCCCACCTTTTTGTGGGCTGTGTCTTAGGGGTATAAATACTAGAGATGTGCTTCATTTAAAGATATTGGGTTGGGCTTCAGATCGGCTGCTCCGTGAAAAATTTTGGGGTTTTTTTGGCAATTTCTGCTGAAGTGCGTTAGTGCACACTATCTCAGCATTAGTATGCAGTACACTGAATGAGATAGTGCACACTAGCTAGATGCTAATGTGCATTAAGGCTCGTTAGTACGAACCCTAATAGAACTCTTAGCACACTATGTGTTTGTGCGCTGTAACTAATGTTAGTACGCACTAAAAAATGCAACTTAAAAAGTAAAAAGTATCAATTCAGAGGAGTTTGTTAGCTAGAAAAACAGTGCACTAATTGGTATTACTGCGCACTAGCAAATATGTAGTGCGCAGTAACTCCATAAGTGTGCACTATCATGAAATACGAAATTTTGGCAAAATTTTCAGCGCATCCGATCCATTACGATTTAGACAATAACGTTGACATTGTCTAATTCGTAAAAAATGAATGCACATCCCTAATAAATACTAGGGATATGCAAAGCCCGAACTTTTTGGTTTGGGTTTCGTTTTCGGCCCACTGTGGGAAATATTAATTGAAATTGCCTAATTCGTCCTGAATGAATGCACATCCCTAATAAATACCCTCTGCACATGCTTGGGGAGAGAATGTTCCTCTTGGCGTCTACCATAGAGGACTGATCAGAGTTTCTCTGCTCCTCAGGTGGACTGTCCCAGGAGTTTTGGAGAATTGAAGAGTTTCAGGAGTAGTGAGAAGCAAGGAATTTTGTGAGGATTTTTTTGAAAAAGTGAAGAGTTTTGTTATTGCTATCTGGTGTGGGCCAGTTCCTGACAGAAGGGCAAACCCCATCTCTGGAAGGACTAAGTTCTTGGGCTCTTCCCTGTTTGTGCCCAGTTAACAGCAAAGGAGAAAACCTTGGGGATCTGTGACTGTGAAAAGAACTTTTGTTGGAAACAGCTTTTTTTTTTTTTTTTTTTAAAGCAACAAAGACTCTTTTGGTGGGCTACCCCCGGTTTTATGATTGTTAATAAGGACAATCATCCAATCCTCTGTGGGGAAGGAGAGTGGCTAAAGGTGCACAAAGGATAAGGAAACCACTGCTTTTCTTGTGATGATTTTTTTCAGTACTATCCTGGATCACTCTGTGTAAGTTACAGTACAGGTTTTTTCATTTGCACAACAATATTGGTCCATTTCTAGAGTGCATCGTCCTTCTAGGCAGCCACTGTGAGTAGCCACTGACCAGTATATTTGAGCGTTGGGCTTCGTGCGGGGTCCCATTTCTGCACCAGGGACCCCAGAGGTGTAAACTTCCTTCCCGCCGGATGAATCCCGGGATCCCAGCAGCAGTATAATTTCCTTGGAGAGAGAAAGATTGGCCCTGAGAACTGCGAGGCACCCTGGATTCAGCCCACCAATGAACTGGGGTGGGGGAGGGGAATCCACTAAAAACATATGGAGGATAACTTTCAAACCTATTTGCATTACTGGATTTGCACATGTACATGGATAGGTGGAAATTTATCCTAATATTTTATAAAAACTATTTTATAAAATATCACATCGCTCGGCTCTGATGTATGTTTCAGTGCTGGCAAATATTTGCAATACAATAAATACATGTAAAACTGATTTATATGTGGAAGCAGATATATTTTAAAATATGCATGTCTACTTGACATCACCAGTTTGTCAATACCTCTGCCAATTCACCTAGTCCGTCTACAGTTCGTCAAGACCTTGCAAGTACTTCACCCTGAACTACTCCCAGTTCACCCACACCTCCCACCCAAAACACAACAGCATATACACAAATATAGGCCACCTGTGTGTGTACATGCTAATTTTTGACACATAGCCCTTTTGAAAATGTACTCAATTTGTTTTGAAACCCTGCAACAAAAAGACACAAAGAAATTCTCCCAGTTCATTAGCATAAAATTAGCATACTGCATTGGGAGTTTAAAAATGTACTGCGTGTGTTAAGAAACCGTATGCTGAATTTCAGCTCGCAGTTTTAGTGCATGGCTTACTAACCAGGCTCTTGGTCTGTAGCCCTACCTTCCTCACATTCCAATATCCCTTTTCATCCCTCTCCACCCCAGTCCTCCATCTTCCCCTAACCCCCAATGAGGCTCCAGGACACCAGGATGTCTACTTTTTCCTTCCTCCTGCACAGGTCAAGTAGAAAAGCAGTTGTTTTTTTCCTCTTCCACATGGAATGGAAGCCAAACTAGCAAACTCCTCCTTGGTGGGTCCAAGATGGGGGTAGCTGCCTCCACCATCTCTTGCACAGGGCCCTCTGTCTCTCTCCTTCTAGCCCCCCCACTCCCCCCATTCATAACCCCTACCCAGCCCTCCTTCTCTCCTTTCCTTCACATCTTGCCCTCCTCCCTTTAATTATCGCCTTCACCTCCGTCCCTACTGCACATGCTCACCATCCCCCTCCTGCTGTTTACCCTCTACTCCTCCCCGTCTGTCCTTGTGATGTCTTCTTCTCTCTCTCCTCCCTTCACCTTCCCTTTCATCCTCCAGGACGGTCACGACGTTGTCTCCTTCTGTGCCTTAGATCTTCCACAAATCAGGCAAATTACTTTCCCCTTTCCTGCGGGGACCTCCCCTGACTGTTGCCATTTTCTCGCAGGCCCGGTGTGGTCTTCTCCTGCTTGCCACGCAGGCGAGCTGCTGCTTCCTCCTGCTTCTACCCGGGTCAGCCCCGTCTCTTCTTGCGCCTGGAATGCCCGAGGCCACATGTTTTCTGCAGCTGTCAGTGCCCTGTTCTGGCCCATTTAGAGCCCCGAGCTTGACAGAATGACTGCCATCCATGGAAGGGAGCAAGACAGCGGTTTTGAGGACTGTGTTATTTATGAAGCAGCGAACACAGAATTTATCAGTGCAATGTCGAAGTCCCCCTGAAACTCAGCGATCAAAACACGAACCCGAGTCGGGGATGGAGCAGCCTGCTTCTACCTGCAGATAAGATGAATTTCTAATTGAAAAGAACGTTGTTATTTTTAAAAAGTATTACAAAAGAAACATTGTGTAAAGACTTTGCACAAGGACTAAATTAAGACTGATGATTATAACATCGGAACTGTTAGAAAGACATTTGTGATCACACAGTTCATTATGGGGTAGATTTTTTAAAAAAGCGCGTTCGCGTACTTTTGTTTGCGCACCAGGCGCAAACAAAAGTACGCTGGATTTTATAAGATAGGCGCGTAGCCGCGCCTATCTTCTAAAATCCTGGATCGGCGTGCACAAGGCTGCCGATTTTGGGCAGCCGGCGCGTGCCGAGCCGCGCAGCCTGTCACCGTTCCCTCCGAGGCCGCTCCGAAATCGGAGCGGCCTCGGAGGGAACTCTCTTTCGCCCTCCCCTCACCTTCCCCTCCCTTCCTCTACCTAACCCATCCCCCAGGCCCTATCTAAACCCCCCCCCTTACCTTTGTCCGTAGATTTACGCCTGCGAGAAGCAGACGTAAATCTACGCGTGCCAGCGGACTGCTGGCGCGCCGTGCTCCGACCCAGGGGCTGGTCCGAAGGCCTGGACCATGCCCACGGGCCGGCGCCACGCCCCCGGTCCTGCCCCCGAAACGCCACGTCATCGGGTCCTGCCCCGACACGCCCCCCCCCTTCCAAAAACCCCGGGACCTATGCGCGTCCCGGGGCTCTGCGCGCACCGGCGGCCTATAGAAAATAGGCGCTCAAGGCCCTGCTCGCGTAAATCCGGGCGGATTTACGCAAACAGGGCTTTTAAAATCCGCCCGTATATGATGATCCTTTAAAAAAGAATTACAGTTTTATAACTGTACATACCCAGATCAGTCCAGACACCTGGGTTTTGCCTCCCCTCCAGCAGATGGAGACAGAGAAGTTTTTCAAAACAACCCTGGCATATATACCAAGGTGCCTCCCACAGTCTTACGTAATGTCAAAGCAGAATGGAACAAAACCAAACTATACAACCAACCCCCAGTCAAACCCCCAAATGGGAACAGATTATTTGTGCCTGGGTCCGGAGCATGACATGGCCAACTGCAGGGACTGTGGCTGCATGTCCCCCTGGGCCCAGAGGCAGTGCGCTCCCAAGATCGCACGCCTCAGAGGACAACTTCGGATCCTATGCCCTGGCGTTGGAGCACCTGTCTAGCACCACACGGGAAAGTACACGCAGTCCCACACAGAGCAAAGCTCTGTCAGCCAAGGGAAGCTCCACCCCAGCCATCCTAGAAGACATCCCCGGACAGCTCTGGACTGATACGTGGTACTACAGGAACGAAGATTATCAGGTAAGAAACTAATTTTCCTATAGGATGGTGTTTAAATTGACATCTGCTTGCCACATAAGATATGGTCTTTGGAATAATAAAGAATACCAAGATCAAATTTCAAAGCATTTAGGTGTCTGAATTCTGCTCCTAAATTGGCGCTTTTGAAAATATACTAGGACAGGCTCCTAAATTTAGACTCTTAGTTTCATCAGGATTCTAAATTTAGGAGTCTAAAAAATGGGTGGCTATGTGGGTGAGGGGGAGGGGAAAACAGGTGTTGAGCACTGATTTCCAGCACTAGGCACCAAATGTATGGATCTAAACCTAAGCAAATGAAGAGCAGGCAAGGTAGGTCCTAAGGACTAGGATCAGAAATGTAGATGAATTTTCAGCTGAAAACTCAGGTTTCTAACTTAGGAACCTAAATTTAGGAGGCCAGCTTTGCTTTTTCAAATTTCAGCCTGTTTTTGTGGCGTGCAATGAAAAGGTACTTTTATGACCCAGAAATTAGTTTCTGTGCCAGTTTTTGCTTGGCTTTCCATAGAACCAGGAGCAGATGCCATGTCTGCTCCTTCCTTCTGACATTCATTATCTTTGTTGCAATTTGCTGTGTTCTTTGCAATGCCTGGTAAAGAATTCTCTCAGCCTAGCTGACCCAAAGCTGGCTAGGCTGTCATCCTCCCCAGCAGACTGAAATGGCGACTCTTCATTTACGGAAGAAGAAGTTGGAGCAAAGGCAGAACACTTGGAATTATACAATTGCTCAGAAATCTGTTAAAAGTCGGTGCTGACTTGCAAGAAGGGGGTAGGCACCAATATTCCACAAATAAATGCAACTGTTCTCCAAATCATCAATAAAGAAGGGGGAGGGGGGAGCCCATTAGTACAGTATGCACCTTTTGGATGAAGGACAATATTTGGTTTCCAGCTTTTAAAGAGTATCTTGTCAAGAAGCATTATTGAATTAATAAGAACCGACGAGACCTGCCAATAAACACTTTTGCATCTAAGAGTTGTTAGCATTTCAGGGTTCATTATTTATGAGCTCAAGCCTCAGCACATTCCAAGGGGAAACCAGTGCTAGGGCCCCTCTCTAATCTGCATTCCCAGCTCTCTGGAAAGGAGAACTCTTAAGCCAGGATAAGCAATTATAACCCAAGTATTCCAAGGTCAGAAAATTAGTTGGGGGCACTGATGATGCCCTTGTCCTGATCTCCTGCACCTCCCCACAATTACATGAACTGGCTCGGCTTACTGAAGCTATTTCTCCTTATTTCCATTTTCCAATGGCCACGCACCAGGGAGCCTGGATATTTGATCAAGCTGTGTGCGTCGCCCCTATCTCACTCCTGACAGCCCTCTCAGAGCGCACTGGCACAGATCTCAGGAAAGCTGCCGGGAGATGCGAAAGCTCTCGGTGCAACACCAACAGGAGATGGGGGGGGGGGGGGGGGACGCAGTATAAAAGGGTGGAGAAAACGTGCTCGAAAAGGAGAAAAAAAAAGATAAGAAAATGTTGAAGAGAAAATAAAAGACAAGAGATAAAGAAGGAAAGAAAAGAACATTGATTCTCACTAAACTAATTTGCCTCCTAGCTCTCCCCTTGCTTGCCAGACAGGCATGCTTCAAAGGGAGACTGTTTAACAAGCGAGAATGTCTTTTGCAACTCCTGACAACACTTTTGCTCAAAACAGAATTCAAGCACTAAGTTCACAGGAGCAGTGGGCAACACGTTGGGTTTTTTTTTTTTGTATCCTCCTAGCCAGATATGTTTAATTTATGTACGGTGAAAGCCTCATTAATTAATGCCTTTACAATCTGTCCTGGCAGGAAGCTGGTGAAATAAAAGAGAGTTTGTCCTGCACCCCGAAAACTATTTCCCCTCCAACACACACACACACACACACACGCTAGAAGAGAAGAGCTACGTTTCACAATCTGTAACCCACTGAAGAGTTTCATTGATCCATTCCAAGCCACCTGCTCTTCCTGGGATAAAAAATGAATCTAACTACAATTAAAGTGCTATATAACTCATTAATGGCCCCAGTGAATGCTCTGCATCCCTCCCAGTGTTATTCATGGGGGAAATTAAGCTGACAGTGTGCCTTATTTCCAGACTGATACGAGCAGATAGCACAATCTAGGAAAGAGAGGCCAAAAGCACTGGCGGTGGTTTGGGGGAGGGAAGGGGAGTGGAGGGGCAGGGTGCACTGTAATAAAACATTTCCAAAAAGCACAAAGCACAAAACACAATAGCTGCTTGCCAACTTAGCTTACAATTTTTTGGGCATTTCTAAAACCAGAAATAGACCTGCACACACATTTTGATGGACTCTATGCAACCAGGTAAATATTAAGAAGGCTGCTCCATTTTTTGGCTTATTAAGATACCGACACAAATGCTATGGGTTTGAAACACTGGAGGAAAATAATGCTCTCCCAAGCCTGCCTTCCACCACCAAAGGCAGCTGCAGACTGCCACAATAAACTGCGAAGCTAGCTGGCTCTGCAGGAATGCACACACACGCCGGGGATGATAATTATTATCGGAAGCCTGCTCCGACTCTGTGTGCTCGCTGGCCAAGCCGAAAGCCAACCATCCGAAAGGGCAGCGTGGCTCGGAATGGGAACTGGCCGCGGGCTACCTGCCCGCGTCCCGCTGACCTCCGACCCAGGGAGTCTTTTTTTTTTCTTTTTATAAAATTTTTTATTAAATACAAAATTTGTACAATCACTAGAAATGCATACTTTCCAAGTCGCTGGGCAAAACAGCGTTTGGCCGGAGCGGCAGCAGCGAGAAGCAAGCCAACGTCGTAAAAATCGAAAAAAAAGCCAGCCTGGGCCTTACTCGCCTCGCTCGCGGCTTGTTAACTTTATGGGGCTTCCTGCTGAACTATATGGAAAGGAGGGGGGGAACCACAATCCAATTTGCTTTGAAGCGCAGTAGTCTGTCTAACATCCTAATTACTGTTTAGACTGCCATTTGCCTTCTATTAAGAGCAGACTTAATTATCCCGATGCCTCATCGTTGCTAAACGCAATTAATTATTGCATTTAGAAGCATCAAAAGCAAAAAAAAAAAAAAAAAAAACACGATCGTGCGGGGACAATAAGAAAAAAAAAATCTGTACAAAAGGCTTCGTGCAGGGCAGTGGAATAAAATGGATTTGCGTACAGTGGGGGAAGATGCTGCACGTTGGCAGTCAAGGGAATATAGCTGTTAAAGGATCAGGAAAAACCTGGCGGTTAGGAATCTCGTTCAGGGAAAATGGAGAAAGCTTTAAGGAGCAGCTATCGGAGCGCCATGAATACATGGGAATCAGCCTTTGGCCAGTCTCAGCAAACAGTATGGGAGGTACCTAAGAGCAGGAAAGACTTTTTTTTTTTTTTTTGCTTGTCCCTCTTGGTTTTACTAGCCCTGTTGCTACTTCCTGATCTCTGTGAGTCTGAAATTGACTTTCAATCCAACCGAGTCGTTGTCTCAAAAAAAAAAACAAAAAAAACGTTCCTGCCAGCTTGCGGCTGTTACATTTACAAGGTTTAGAAATAAAAATTGTCCAAAAGTAGTGGCACCTGCATCCTGTTACTCCAAATAGAAACACTAAATCTTGAAAAAAAAAAAAGTACTGTCAAACGGAGCATTCAGCAACCAAAAGTCGCCAAATAAATCAGGGTGTATTTCTCCTTGACACAGTTTAAAGAAGTTTCTCACTGATCCCTCCTGATAAGTGAAATTTCAGCTGTAGGACCAGATATACAACTTTTTTTTCCCCATTCTGGGTCTAAGGGAGTAAAACAAAAAAAAAAAAAAAGGCTTAGCAAACAGGCCCTTAATCACGGCAGTCACTGTTAAATGACAGCTGTAAAACCCCTTATTCAGGATAAGGTGTAAAGAGTTGGTGAGTTCCGCCAGCAGCGCTGGCTATTTATTTTTTTCTCTCTTTATGTTTATTTATTTATTTATTTAGGGCTTTTTTATACCGACATTCATGACACCAATCATATCATATCGGTTTACAAGAAACAATGTTATTTATATTTCGCTTTTTCAGGCACCTCAAAGGGTGCACGATCACCCGCTCTGCAGGAGCAAAACGGATAACTATTACTTTGAACAAATGAAAAGTAGCATTCTTGCTCCCTATTTTTCCTCTTAATCGTTTTTCACTTCGGAAAGACTCTTACCTTTTATAAGTACATATCTGGTGATTGATGTGCTGCTGCCTGTCAGCACAACCCTAATCTTGCACCATTTTTATAGTGCGGGCCCGATGTAGTAAACAATCTTTTGCCCTCGCCCCCGTGGCAATTTGTATCTATAGGCGTAGAAGTTAGTACATCTGACTCCAGTATAAAAGAGCAGAAATAGCAGCATAGAGACCTGAAAGCGGAAAAACTGTAATATCAGGAGACTTGACTATACCACACTTACCACGGATTCGTAACTTATGATTATGTTTACCTTTTATTGAATCAGAATAAAAAATAATATAGCTGTGGGCAGGAAAAATGAAGAGAAGAGACATTATTTTTTTTTATTGTCATCCAAAGATATTTTCTTGCAATTTTATACGTTTGCCATAAAAATTAGGCAACATCTATCCCTCACGTTACAAAATCTTTGCCCTCTGTAGTAACTATACTGTATGCCCCCTGTAGATCAGAGAGCTTTGTGCAAGGATGGGATCAGCAGCATCCTTATTTGTGGGGAGGGGGGGACAGAGAAGAGAGGGCGAGGAAAGGGAGGAGTAGCCTTGTGATTACAGCAGCAGCTGAGAACCACGGAAGCCAGGGTTCAAATCCTGCCCCTTCCAATGACGCTCCTTATAGCCTTGGGCACTCCCCCTCCCTATTAGCTCAGGCTCAAATGCCAGCTTTATTTCTGCCCAACCTAGGAGGAAAGAGAAGGGCAGATGGTGGGCTGAAGAGGTGAAAGGAAGGGAGATAGAACAAAGGAGGAGAGAGAATGCCACAAGGTGTATGGGAAGAGGGAATAAGGGATGGGGGGGGGAGAGAGAGATGTGCAAAAGAAGGTGGAGAGAGGTATAGCAAGGTAAAGAAAGCAGAGGGTAATAAATAGCAGGAGGAAGCATCAGGGGAAGTTAGGAAAAGTGGCATTAAAGCAACAAAAAAGAAAAACAGAGAAGGCCTCAGAGAAAAAAGAATTATAGAGTGAATGAAACTGAGCAAAGGTAGGGAGTGCAGTAAGTAAAGGAAAAAACTGGCAACATAAAAGGTTTATAAAAATTATCATTTAGTCACTGTCATGTTCTGCTTTTTATTTAATTTGCCACAGGACTCCACAGTGAAGCTGCAGAAAATAACTTCTGTCCATCAGTGGCAGCAGTTTGGCCCTTAACCGTTATTTGGAGCAGTGCAAAATGAAGGGGGAAAAAATAAACATCTCCAAGGCACCAATAAGACAAATACCCTCCAGAGGCCTTGTGTTCTCACGATGAGCCCATTTATTCGACTTTCCTTACTGAATTTCTGAATTGCTGTCCCTGGTTTCCCTGTTCCATTACAATGTTATTTTCGGGGACGACTGTTTTCTTATGACACAGTAGATGAACTATTTTTGTTCTTTCTAAAAACGTAAGTAAGCTAGCTGTGCTAACTCGTGTTCGAATACATCCATTAAAAAAAAAAAAAAGGCACATTTCAGAAACCAAAGCCATACCACATCAACTGGTTTTCTTTCAGTTTACTGGGAAACAAAACTGTAGGAAAACCTAATTTAAACTGTCAGGCAGTAATTCCACCCAAAACAATAACAACAACAACAACAACAACAAAAAACATGTAATGAGCAACAATAAAAATCTTTATCTATCTGAAGTAAAAATGGAGCATCCCTAAAGCCCCTGGGCTCAGTACTGAACGAGCGACAGCTACAAGCAACCAGATTTGCAAAGGAAAAGCCATACAAAAAAAGAGCAGTCTGCAAATAGGGGCATTCCGGATCTTTCAAAGAAAGGCTCAAATCAAAATAGAATGAATTTGCATGAAATTCAAATCATCAGGCTCTGCATAAACAGACGGAGGTTGTTGGCTGGAGCCTCCGATGGAAGCTCTTGTGTCCTTTGTGACATGGAGGGGAAATGGGAGGACTGTTTTGCATGAGGGTGTATAAGGAGTATGTAAATCAGGAATCTGTTCCCTGCCACAAGAAAGGGGGGGGAGGGGAGGAGGAGGAGGAGGGGGCGACCGGCCAGACAGCTGACAGGCCCCATTCACTGAGAAAAACTTTCTGAGGCGGGGAGAGGGTGGGGGGGGGGAACGAACAACAGGCCTAGCTTCCCAGGGAGGGGAGCCCGGCTGTGAATATTCATAAAATGGCCATTTAGTCATGGGAGAGTTAATTGTCTCTGAGTCCTCCAGCTCTGTGACCTCACCTGCTCCCCAGAAACCTAGCGAAAGGGAAACCTAATGGGATGCAATGACAGAAAAGTGTCTATCCCACCATCGGGGCGGGGGAGCTTGATTCTTGTATTAAAAAAAAAAATCACGTGAGCAAAGGAGCTGTTTCTTTCATACATTTTATTACAAGGGCAATAAAGGGTATTACCCTCTGCAAAGGGGGAGGGCGTGTTCTTTCATCGGGAGACTTCTGAAAAAGGTTGCAGACATCACAAAACAAAACAAAAACCTCTTACCACCGAGCTAGTAGGGCTACAATGTTCTCAGCTCCTAACATCATCAAATTGAAGAGAATGATGGATTCCAACTTGATTTTTTTTTTTTTACATTATGATTATTATTATAAACAAGCAGCCCCTGAAGCCTGAATAAAGGTTTGCGTCCGGCGAGTTAAAAAATCAGCAACAGCGGCAAACGTTATCATGGCGGACAACATTACAGAAGTCTGAAATGGTAGGGAAGCTTTTTGAAGGCGCAGCCAAAAAAGTTGTACATAAACTTTGTCAGAACCTCCTTCTTCTGATAGGTGACCTGGGAAGCTCATGCTACTTGATCCTCTGGATGTTGCTGGTCTTCGAAAAGCTAACAAGCCACAATAAAAAGGGAAGATAAACATTATGGGGGAAGTACGTTAGTTGTTTAAGCTATTTTGTTAATTTTGAACGTTTTAGTGGTTGTTTAATAAGTATAGGGAAAACTTTTAAAATCTTTTCTAAGGGACAAATGATGATTAATGAGACATGACTCCCAGTTAAGCAACGGTGTACTTACTGATAACCATTTAGAGCAATGGGTGCTCATCTTCATCATCTTTTTCTCTTTGACACAAGCTTTGATCCATCTTTTTAGGGGGATATTTCTTTTAAACTTTATCACAACTTACTAAGACTCATTTCTCCATGACCAAGACAGCTTTTAGAACAATGCACTACAGAAGCCTGATGAGCAGACCATCTACTTGCAAGAAATTACCTAAAGTTTCAACCGTGGAACTAAGCAACAACACGTACAGATTTTTTTTAAAGTTAGGAATCATTTCACCTTGCAATGAAAGCAGCACAAAAAGATATAAAGAAAGTGTTTTGAAAATCCTATAATGGGCTCTGCAAAGCCTGAGACAGAACAGAATAAGAAGCAATTAAAACTGGGGAGCAAATCCAAAACTCCACCTACAGCACGATATAATCATATAATTATCCTTTTTGCACCAAAAAACAGGAGTCTGGACCAAACAGGCTCTATTCATTGTAACTGCAAAAGTCATACGTTAAAATGTCATAGCTAGCTGTGGGATCTCCCGCAGACAGGCTTGATTTGACTCAAATCGCTCTGTTCAGTCCACTCTGCCGCCTTCTATGGGTTCTGCAGGTCTTCACAAATAAGCCAAGCTTTTCTGATCCCATTCGATTACTTATATCTGAACCGACCCGCTCACAGCTCCCCTCCCGGGGTTATCCTATTGATCTGGCCCCGGTATTGTGTTTTTTTTTTCCTCCTAGTCTCTACAAAAAAAAAAAACCCAACAAAAATGCAACTAGGATAGAACAAAAAGTTCTAAGGATTAAAAAAATAACCATAATTAAACTCTGCCCTCTCCAGCTGCAACATGAACAGCTATTCTTGATGATCAGAGCAATGCTTCAAAGCTAGTCAGATAAAAGCAATCCCATCACTCCAGCGAGGACTCCTTAAGGATGTTGTTATCAAACATGAGAGGAAAAAAAAATCAAAAACAGAAAGGCCAAGCAAGGTGCTGGAAGAAATGTATAAAAGAGGGTCTAAGCAGCCCTTCTGACCCCCTTTCATAGTGGAAGCTTGCTTGCAGGCCAGCACCTCTGTAGCCAGGAAGGGCTAGCGATTTGAACACCCTGCTTTAAGCACTAGCAGCTGCAATTGGGCTTGGCCTACTTTAAACCCCACTGCAGGATTTCAGAAAACAGAGGCCAACCTTCAAAGATTTTAAGGTGCCCAACTTTGGGAGTGAGGCTCCCAAATTGGCCCTTCTGAAAATGGAGAAGGGCCGAGCCTCTAAAATTAGGCTCCTAAGTTTCAGGAGGCTCCTAAATTTACAAAACTTAAAAAGCGGGTGCTGGAGGAAGACACAGTTAGGGGTGGGAGAAAAAAAAGTGCTCAGCACCGCTTTGCAGCAGTAGAAGCCTCAGCAAATGACTTAGCAGGCCTAAATCTAGGGAGCTAACTTTTAGTGCCCTAAAAAAAAGAGCTCCAAGTGCTACCAGCATTCCCTCATGCTGACACCACGACCGGAAACATTTAAACAGGAACGCGGGAAGACTTGGGCGTGCATTCGTCGGCCTGCATCCAGGGACGCGGCAATTATATAACATGTTACATAATTGCCGCATTACAAAATGGACCGACCGCACGCACGTGCGCACAATTTCAAGTGGGTGCGGACGCACCTATGCACGCAAATGCCGCTTCTACCGCGTAAGTGGGGGGAGGGGGGGGATTTCAGTAGATGCGTGCCAACGCCATTTACAGTTTTCCCAGTTCGCTTCCCAGTTCGCACAGGTAAGGGACAGCGCTTCCCAAGCCCCCTAGTTTAATGCCGTCCCATTTCCCCTGTTAGCCCCCTCCCTTTAAAACACCTCCGATCCATTTGTCTTTATTTTATCACTTACACGTCTTCCGTAGCAGAAGTAAAGTTACCCGGCAGGGGACCCCCCAGCCCCCGTACCTGTGCGTGTAAGTATTTTCATGCACATTTGAATTTGAAATCCAGGAACGGCCATGCCCCGCCCAGACCGTGCCGTCCTCCTTTTCGGAGCTTTTCATTTGTGTGCGCGTCACGGGAGATACGCACGTACGCGGGGGCGCCTTTTAAAATCCACTCTGCGGGCGCTGGCCCAAGACATTCACGTATCTCCCGGTTTTGGTATGCCGGGCTTTCAAAATTCATCTTTAAGTTTCCAGTTTTGAAGCTTATGGGCCTGATTTACTAAAGCTATTTTTCCCATTCTGTGTCCATAAGGGAAAAAAAAAAAAAAACAACTTAGTAAATCAAACCCTAAGTCATAATTTTGGGGCATTAAGAGAATAGGAGGCTTTCTGGGCTTGCAACTGCTGCTACTTTTATACAGTTTTTTTTAGAGGGAAAGAGTTTAGATAAATCAAGCATTTACATGGACTTATAAAGATTTCTTAATTTAAGAATTGCCAAGCAAACATGCAAGCAGCACACTGCAGGTTTTATGCAAAGTAAAGTGAATGCACATGAAGTCAGAGCAGCGACCATGCACTAGAGCCAAGAGAGACTGTATTTACTATCAGTCAGAAACTTTGTATGGTTCATTTAATGTATTTATTTATTTATTTTATTTATTTAAGGATTTTTATATACCGGGGTCCGTAAGAAACATCACCTCGGTTTACATTCAAACATTAATTCAGCATATAGCTTTACAATATAACATCATAACTGCATGAATATAAAACCAATGAAAACTTTGTAAAAAAAAAAAAAAATGTATTCTTTCTGTACAAGCAAGGACTACAAACCTAAAAGGCCCATTTACTGAGAATTTTCTTGAAATGTGTGCCTATAGCAAAAGAACCAGAAGTGGAGAATTGGTTCCTTCAATGGTGAAAATAAACTTTGCTGGATTCCATGCACTTTCAGCAGTAGCAGCCCAAAATGAATAACTCTGTCATTTCCGGGATGCTTCCTGAGCTATCCTGTTAAATACTCTTATGACTATACACACACACACGCACACACACACACACACACACTTTTACATTCCTGTTAACGCCGATCACACAGGTTTCCTGACAAGTCCTACCAGTTGCTGGGTGCTTTGTTGGTTCACGCACATCCAATCTAATGAAATGTTATTTAGGAGCAGGAGCTGAACTGAACTTGCAGCTGTTTTTGGGAAGGGGCACCCTGTAAACTCTGACATCTCACCTTACTCTTGACCCTTATTAGCATATCCTGCTGGGCATGAGAGGCACAGGAGGAATGGTCTCCCGTCTCTAGTGGCTCTGCGGCTTCCCAGCAGACAACCAGTCTTGAAGCCTTCAGCATCAGGATCCTCCTACTCCCCCCACCCACCCCTGGCCTGGTCATTTTAGTCCACCAGGCCTTTGTCAAACTTAAGGTCTTAATCAATTCTCACTCTGACCTCAGAATGACAGGAGGAAGATGGATGAGGAAGTGAGTGACCTCTGACCTCTCCTGTATTTGTCCTGCCACGCTGCCCCCACAGAACTTGCTCATTAGGTTTGAAACAAGGGCTTGTGGTCTTCGCAGGCTTTGGGATTCTGGCTTTGTCAGAACGAGTGCAAAGTGGTGTTACGGCACAGAACTACGCTGTATACTTTATTCTCTTGAGAAAAGTACGCTATGTTAGGGCAGAGGGCAGTGATAAAACGGGTACAAGTTTTCTCTCCCTGCTCCTGACAGCTGGGCAACTGGGCATGGTTCCTAGTTATTGAGCAGACTGGCCTGGGCGCCAACTGCTTTCCGATCCATCGCTGCTCCTCTTCAGAGAAGCGACAAGCAGGCCGATAATCAGCAAGGCACTCACACGGAGGCCTTTATCTAATGCAGACGTCTTTACCTGGGCAGACTCCTTTCTTTTCTCGCTGTGAACCACACACACACACACACATACACATTGAATGGGCTGGATGCAAAGGGGGGCAATTTGGAATAGCCCGTGTCATTTGAAATCTACACCGGTATTTTTACACCGCATAAACTGTGGGCAGTTTTCGAAGGGAAACTTGCCAGCTTCTGGCCTTTGGAAAATCAGCAGCTGCAAAGTAACAGGCACTAAACGCACCCACATGCACCTTCTATTCGTGCGGTCGGCCAAGCAGGGGCAAAAGAGCGCGTGTACATTTGTAAATGCCCTAGCCATGTGCTTCCTTTCAGCCACCCCCCACCCCCCCCAGGCTCGCAGGAATGTCTGTCTTTACCCAGGCTAAAAATGAAGCAAGCCCAGGAACACTCTGCCCAGAGGAGAGCAATGTTCAAACAAATCATTCTCCCCCCCCCAACCCCCACCTCGTTAAACAGGATACACAGAGCGACGAGGTGAGCTGTAAATATACAAATAAATGACTGAAAATTTTCCCCTGCCTAACTCGTGGGTTTCTATAGAAGTAGAAAATCAGGAAAATTCTTGTACCCTGTAAAACACATGATCTACTTTAAACTTCTACAATGATTACAAAAAAAAAAATAGAGAAACAACTGCATCCTGGTCAACAAATAACACATTGCAATGACAACCCTAAAGAGAGAGCCAGCGACTTTACTACCTGCTGGGGGATTTTATAGTGTTGGGAGCTGGTAACACCGGACTGGGAGTCAGTGTAGTGCAAAGGATCTCCTCTGTGAAGTACAGCCTCATCACAGCACCGCTGGCAAAGGGTCAGCAACAGGTGACAGCCAGCGTCCCCCCCATCCAGTCTGTGGGCAGGAAAGTGGGGGTAGCAGATAATGCAGCAGGGCAGTGAGCAAAACGCTTGGTTAATTCGGCTGCTAGTTCAAACAAACATAATCACTTAAGCTCCCTCTTTCTCCTTTTTTTTTTTGTCATTCCCGTGGTGGCGCTATTAGCGTTTAAAGCATCCCAAAGATCTTCCTGGTAAGCCACTCCCCACCCACAGTTAAATCAGGAGTGCTGCTGTGCTACTTCACATCAGGAGCAGTCAGGCTGAAGTAGGTGAAACCTCTGGAAAGATTTCCAAAATATACTGTGTGCCCCTTAAAAAAGAGATAGGTAGCGTTTATGCTAAAAATCAAAATGCAAAAAATAGGATAAATATAATAGGGTGCAACTCAACTCGGAAACAATCCAGTTTGAACTGCTGCTTTAACCATTTATACTCTGAAGTTCCCCGCCATCTGTACTGTCCCCCAATAAAACATCTCGAATGACTTCTCTTGAACAACACAGTATTTGTCATGCAATTATCTCATCAAGTTTGGGCCAGTGGCTCCGAAAAGTATTAGATTAGCATCAATCAGCGTGACCTGGTACTGACCTTTGCCCTGGTACTGTCCAATACTCTTATAAGAGAACGCATCTTAATTCCCCTACAATAAACCACCACTTAGGTCAACCTGCACTTCTATTCTTCCTGTACCCAGTGGATAAATCAGTAGGAGTGCGCTTACTAGAAACAGTTATCTAAAGTGTTTGGCGAGCTAGGCTAGGCTGCATGAAGGAAAAGTGCAATGTTTTATACAAGTCTGCAGAACTTCCATTCTCAAGATGATTTTTTTTTTTTTTTTAGTGAATTCTGCTCACAGTCACTGGTTTGCTCGCTATAAAAACCCAATTTGTTTACAGTTAAGATGGGCTCCAAACGCGTGACGTGAGCAAGAACTTTCTAATGAAGAGCAAGAGCTGCTCTTGGCGATGCTGCGCTAGCAAATCCTGCCTTCAAACTCATTGATAACCGATTCTATGCCGGCTGCTAATTAGGGGTAAGGGGAGAGAGAGAAAAAAAAAACCATTTCAAACAAAATGATAAAAGGACCACTTCTTCCGTATGTTTCCTACATGGAAAAGCATTCAGATCTTGATTGTATTATGCTGTCAGTGTACAGCTGAAAGATCTTCAACTACTGGCCAAAAATCCTAGCACAGGTACCCAACCACAAAGAGCCTCCTGAGGCTTAAGGCACTTTTCCAGGCTGCTCAGGGGGAAAATGGAAGCTGTGAAAGAGCCAATTATATCTGCAGTTCGGTTTACTAATGAAGTCATTAAGTACAAAAAAATCCTTGGGCAGTAGCCAGTCTGTAATAAGTAAAAAAAAAAACAAAACCCAAACTGCGCCTTCTGTTTTATTCTGTAGCCATAACTCTTTGGCAGATAGGAGAGGACGGACAAGCAGGTCTCCAATACATTCCATGCTATCCGAATCCCTCTAATGAAGACGGCACCGAACAGTGAAAGAAAACGGGGGATCTGCGCAGAGACCGGCGGCAGCATGGAGCAAAGAGCAGAACGTTTAGACCGCTCGGATCTCAGATGTTACACGTACAGGCTCCGATTGTGCTACCTACATTTATGGCTGGGGCTCAAGGGGGCAATTGCCCTCTCCCTTTGCTTTACGAAAAGGAGCGTTTTGAATTTACTGGGGGGGGGGAGGGGAAGGGGCCACTATTTGTATTTGCAGAATTCATTTTACTGAGCGCAATCCGAAGTGTTTTGCGAAACCAATGAATAGCTGGCTGGCCAAGGACGAGGGCAGCAATAAACAAACTCATTCTGCATCCCTAAATAAGGTTTGCCCAACTAGATTTCCTTTCTGTGTTCATTCAAATTTCAGAGAGTGCATGAGGTCACTTGTAATCTAAGCGTCTGTTAGCCAAGGCTTGTTTTGCCTTCTGCTGGCTGCAGTGGCATCACGTGTTTTGTCAGCATTGTACATGCCTCAGCCTTGCCACCTGGAGCTTGCTCATTAGACCTCTCTGTCCCTCTGCGTCTCACAGGGACTGCTAATTACTGGCTTCCCTCCATTTGCACTCAGCTTTGATTCAATTATGTGCTCTAAGCCCTAATGAAAAGTACAAGGTGGTTATTCTTACCTTGGCATTCCCCATTGCGCTCTTCGTACCCAGCGTTGCACAGGCAATTGCCAATGGGCACCAGCCATTCGCCATCTGCCCCACAGTACATTTTGGGCACATCCTTCTCTTCTGAGTTGTTGACACAGGAGCCACGGACTTCCACCAGGGAGGAGGTGTCAGCCCCTGTGATGGTGTCCGGAAACTGGGCCAGGTTGCGAACGGTCAAGGGGCACTTCTTGTAGAAAACGCGGACCGATACCAGGGCAATGCAGGCACCTACGTCCTGGAAGGCCAGGTAAAAGCCCTTCTTGCTCAAGGGTCCTACATCCCGGACCTCTGTATTCAGCTTCATGATCCGGTCACCAATGTCCACCTGGGTGAAGCTCTCATCCGCGGCAATGGTGTCGATCTTGGCAAACTGGGACTCTCGGATGAGCCGTTCTTTATCATTGTACGATTCATAGTAGTACAGGTTAAAAGTCTCTTTGCAAGTTCCCATCACACCCGGCAGGCTATTGCAGTCTCTCAGCGTAAATTTAATTTCAATGTACACCCTCTGGGCTCCCTCCCGGGGAATCCAATCAGTCCGCAGCCAGTTGTTCTGGCTGGACTCCATCACGTTGCAGACTTGATAGGTTCGGATTGGAGTGTTCTTCTCATCCATGATGCTCACCTCCTCCCACTGCAAAAAAAACAAAAAATAGATAGTGTTACTATCTTATCTCCAAGTCACCATTTTCCCTTTTTTTTTTTTTTTTTTTGTCAGCTGGAGAGCTGCTTCCGCTAGTCTTCAGCAACAGAGGCCCACAAGAAGAGAAAGTAATGAATAGCTAAAACGCCAGATACGTAAACGCTAAAAATAGAGATGACTCAAAAAAAAAAAAAAGCTCCAATCCACAAACATCTTAGGCTGATTTCCATTCAAGAAAACCTGAAAACAACTTTGCAACAATCACTGACTGCCACCATACAGATTTCGCCCTATTTTCGGTAGCCTTCTGTAGCTAGCTTTTATTTTGCACCTGGTTTAGGTAAAGAGCATTGGTAAAAAATTGTGGACCCTGCTCGCTAGCATTTCGATACGGGCACAGAACTGGAACAATCTTTCATTCCGAAAATTAAGAGTCCTCAGAGAGAGGAGAGAGAGAGAGAGAGAGAGAGAGAGAGAGCTCCAGCAAAGGCTGGCGGTTAAGCCTAGAGTAGAACTTAATCACGGAACAATCTACCTTTGTCTGGACTTTGCTTGAAAAATAGCTGCTAAAGTTCTTTTGACATATTGACTGCTTTTTATCAAAGCCTCCCCGCACCCCCTCCCCTCGCTTGTTAGTAACTGCAGGAGACAGCCCTGTTTTATTTGAAGTCTGGAAAAGTGTACAATGCTTGGGTGGACGGTGGCCCACAATATACTCGTAGTTCCGAGCTGGACCCCCTCACCACTGTGTTCTAAGAGACGTGGCAAAGAAAAAAGAATAGCCTCAGAGATGGATCAAAATCATTCCCATAGAATACCACCGCTTAAAAAAAAATGTAGTAATTCAGAGGGATGCCTGATGATTAACCGAGGGTCAGGGAAAGGCATGCAAAATGATCGTCACTTCTCAGGGTCAGGAAGACAGTCCCCAAAAGAAATTGCTGTGGAGGGCCTCGCTGCACCCATTTCTCTGCGCACATCTGTACATAAAGCCAGAGAAGGACTCTCGGGATGAATTTCCTTGGCACGCATCATCTCCTTCACTCTCTCCTCTCTCTCTCTCTGCCTCGGGTGGTTTTGGTGTATCACTTTGCATGCTCAGCACCCAACACCGTGAAATCCCTGTCCCCAAAAACGTGGTGTGAGAGAACATTGGCGCTTCCGATTTACCTACAAGCCTGTAGTAGCCTTTAAAAGAATAATAATAATAAAAAGCTAAAGATAAAGCATTGTGCTTGCCCCGATTGATTCACGTAACCACCAATATACAGAACTCCTCTCATTCCCTTCACTGGTGACCCTTGCGAGGGGGGGGGGGGGGGAGAGGGAGTGTTTCTTGCCAAGGATAATTGCTGAAAAACATCTGGAAGTGTTGGTGTTATGGGTGTAATTCTTCATACTTCTAACGCCCTTCCTGTAATTGCTATTTATACACAGAGGCTTTCACGTGGACCTGCACCTGCTCAGCCATCTAGGATTTTTCGAGTTCAGCAGCCACGGAGGGTCATGCTTTACTTAACACTCAAAAGGGTTTATGAATTAGTCCCAAAACTGATCAAGCAACACGTATCACTTCCAAAGAAACGGAGTAAAACAAGAGAGTAAGCTATAGGGGTATCAAGGCAGTGCCTTCATTAAATGCTATCGCTTTTATCTGCTCTTATGTTCCAGAAGGGCAGCGGAACAGACCCAGATTTAGGGATGGACAACATAGACTACTGCCTAGAGCACCAAATTTTGAAGGCACCAAATATCTAGACCACAGGGAAGCCAGCCTCTGCTTGCTCTAGGGCCATGTGCCAGCGCAGCTTCAGAGGGGCACCACCATGACATTCTGTCTATGGGGGCTCCAATCTTATGTCTACCCTGCAGTAGAACCAAGCACAGAAAACACGAATGGGATTTCCTCTATATCTTTAAACAGCAAAACTTGCTCTGTACAGCATGTCCCTAGGAAGCTATTGGTTAGGGGATTTTTTGCAGATAAACTAGAGATGAAGAAACTATTTAGTTGGCAGAGACGATGTCATTCACTTACAAAAATAATAATAATAATAAGCAGGACACAGCAAGCTACTTAATATGACTGATTAATTGGCTGATTCCCAACCAATGCCAGCCTGCAAAGTTGCACCTGAAAATGTGCTGGTGAGCAAGGAAAAAGCTTCCAGCAAAATTTAACTTTTCTAATCAAAAGCTTCTTTTGAGTTTACCAATACACAAGTTCTTGTTTGCTACAAATAAAACAAGCTTATTTTGTTAGCTGTGAAATTTCGGGAAGAATGATTAATCTATTAAGAATAATAGCACTCCCTCTAGTCCAGTACATATCGATTAATAGCTACTTCACTTCACTACTACTATATGGCCGGGTTTAGAACCCTAAAGACTAACCCGATCTGCATTTTCAACCCTGACTGCTAGGAAAAAGGGGGGTCCTGCTTCTTATTCTGCAACAAACGGTTACAAAGACAACACAGCCTCCAAAAGCCTCTACTTGGGCCCTTTGCTTCCTAAGAGAAGCCGGGAGGAGGTTTTCTCCGGGGCTTCCAAACGATTCTGCAGCACAGCAAGTTAGAAAAAATGCTTTCCATGCACCCTGTTTTGTGATGCATGGTTCATGTGCTCTTAAATTTTCCACTACTTGGTTTAAAAATAGGCCATACATATATGTGGGATTTAGTGAAGCTAGTCACGTCCACAGTGAAAAAGAGTATGTAGTCTCGGCTTCAACTGGAGACAGGCTTGCACAGAAGAAAGGCAGAATCCAACATGCTCGAAATATTAATAGTGTACCAACAGATTAAGCCCTTAATCTCACTGTTTACTCACTAAAGACGCCAATAAATTTTAAGCTTCAGCCCAGGTACCCCTTGGCACAGAATGAGAAGGGCACCATCTTCTGAAGGAGTGACCTTTTCAGGGCATAGGATTAACAAGGAAGCCTGGCTCTCACAGAGATAAAGCTGCACCTCCCCCCCCACACTACGTATGCGGGCAATCGCCTGAGATCAGCAGTGAAAGGGAACTGGCCACACTGCCAGGAGCCTGCCAATCACTCTCTCCAAGGGACGGCACATTGCGCTCAGGCTCCCAGCACAAAACCACCAGCACTGCAGCCAAGTTCAGGCAGAGCGGCAACAATGCCTCTTTTTCTGTCCCCTATCTACTAAAGTAAAAGCCTACAGCCTATTTCCTGGAGAAATTACCTTATCTGTCTCAGTTGTTTTTTTTCTCAGGCTGTTATCAAGTAAATTCACAAGACCGTGTGTATCGAAGCATAGAGATTATACATGGAACCCTTCCCCCCAATTATTTTGCAGAGTAAAACTCTTTAAGCATATTAAACAGATATCGGTAATGTGAGTGGGCAATTGAGTACTGCAGTGCAATATCTTTTACCATCAAAATTCTTGGCAAATACTGCTTTAATACAGATTCCAAAACGGTTACACTTTACATGCTATAAAACTATAGGTTGGTAATTTAAGGGCCACTACATATTTTAACCATTTGGCAGACTATTCATTTTATTTAAATATATAATTTAATTTTTTTAAACTGACATATATATCTATACAAGCCGTAAAGCCCGTTAAAACGGGCTACATCCCTCTGTCTCTCACCCCCCCTCTCCCTCACTCCCTCCCACTCAGTCCCCCCTCTCCCTCCCACTCACTCAGTCCCCCTCTCCCTCCCTCCCACTCAGTCCCTCCCTTCACCCACCTCCATTTCCTCCCGGCGCCGTAAGCGCGACTTCCCGCAACCCTCACCCGGCTCCATTGACTCCTCCCGCTCCTGCCGGCAGATCTCGGGGGGGGTGTCACTCCCGCCGCGCGGCAGTGACCCCCGCGAGATCTGCCGGCAGATCTGGGGAGGAGAAGTAGCGGCACCGCGCGCGCGCGCGGTGCCGCTACTTCTCCTCCCGCTCCTGCCGGCAGATCTCGGGGGGGGGGGGGCGCGGGAGTGACACCCCCCCCCCCGAGATCTGCCGGCAGATCTGGGGAGGAGAAGTAGCGGCACCGCGCGCGCGCGGCGCCGCTGCTTCTCCTCCCGCTCCTGCCGGCAGATCTCGGGGGGCGCGGGAGTGACACCCTCCCCCCCCCCCGAGATCTGCCGGCAGATCTGGGGAGGAGAAGCAGCGGCACCGCGCGCGCGCGGCGCCGCTGCTTCTCCTCCCGCTCCTGCGGCCCCACCGCCATTTTTTTTTTCCTGATCGACGTCCTTGCCCGCACATGCGCAGTAGAGCTGCGCTCTACTGCGCATTTGCGGGCCGTCGGTCACAGGCCATTTTTTATAATATCTATATATAGAGATATAGCCTGACAAATATAGATATAGCTTGATCTCTAAGACCTCTACCATAGGCTGCTCCTTACAGCAGGCTCAGCAGATTTGCCCCAGCATTTAGGCTGGAGGGAACACAAAGCTGTAGATTCATTTAGGATATATGTTTCCCATTGCAAAAAGGAATAAACTTGGACCACTTTCTATTCATGCCATCTAAAGTCTTCCTGGAGACCCTCCGATTCCCTCCCCCTGCCCCTTTTAAAGCCAAACAGAGCAGTAAGTTGCTCCAATTTTAACTCTTTCAGTACCCCCAATTGCAGGTGCATATTCCTATTTTATGCCTAGATCACATTCCCCATTGGTATTTTAGCGTTTAATAGCCATCCAAGAGGAAGCCTCGACCCGTCTCATAATGTTCCAAACCCCTGCCCTTCTGGTTTCTGATTCTGCCATGACAGCGCTGTCCAATGGGAGGATAGGGTTCCCCCCCCTCCCCTCCCCCCACAAAGAGTTATTCTCTTCATGGGCCATGGGGGAAACCTGACCTCCTCTCCACAATCAACAACAACCAAGCCATTAGGGCTCTCCGGGAACGCACTGATCACTCCTTTCCACCCTATTGATCAAGCAGAAATTCAGAAACTTACCCCTCCTTCCAATGGACTGGCTATCCATCCCAGCTCCCCCTGCACCGACCTGGAGTCCAGAAGGGTAACTGCAGAGAAGACAAATGGAAGAGAACACAAGCAATTGGTAAAGGCACAAACCAACAAGCACTGGATAAGAGCACTGTCCCTGTGTGCTTTCCAGATGTGAAGAAACAAAGGGGTCCCACCTGAAAAAAAAATACTTAAGTGGGGACTTTTATTTTATTTATTTTGTTGTGCAAATATTACTGACTTGCTCTGCCGTTTTCTTCATGGCAAGTTCCACCTTGCTCTATTGGCCTGAATGCTGAATTGTATTTCATTCTCTCCAAAGTCGGGTTCAGAAGCCTCCATTTGTGAATTCAAATTAAAATAAGGAGGAGGAAGCAGGGCCAGAATATTGGGGGCGCTTGGGTTTTTATAGTTATATGGCCCCCACCCCAAAAGCAGATTTCACCCTGCCACAACTGGAGAACAAAGTGACTTGGCAGCAATCATCACTATAGCTGTAGCATTTTGTCCAGCAATCACGGTCGTTAACTCTCTCTTTTTTTTTTTCCCACGGAGTTTTGGCAAAGCCAAAGGCTCTAAAGCCGTCATGGTTGGAAGCTGAACTGTAAAATCAAGTGGAACAGCAACTCTACCGGATTAATACTGTGAGCGGTGACGGCTCTCAAACCCAGTTAGCAAAAGCCAACAAAATAATGAAGCATCTTCGGCCCCCTTCCCCCGACCTCACCTGCATTCATTCACAGCAAAGTCTGCCTCTTTTCTCTCTGCCTTCCGGTTTCCTGACCTGACGGAGATCGTGGAATTAAATTGATCCTGCCACTGATCTTTTATTTTAAAACGTGGCTGTAGCACCCCATTTCCTCCTGAGGCCCCGTCACCGACCCCCAGAGAAAAGTGGGCTCCATCCCTTTGGATTAATGTAAAGTGGATTAGGGAGACAAAGGGAACAATACGACCCAATTTAGGCCAAAAAAAAAAGGGGGGGGAGGGGGAAGAGAGGAAAAAAAAAAGGAAAGGAAACGTGAGGCGAATCAAAAGAAGCAATCTCGGGCCGACCGAAGCGTCCTACCCCAGCCCTGCAACTTGCATCGCAGGCAAGTTTTTCACCCCCCCCCTGGTACAGGAGTCATCCCTCAGCCAGCAGCAGCGACGTGCGTGCCGCTATGGGGCTCCCGGGATTCACTCGCCAAACACTCGGCTAGCACTTGACTTTTAAGTATCAGTCAATAAGTGCACATTTCTACCTTCCACGGCAACCCCTACCGCTTTATGCGCAGACCAGAAAACCCGCCACTTTTATTTAACGATCAGATGAAGTTCACTGCCCGGGACAAGAAATCTCGGCTCCCCCCATCCTCCGCTTTCTCTGTCACCTTGAAGGCAGTTCTGGGAGCGGGCAGGACAGATCGAGCAGGCTAAAATAATCCCACAGCCCGGGGAAGAGGGAGGGAGGGAGCGAGCGGCAGGATGCTCTCTACAGACAGGTCCTGAAAAGGAGCAGAAGCCGATCGGATGCACGGACTCTGCCCCCCCACACCAGGGTATCACGTTCACCTTTATTATGAAGGGCGGCAGCTATTTATTAACAGGGAATAACGATGATGTTTCAAAGGAAATTCGCTCATAAGAATGTTTCAGCACAATTATTAAGAAAAAAAAAAAACCACCAGAAGCAAGCTCAATTTGACTTTTGCCGAATCTAGATTTGGTACTGCTGCTGCTGCTGCTTCCATCAATGGAAAGAAAATAGGCAGAAGGAAGGAAATCCGCTTTTATCTGATAATGACCTCAGGTTTTCAACTATATCCAGCCGGGAGAATGGTCGGAGCAGCCCTTTCCTCCAAAAACACCGATCAACAAAAAAAAAAAAAAATAGAAGAGCAAAAAAAAAGGGGGAGGGGGTGGCGAATTCGAACCCAGTGCTTTTATCTCCAAATATAGTCCAAACGGACCGGATTCCGGACTGGAGTCCTGTCCTGCCCCATGGATCCCAGCTGAACTCTGTCCCTCGTGCAAAACTTGATGAGAGCAGCAGCTCGGAGCAGAGCAAGCGATGTCCAACGTCAGCTCTTGCCAACCATCCGGTTAAAAAATAATAATCATAATTTAAAAAAAAAACAACCCAACAACAACAAAAAGAACAAAAAAAAGAGAAAGAGTGTGCGTGTGTTTATGGGGGTTGGGGGGGCGAAACCCCGTCATCCAAAGTGCCCTCTGACAAGCACAGTGCAAGGGCCCCCCTGCCTATAGCCGGCTGCACCCTTACCTTCACTGGCCGGGTATACCCGGGAGCCGGTGACTGCATCGCAGATGCCCAGGAGAAGGGAGAAGCTGCAGAGGTGAAGGACGCTGGCCATGGTGCCCGGGGCCGCTTCTTGCCGTCCGTGAGCGAGTGAGTGAATTAGTGAGTGAGTGAGGGGTTGCAGGCACTCGGCGGCGCACGCACAGCTCCGGCTCCCTCTATCCCAGTGGAATAACTGCTGGAGTTTACAGGGCGGCTGTAGGGGCATCGCCAGGAGGCGGGGCCGGGTCCCCGGCACGTAGGCCTGCGCCAATCAGGGAGCAGGGGAGGAGCCGGCCCGTCCCCACCTCCTCCTCCCCTTGTCAGTGTTTCTGGGACACGGTGCCTTGGAAGGGGCGGGGCTAGGAGGCGGGGCCTGAGGTGCTCGGTCTCGCTCTCTCCGGGTAAACCGGGTAAGGTAACCTGTGCATTCTTTCTTACGTGGGCGCGGAGAGCATGCATGTTCCACCGTGCCAGCCCAGCAGTAGCAACGAAGAGTGCACGAACTGCTGTAGCTCCAAGGGTCAAGAGATTTTCCCCATGTTGTGTCTCTGAGATAAAAGCTTAGCGTATCCAGCCCTGATTAGGGAGGCGACATACACCCTCCGGCTAGCTGAGAAAAGCATAGACAGAGTCCTCCAGACACAGAATAAGGGAACAAAACACCTCTTCCCACAGCAGGAAGGACTGGGGAGATCAGGTAACTTCCCTGCTAGAGACAAGTGAAAGAAAATGCGTCAGTGATGTGCGGGAAGGACCTCTGAGTTCTTAAATTGGCCGGAATGGCTTGCAGCGTTGTAAATATGATAAAAGACGGAGCATAGGTTTTAGGAGCAGGCAGGGTGAGACTATGCACCGTGCTGCTAAACGTAGTAGGGAACGAGAACACGCACTGCTGCCGCCGCAAGGAATGAATGCGCGGTCCCCGCAAAAGTTAACCTTTGTTAAAGCGGGTGAGCTTGTCTCACGCTGCTGATAATAACGGGTTGCAAGCCAGCGAGAGGGTTAGAGGAAAAGGAGGTGGGGGAGTGAAGGAGTGGGAAAAGGAGGGGTGGCGGGGGTAAGGAACCAATGGCAGCGGGGACAATTCAAATGGGAATAGGGATTGGATGTAGGAGCATAGTAGTAAGGGGCAACCGTTTTCGCGCCTCAGTTGGCGAGGAGACGGCTGAGGCAGCAGGCAAGCAGCTTTTGTGGTGTTTCTGTGAGTGGTTATTAAACAAACAAAAAAAAAAGTTTTAAATTATCCGAAGCAAGGCTGCACCGATCCTGCGTTGCCTGTCTTCCCTTTAAGTAAGACTGCTGCTGCTATGTCTCCTGGTCAGCTCGCCAGCGGGGGAGGGTTGGGAGCCGCACGAGGTTTCCAACGTTTGCAGGGGTAATACCTTGGATCCGATGGTCAGGAGCGCTGCCTTGTCCTCAGCCTCTGGCACGGCAGAGCAGGTGATCATGCCGGCAGACTCGGGGGTGGGGGGAGAGTGACCCAGAGTCTGCCGACCTGGAATTATTCCATCCTCCACAAGTTTTTTCGGGTGCAGTGGGGGTAGGGGCGGAGGCAGAGATTTCTATTAATGCCTCCCTCATGGACTTTAGTTTCCTTTCAGATGCTAATGAGTTAACTGCTCAGGCAGGGTATCACCTAAGGAAAGGGGGGAG
Organism: Rhinatrema bivittatum; assembly: GCF_901001135.1. Lineage (NCBI taxonomy): Eukaryota > Metazoa > Chordata > Amphibia > Gymnophiona > Rhinatrematidae > Rhinatrema > Rhinatrema bivittatum. The sequence continues at coordinate 148,185,869 of NC_042623.1, forward strand.
GGTAACCATGGAGATGGGAGGGCGGTTGCTAGCAGGGGGAGGGGCAGCAATAGGAAGGGACAAGGAGGCAGCCCTTTGAGGGATAATGCCGGGATCCCTTCAAGCACAGAAGGAAAAAAAAGGTGCTGCTCCTTTTCAGGCCAAGGCAGGGAGAGGGAGGAAAAAGGGTTTTTTTTAGAGGCATCCACGATTGGGGCCAGAGCCAAGACAAGTGAATTTATCAGCAATGTGCAAGGGCATGTTCAGGCACAGGGGGCAGGTTTTCAATCTAGGACAGCCCCTTTAGTTCAATATTGTAATGCAGGTGAGAAAGCTAGGGGAGGAGGCAGGGCATACAGAGTAAGTTACCCAGAGGTATTCAGGAGAGTTCAGGCTTTGATTTAGAGCAGGGAAGGGGAAGCAGGTTATTGAGGATAGGGATATTGGTGACATGGGAAATTTTGGAGGATGGCCAGATTGGTATGGTAAGGAGTCATGCAGGGGTATGGTACCGAGTTCGGGCCCAGTGGGGTTGTATGGGAGGGAGGGGCATAGAAAGGGGGGTCAATTTCCTAGCAGGGGTGGTTTTGAGGGCAGAGTAAGGCATGAGGTTTCAGAAGGCAGTTTAGGCAGGGAAAGGGGGGCATCTTTTCTTGCAGGACCTGAAGAGGAGGTGATGCCTGGAACTTCGAGTCAAGAGGCCTGGCGGGACAGGGAGTTTGCAGGACCGATGGCAGGTCAAGACAGCGGTAGTTCCAGAAGGGGAGGATGGCATTCTGCATCTGGGCAAGAAAAGGATGTTCCAGTGGAAGCAGGTGAGAAAGAGGCAAAGGGTAAGAAAAGGAAAGTTAAAAGAAAAAGTGAGGGAGTATCATCCAGTTCCTCATCTAGTTCAACCGATTCATCAGAGGACTCCTCTGATTCGGGGCTTGGAGTATACTTTCAAGGTAATTGATGTGCAGAGAGGTGGCCAGAGGAATGGAGGGATGAAGAGTTGATTAAGAACATCAATTTCTTGGAATTATTCCCGATAGTAGTAGCACTGAGCATTTGGGGAAAGAAGTTAGCAAATAAGAAAGTTTTATTATGGTGCAATAACTTGGGAGTGGTGCAAGTGATTAATAGACAGTCAGCGAAATGTCCGAGAGTGTCGGAGTTGTTGAGGGAGTTAGTTTTCCTATGTTTAAAATGTAATGTAACTATTAGAGCGAGACATGTGCCAGGCGAACACAATGTAATTGCTGATGCACTTTCTCGTTTCAAGTGGGAAGAATTCAGAAAGCTAGCGCCCGGAGCAAATTTGGAAGGGGATCCGTTCCCGGTACACCTGTGGCAACTGGGCCGGGTGAAGCATGGACGCTGATAAGGAAGTCACTGGCACCGACAACATGGGAATCGTATTTGAGTGGTTATAGGGTAGTGACCCAGTATTTGGAGACAAGGGGATGGAAGGGAGGCCCTGTGGAGGACGTGGTTTTAGTACAATTCATATTGTGGGCAAGACATAGGGGATGTTCGTTGACATCTGTGCGTTTGTACATTGCAGGGTTCTCTTTTTTCCAAAAGTTAAATGGTTGGGGAAATCCGGCTACGAGCTTTATGGTCAAAAGGGTTTTGGTAGGGTGGAAAAGGGAGAGGGGGTGTATGCCAGATAGGAGGCTTCCCATCAGATATGAGGATCTGTTAGTTATAGTTGGGCATTTGGGAATGGTGTGCTGGTCAGATTATGAGGTACTGCTGTTTCAGACAGCTTTTGTGCTGGCATTCTTTGGTGCAATGCGAGTTAGGGAGCTAGTGGCAAATTCTAAAAAGAATGCAGAAGGAACAGGACTCATGGTAAAGAACGTTTGGGTGGGTAATAGGGGTGTGACTATTTGTATACTATTTGTATACATCATTCAAAAGTTGACCAGCAGGGGAAGGGTCATTTTGTAACTTTGGAGACAGCAAGAGATAGGCGGGTGTGTCCGGTGCGAAATATCCAGAATTTCCTGGAGGTGTGACCAAAAGTGGGGGGGTTCCTTTTTGGTACATAAGGATGGATCGCCTTTGACGGTTTATCAATTTGTACATGTGTTAAAAAGAGTGATAAGTATTTTGGGATGGAAGACAGAGTGTTATACCTCGCATTAGTTTAGGATAGGTGCGGCGACATCGGCGGCTGAGAGAAGATTATCTAAGGAAAAAATACAAGCCATTGTCTTACGTGAGACAGGGTTGGTAAAAAAAAAAAAAAAGTATAAGAGGGGTGGGTGAGATTTAAGATGGGAGGTATTAACATTGTGTTTTCTTACAGAATTGCGGGTGCGACGGGGGGATCAGGAATGTGCCTGGGTCGGGGGCCATTCTTTCGTGCATTGGGCCCATCACAGAGCGGAGAGGAGGCCATATGGATCGAATCTCTACCTGGAAGAGCTGCAATGGAGCATCAAATGGTTTAGTTGGCGGGGAATGAAGTGGGACGGATTATTATCTTTCTTGCAACAGTGTGTTATGGAGAATGGGGTACCACAAATTTTGTTAATACATTTGGGGGGGAATGATATTGGCAAGTGGTCATATAGGGAAATGGTGTCCAAGATCAGGAAGGATTTTGCGAACATTATGAATGGGATGCCACACACAGTGTTAGGGTGGTCAGACATAATTGTGCGGTATCAGTGTTTAGATTCCCCAATCTGGTACAGGGGAGTTCGAAAGCTGAATAAGCAAATTGGGAAGTGGTTGGAGAGACAGGGGGGGTTTTGGGTGAAGCATGAGTGGTCCAGGGAAGTTATTCCAGGTTTATTTAGGTCTGATGGGGTGCATTTGTCGGACGTTGGTATCGATTTATTTAATAACACGTTGCAGGAAGGATTAGAGCAGGTTATTGCCAGAATAGAGGGCCGCAGTGGGGGGGAACAATGACAACGGATGTTGTTATTGTTCTATGGCGGAAAACCCGAGCCCTAATGTTGGTGATTTGATTGTATTGTTAAAAGGTATGCGGGGGGGGGGGGGGGGCAGAATCTTGTGTAGCGTGGGGGCTGCTACATGAGTTGGCCAATGAGCAAGAGGGGGGCTGATGCTCAGAGGCCCTGTCACTTACTCACGCTGGGACGCGTGGTAAGAGATTTGGAGGACACAGGCAGAGCTCTACCACTGGACGAGGTGGGGGGCATGTTAAGAACAATGTTACAAAGGGGTGGGGGGGATGTTTAGCTTTGTATTAATGCTTAGGGGGCTCGGATCTTGTTGAAATAAACTGCAGCCTTTATTTAACCAAACAAACAAGAAGTGTGTCTTTTTGGAAAGGATGTAAGGGGGAGGGGGAGGATGGCAAAAGGAAAAGTGAGTCTTGCCTCTCCCAGTTAGTGCACTGCTTTGAGCAGTCATCCTTTACAGTTAAGAAAGTTAGACCTGACCTCGGACCCGTAGGAGCTACGAATAATGCAGTTCATCATACCATGTGTCCGATAGGTGCTCATCCTCGAACTTTTACGTTAAACACTGGCAGCAGCAGTCAGGAAACCGTGACTGAATCCTCCCAGCTGCGCAGGAGCCGCCTGACTTCCCTAGGAAGGAGCAATTACTTTGCCACGATCTTTGGTTATCTGCGCATCTCAGATGGGAAGATCGCCGGATTGGCTTGGGTTAGTAGAAGTCGAGTTGCTGAGCGCTGTGGGCTGTGGTTGCCAGTGGGGTTTTTTGGGGGGTTTTTTTTGGTTTGTATACGGACAGCAGCAGATTTTCCTTGTCCACCGGGGCTGACAGGTCAGTGCCGAATCTTTTCCTTTCCAGTAGAAAAATACGATTTTTTTTTCTCGATGTAAAGGCAACGTGCAGAAAGCAGGAAAAGTGAAATCAAAGCAGAAAAAGAAAGGTTGTAAAGAGAGGAGCCGGGAAGAGGCAGTTGAATCGGGCGTGAAAAAGCAGCTTTGAAGATGTTTCAGCGAGTGCAACAATACTAAGCAAATATCAACCGTTTAGCGGAAAAAGAACAATATAAAAGTGTAAGGCAAATGAAAAAAAAGTCAAGATATTTAATTCAGCCTGCAAGTTTTTCTATCATGCTGATACATTTAAGATTTCAAATAAAACAAGTACTCGCATTTGATTTATAACTTTGTTGACGTACACCTTGCTGGGCAGACTGGATGGGCTATTTTGGTCTTTTTCTGCCTCTCCTAGTAGTATGCATTTTCTCCCTCCAGACAGGAAAACCAATTTTTGTTTTCGAGGGCGGAGCTTTTTTTTTTTTTTAAGTCACTTGCACACTGTAAATTCCTATCAGTAATTTTCGATCGGAAAACGAACAAGCAGTTTTACAAATTAAGCGATGGTAAAGTTACAATTTCCTGAGATTTCCTGACTAAATGTATATGACTAAAAGATTTCGGTACCGAAAGTGACAAATTACTAATGTATGCTTTGTCGCACGCGGTAGACCAGAGGCTGCCCCCAGTCTGTTGGTTTCTTAATTAGTGTTGGAGGCCAGACCTCAGCCTAAGACAATAGCGCCACCTGGTGGGAGAAGATAGCTTATAAATCGGGCGAGGAAAAGTGAGTGTTTTACAAAAAAGCGAAGAGTACATACAGCATCGAATGAATTCCTACTATGTATCAATAGTCCAACTAATTGCATTGCAGTAATTGGTTCTAATTGTTCTGCACGGGGACTAAGAGTAGCATACATTTACTTATTAAAAATTGGAAATTTTAAGTCTTGTCGAAGGAAAAAAAAATCTAAAGTAATTAAAATAACAAATAGCAACCTAATTATGAAGCTGTTTTTCTGGAGTGATACCTACATTTGTTCTAACACCAACATTATTGTTATAATGACTTACCCTACCAATTGCTTAGGAAGAGGCTGTCTGCTCCACCTGGTGAGGGACGCAGGGACATTCTGTTTTGGTTTTTTTTTAATAAAATCATTTAGCAAGGGACTCTGTCTTCCAGTACATCACTGCTTTTAGTGCCATCGTCGCTGGATTTACACAGCCCTAGAATTTGAAGTGCAATAAAGTATTGCGCACACTATTTTTGTCCACTTAAATATAAATGCGATCTTTTTTTTTTTTTCAAAAATAATAAAATTAGGAGCGAGAAAGAGCTACATTACTGTGTTGTAAACAAATACAATAATCGCAACAATCGCGTTAAAAAAAAGGTTGAAGACTATCTTCCAATAATGTATCCCAGAAAGTTACTGTTTTGGGTTCCAGAGGCTTTAGCTTGTGTATTTATTCTAAATACAGCGATTTAAGAAAAGGGATACATTTTAAAATCCATCTCCTCTCTTTCCTCCCTCCCCCGCCAAGACATTGTAATGATCAAGATTCCAGCTCTGGCGGCGCTCCCACCAGTACTGCCCGCATATACAGTTGGGAAGCAAAGTTCAGAACGAGAGCTTTCTTTTATTCTGTTTTTATTATTTTTCCAATAATTATAAAACAGTAACAGACAGAGAAGGACTAGAGGCAGAGACGGCAAATCTTTAATAGTGGCTGCGAACAGTACTTGCAGTGGAGAACTATTCTTTTTTGAGGACGGGTGACGGGGTTTGTTTCTTTGCTTTTTTCTTAGATCGTCTGCTTTATTATGGGGGGTGGGAGGAGAGTTCACAACATTTGTTTATTTACAGCTCTGCATATTTCCTACTTCTGTGCCTTCTACTGGTGAAAACTGGTCATTATTTATTTATTTATTTATATTCTTTTATATACCGAAGTATAGCTTAGTGCCTTCACCCCGGTTTACAGCGAAACAACAACATCATACAGAGAACGAGTTATACAACTTCATACAGAGAACGATTTATACAACTTCGTACAGAGAATTATTATTAAATTATTATTAAATTATTAGTCACATGCGTTGGAGGTACTTTTCTTTCATCATCTGCAATAAGCATGCACTAGAGTACACAACTGAATTCAAAGTATTTTTTGTTGTAAAGCCAGCAGCCAGATCTTCCAAGTTTGAAACATAAGCACCTTCTAATATGAACATCACCCGTTCATTGTAGATTTCTGGTGGCATTAAGAAGCTTCTGCATTCATTGGCTATAAGTCAGGTCCCTTCAATTAAGAAAATTAGGTTTGAAATGAAATTCCATTCAATCCTTTACACTCATTAAATGGCACCTGGCTCCAGTTGATAATTCTATACTTTTAGGTATTTATTAGTTCTAAAAATAATTAAAGCCCTGTCTTTTGGAGCTGAGATGTGTTAGCTGTTAAAAAAAATATATCCCAAGGGTCTTAGTTAATGTTACACAGACCCTATTTTTCAAATGGATTTTTCCCTTTCTGCAATTGTTCATTTCAACTTGATCAGCACTTTATCAAAAAATATCTCAGAGTGGTTACAGTGAACATACTTTGTGCATAGAATTCAAGATCTGCCCTTATCCCATCCACTCACCCATCCAACTCAACCCTACCCTAGAAAGCAAGAAGTGAAAACAATAAATAGAGAAAACCAAAAATGAATACATTTATAGCAAAGCTCATACAGTTAGAGCCTGTTGTTGTTGCCAGCTTGCCTAGCCCTCTGACCACTCTCAGGAGCTCTTTCATTTGGCTGTGGGCTACCTAAGCTGAAAGCCATAGAGGTAGGCACCTGGCCAATGGACAGATGAACAAAGGGAACTGCGCACTTAACCCAAAGCAGGGAACTTCCTGTCCTTTTGAAGAACATTCTAGGCTACTCCATGCAGACGGGATACTGGGTGGTGGCCAGTGACTGAACACTCCACTGAAGGACAAGTTGAAACCACTCGTATTGCACACACTGTTGGCCAACGGCAGGAGAAATGGTCGGAGGTTTAAGTTTGCTAAGTAAAGACCACTTTGCAGCCAGAAGCCTGACCCCAAAGCAGGCCATCTGCTGTCTTTGGGGGACTTTAGAGATGAGCCCAAAGTGCAAACATTCTTTTTTCTATACTAGCTCTGGCTAGAATAGAAAGAAGAAACCTTAACCAAACGTGCAGGTGCAATAATGTAAGGCCATCCTTGACGATGCACTCTTTCCTCAGGTGGATAAGGGATGAAGGTGGCGCCATCCTGAAAGATATCAGCTTGTCACATTTCTTATCAGGCCATCCTCAGCAGGACTCTCTGTTACTGCTCAGATATCCCAACTATGTTATTATTAACCTGATGCTAAAACAAATTCCTAGTTTCACTGCTCCTTGTTTGTTTTTTTTTTACATTTTCTTTCATTTTTAACATGCAATTGTGCAGTAACCACCACTCAGTCTGCACCGCTCAGCGGAGCACAGGATGCAGTTTTATTTTATCCTTTTAGTTTTCAATGGTGAATGCTTTTTTTTTTCTCTCCCTCTCTTTCCATGTCCACCTACTCATGTCCGTCCATCTCTCCAAAAGCTTTCTGCTGTCAGAGGAGTGACAGCCTCAGTAGGAGGTCCTGTGTATGCCCGGGCTTCCTGAGGCCCCCGGCACTATATTTAGATAGAAGAAGGGAAAACAGACAACACAAGCATTTCCTTTCGTATGCAAGGCTTCCCCACAAAGTGGTGCAGGCTCACATATTTCCTTGCCAGCTTCTGGTATTCACTGGAACCAGCCCCAGGACCCCGAGCACACACAGCCCACTTGTCAAAAAGAAAGAAACCACAAAAGGTGCACCTTTCTGGTCCGGGGCATCACAGGGCGGCCAGACTGTATGTAGCTTCTTTTTCAGAGAGCAACACAGACTTCTCGTTCACAGATTAAACATCTCTTAATTTGCCAGGGAGGACTGATTCTCCGTTAGTGCAGAAGGGATGGCAGTTTCCAGTGAGTACTTTGGGAGTAGATGCAGCTTTCTGTTTATGATATCCCAGAAGTAGGTCAGTCTTCCTACGCCACGCACAGGATGCTGCAGAGGGACTTAACATTGGTTAGGACCTCCTAGTCCCTTGCTGCGTATTGGGTCCGTGATTTTTATTCTAAGCACACAAGACGCAGTATAAGAACGTGAAGGCATGCTGTAGATTGAAAAACTGGTACACGGTTCAGACGGAGACACAGGAATTTGTTTTCCAACTAGCATGGGCTACCATAGTCTTAGCAGGATAGCATGGGCTGACAAGTATAGCACGCATTCCTTCTTGTAGCTGCTAAGAGCTGAGTATAATCTAGGATTTATTCTTCTAGTGAGACCTTAGGATGGCCCAGGGCCTGGACAAAGCAGCCACAGTGGGGCCTCAGTACATCAACATAGGCGGCTCTGCCCCCTAACTCACAGATACTTATAGTTCTGGGGCTGGTCAGTCACATCAGCATGGGTCCCCCTCCTTCCCAAGCATGAGCCCAGGGCAAAGGCCCCTATTGGCCCCTCCCCGGGCAGGACCCTTAAGAGACATCTCCAGGATCTTATAATTTTTTTGTTTGTTTTTCATTCTTTATTTGATGTTTTCCTTTCATTAAAAAAAAAAAAAAAAAAAAAAATCTTACAGGCTGCATGACTTGTCTTCCTTTTATTTCCTCAGTCACAGAACAGTGGATGTCAGAGTCCTTCTGTGGTTTCTTTCATGGGGTTGCCTTCCCCAATCTTCCAAGTCTGGCCCTGGTTGTTCACAGGTAGTGGCACGGGGTCTGTTTACCAATGAGAAATCAAAGCACTGCAGACTCCGCTTATGTTTCACCCTCGCATTGTGCTCCCATTCTTTTCAATTCTGGAATCTTTCGGGCTTTGTCTCAGCACAGTTGAAAAGCCAGGGGGCCTCTTCTTCAGGCAGCTGTGGGTCATGCATTTCTTGGCTACCTTATTAAAGATTTTATGTAAATATTTCCCCTTCTTTGTGCTTATTTCTGGGGGGGGGGGCTGTGGTGTCTAGTGTATCTATTCTGACCTCCCTAGGAGACTGCAGCAACAATTCTTCCATAGCATCATGTAGCATGTGCTACAATTCCCCAATGACAGAATATGTCCTGAAAATGCTTAAGTATTTGGTTCATCCCCCACTGTTCTTCATCTGTTTTGAGTTTTGGGGGTTTTTTTTATTATTGTTGTATGAACCAACATCTCTTCTCTGTTTTCTAGGGAAATTGTCCCCAGCATGAAGAGTAAGTCATACTGAGTCTGTTCCTGCAGCTTTATTTTCCATTGCTCTTCCGTCGTTACCTATTCCAGAATTTACTCCCATCCCTGTTGTTGTTTGCTTGCTGTCGGGCTGATTGAGTAATTGAGTAACTACCACAGATGGAGATGGATTTTGGAAATGTGTTTTCTGTTTCCCTCATTTCTTTTTACCTCCCAAAAATATAATTCCACGTGTTTTCCTATTTTTTTTCTTAGTATTCAAATACTCAAAGAAGCATTTTTTCCCCCCCCAAAAGAAACCAGTGTAGTGCTGCTTAGCTTTCTCTCTTCTCACAGTTTCATTTGGTCCTGACAGCAGCAATTTCTCCTAAAGCAAGAGTTGTTTCTCCTTAGGGTCTCTGGTTTCTGTACCCCAGTGATAGCAAGCCTAAGGCTCAGGGCCTATATGTGGGATTTTCAGGGTCCCCCAACGTGCTTCTTGCACCTGGCAGAATTTTTAAAGCACGGCAGAAGGTAATGGGAATACATTTCACATGATCAGATTACCAAACACTGGTATTTTAATATGGCCCTCTGAGGCTTGGCTCCATGATGAGAACTATGTGTCACAGATGTACTCAAAGCAATGTTTAAGGAAGAATATTGGAGCTCAGGAGCCTTAAACAGCCAGGATTAAGATAACGATGAAAACAGAATTTAATAACTGTTACAAATTACAGCAAATGCAATTATTGGGAGATTCTTCTCTGGAATACTAATAAGCACCATCCTCAAAGCAGTAGTTCTTCTTGCTGGGCTTACTGAGCCTGCAGATAAGGACTGCAGGGTCCCAGGTGTACAGTGACATGAATGACAGCACTCATGTTGTTCAGTTTGGGTCTATTAGGGGCTAAAATGATAGGGGAACGGGCTGGTGCTGGGAGCAGGGCCAGATTTTGCGGTGGGTGAGCTGAGTGGTTGCCTGGGTCGCCATGAGCTGGGTGGGTGCCCTGGGCATCGTCAGCATCACCCATCCCATGGCAGCATAGCCACAGTGAATCCCATCCCGCCGCAGCCGGAGAGAGGTCTGGTGGCCACGGCAGACATCATCCCACTGCAGCCAAAGAGAGGCCCAAGGGGAGAGGCGCCATTAGTTGGGGGAGAGGCGCTTTTCACCCAGGGCATCGTTTGCCTCAAATCAAGCCCTGCCTGGGGGGGGTAAAGGATGTGATTGCCTGTCTGGAGGGGATGATGGTACCTGGGCATTTTGTAGAAGTGGTGCACTCAAGCCGGGGGAGGGAGGCAGGGGGAGAACTTATGCTGCTGCTGTGTCAGCCCCTGCTAACTAAAAAGCATCACTGAAGGTGCCTTTTGAAGGAGCCACAGAGAGAATGCCATCTGGATAGTTGAGTACCAAAGATGGAAGTATTCAAAGAGGAAAATAAAGAATAATTGTAGGAGAGCAATAGAAAAATATAATTCTAAACTATCATAATAACCTTTCCAGAATGCACCGATGTCCTGCGATAGGGCAGCGTGAGGCAAGATGACACTGCTGCTGCTGCTGCCCATGTTGTACCCATTCTGTGGTGGGGCAGTGTGTGAGGGAAGATGACACTGCTGCTGCCCATGTTGTACCCATTCTGTGGTGGGGCAGTGTGTGAGGGAAGCTGACACTGCTGCTGCTGGCCATGTTGTACCCATTCTGTGGTGGGGCAGTGTGTGAGGGAAGCTGACACTGCTGCTGCCCATGTTGTACCCGTTCTGTGTTGAGGCAGTGTGTGAGGGAAGATGACACTGTTGCTGCCCTTGTTGTACCCATTCTGTGGTGGGGCAGTGTGTGAGGGAAGATGACACTGCTGCTGCTGCCGCCAATGTTGTACCCGTTCTGTGGTGGGGCAGTGTGTGAGGGAAGATGACATTGCTGCTGCCTATGTTGTACCCATTCTGTGATGGGGCAATGTGTTAGGGAAGATGTCACTGCTGCTGCCCATGTTGTACCTGTTCGGTGGTGGGACAGTGTGTGAGGGAAGATGACACTGCTGCCGCCCATGTTGTACCCGTTCTGTGGTGGGGCAGTGTGTGAGGGAAGATGACATTGCTGCTGCCCATGTTGTACCCATTCTGTGATGGGGCAATGTGTGAGGGAAGATGTCACTGCTGCTGCCCATGTTGTACCTGTTCGGTGGTGGGACAGTGTGTGAGGGAAGATGTCACTGCTGCTGCCCATGTTGTACCTGTTCGGTGGTGGGACAGTGTGTGAGGGAAGATGACACTGCTGCTGCCCATGTTGTACCTGTTCGGTGGTGGGGTAGAGCCACGTGGTAAGCATAAACAGAGGAATAGAGGACTTCCTGTTTCAGTGCATTAGTCTGTCACCTTTTAGGAGAACAATAGAAAATAAAATTTGATGGAAAATACAAATGGCAGCCAAATAAAAGTCATTCATTCTTGCACTTTGGAGTACATTTTAAAAAACAGCTCTCACGTGTACTTTTGTTCGAGCAACAGGCGCGAACAAAAGTACGCCGGATTTTAAAAAGATACACGTGTAGCCGAGCGTATCTTATTAAATCCGGGGTCGGCGCACGCAAGGGGGTGCACATTTGTGCAACTTGCGCGCGCCGAGCTCTGCGCGCGCTGCCCGTTCCCTCCACCCCCCCCCCACCTTGCCCTCCCTAACCCACCCCCCCGGCCCTATCTAAACCCCCCCTACCTTTATCGCACAAGTTACGCCTGCTTGAAGCAGGTGTAATTCGCCCGCGCCGATGGCCCGCTGCCGCGGGCCATCGGCGCGGGCGTGACCGAGGCCTCCGGACCCAGGGGCTGGTTCGGAGGCCTCGGTCACGTCCCCCGGAACACCCCCAGGCCGGCACCACACCCCCCTGAACGCCCCCCCTGGAACGCCCTGAACGTCGCGTACAAGCCCCGGGACTTACGCGCGTCCCGGGGCTTGTACGCGCCACCGCGCCTATGCAAAATAGGCTCGCACTCATGGGGGGTGGGGGTTTAAGGGTTGCGCGCTTAACTTAAGCATGTAACCCTTTTAAAATCCGGCCTTTTGTGTTTTACTTGGAGAAAGGAAGTTAACACATCATTAAAGCAATATTAAAACCAGTAATTCTAAAGTCTTGCAATCTCTGCCTGCTCAGTATCCCATCACATGAACAAGGAGAATCCTGTCCATCAGTGCTCTGGCTTGGCTGTTTGGTGAATATATTTAGATAAAAAAGAATCATTCAGTAAATAATTTGTGCAATCCTGCTGTAACCCATGGCCAGCTCCCACCTTCCCAGCTCCCACCTTCCAGGATTGGCCACTGTTGGAAATAGGATACTTGGCTTGATGAACCCTTGCTTTGACCCTTTATGGCATATCTTATGTTCTTAGGATGTCAGCTATGAAATCAAACTGACCTTTTCTATATACTGTAAACTAAAACATTTAGAATGGGAAATGTTATATATATATATATATATATATATATGCTAGTCAGTCCTTCTTTTTGTCTGACTTTTTCACATTTGTAAATTAAACACTTATAAGAACATAAGGCTTGATACTGGGTCAGACCAAGGATCCATCAAGCCCAGTAACCAGGTCACAAGTACCTGCAGGATCCCAAAGGGTAGATAGATTCCAAGCTGCTTATCCCAAGAATAAGCAGTGGATTTCTGCAACTCTTCCTTAATAACTGCTAATGGACTTTTCATCCAGGAACGTGTCCAAACCTTTTTTAAATGCTGCTATAATGATAGCTTTCACCATGTCCTCTGGCAACAAATTTGAGAGCTTAATTATACATTAAGGGCTGGATTTTCAAAGCTCTACATACGTAAATCCAGTGTATTTACGCTTGTAGACAGGGTTACACACGCCAGGCCTATTTTATAAAGGCCTTTCGACGCACATAAAGCCCCGGGACGCGTCTAAGTCCTGGGGCTTCAAAAAAGGGGTGGTCCAGGGACAGGGCAGTGCCAGAGACCTCCGGCACAGCAGCCATTTGCCACTGTATTGGAGGATTGCATGCCAGCAGGCTGCCGGCGAATGCAAAAGGTAAGATAGAGGTCGGGGGGGTTAGAATAGGGCTAGGGGGTGGGAAGGTTAGGGGAAGGGGTGAGAAGGGCAGAGTAGGGGGAAGGGAACATGTGAAGGCCGTGGGCGTCGGCGCACGCAAGGTGCACAATTGTGCACCCCCTTGTGTGCACCGACCCCCGATTTTATAACATGCGTGCACCAGCACGAGCATGTTATAAAATCGGGCGTCCATGTGTGCGCACCGGGTAGCGCTCACACATGTATGCCCGTGCGCTTCTTTTAAAATCTACCACTAAGTAAAAAAATATTTTCTCTTATTAGTTTTAAATGTATTACCCAGTAACTTCATTGTGTGTCCCCTGGTCTTTGTACTTTTCAAAACAGTAACAAGTGATTAACGTTTACTTGTTCCATTTCACTCATTATTTTATAGACCTCTATCATATCTCCTCTCAGACGTCTCTTCTCCAAGCTGAAGAGTCCTAATCTCTTTAGCATTTCTTCATAGGGGAATTGTTCCATCCCCTTTATCATCTTGGTCGCCCTTCTCTTTACCTTTTCTAATTCTGCTATATCTTTTTTGAGATGTGGTGACCAGAACTGCACACAGTACTCAACATGAGGTCGCACCATGGAGTGATACAGAGGCATTATGCTTTTCTCTGTTTTATTATCCATTCTTTTCCTGATAATCCCTAGCATTCTATTTGCTTTCTTGGCTGCTGCTGCACACTGAGCAGAAGATTTCAATGTATTTTCAATGATGACACCTAGATCCTTTTCCTGAGCGGTGACTCCTATTGTGGAACCTTGCATTTGTAGCTATAATTTGGGTTTCTCTTCCCTAAGTGCATCACTTTGTCTACATTAAATTTCATTTGCCATTTGCATGCCAAGTCTCCCAGTTTTGCAATGCCCTCTTGCAATTTCTTACAATTCTCTTGTGATTTGACAACTCTGAATAATTTTGTGTCATCGGCAAATTTGATCACCTCACTTGTTGTTCTCCTTTCCAAGTAATTTATAAATATATTACGTTGTTATATGTTGGTTGTTATGTGTTATTTATTAGGTGTTACTGTTTTTGCATATGGTTATGCCTTACCTGTCTATGAAAACCTCTGCGTGATGTCACTTGAAGTGCATTCTTTATGTACTCAAAATAATGACTGTTAAGTTTGAAAACCCAATAAAAAGTTATATAAAAAAAAAAAAAAGCATCAATCCCAGAACAGATCCCTGGGGCACTTCACTATTCACCTTTTTCCATCGAGAAAATATACCATTTAGCCCTACTCTCTGTTTTCTATCTTTTAACCAGTTGGCAATCCACAATAATGCCACCTATCCCATGACTTTCTAATTTCCTAAGAAGTCTCTCATGAGGGACGTTGTCAAATGATTTTTGGAAATCTAGATATTTATTTATTTATTTAAAAACTTCTATACCGTCACTAAGTTGTATACCATCGCAACGGTTTACAAATAGGCACATAGACTAAGGTAAGTAAATGTAGGATATCGTACATTCTAACAGGTGCCAATAAAGTTTGGTTACAATTTCATAAATAAAATCATTATTTGAGTAATGTTGGTCAAGTCCAGGTGTATTATTGAGTTACTATCGCTTTGAAATATTACTTCTTAAATGTAGGATTGAATAAATTCATTCTCATCTGCATTACCCTGTACTTTCATTCTCTACCCTCCACACTCTTTAGTGAAGGCTTTTTTAAAGAGCCATGTTTTTAGATTTTTCTTAAAAGTTTTGAGATTATTCTGTAATCTGAGTTCGGGGGGCATCGTGTTCCATAGTATGGGCCCAGCCGATGATAAAGCCCTTTCTCTCACTTGGGTTAATTTTGCTGACTTTACTGAAGGGATTGTTAGTAGTGTTTTGTTTGCTGAGCGGAGGTTTCTTTGTGGAACGTGTACTCGTAAGGCTGTGTTTAGCCAGTCTGCTTCTTTATCATATATTAGTTTGTGTATGGTGCATAAGGCTTTGTATTTTATCCTGTATTCGATAGGTAACCAATGTAAGTCTGCTAGTTTCGGTTATATGGTCCCTCCTCTTTTTTCCCGTTAGTATTCTGGCTGCAGTATTTTGAAGTATCTGGAGTGGTCTTATCGATGTGCTTGGGAGTCCTAGTAAGAGTGCGTTGCAGTAGTCAGTGCTGGAAAAGATAAGTGCTTGCAATACTGTTCTGAAGTGGGCAGGCTCAATTTTATCCATGTGTTTATGCCTTCAAAAAAATGTAGCAAATTTGTGAGGCAAGCCTTCTCTTGGCTAAATCCATGTTGACTTTGTCCCATTAAACTATGCTTATCTATATGTTCAGCAGTTTTATTCTTTATGATAGTTTCTACCATTTTGCCTGGCTCACTCGTCAGACTCACTGGTCTGTAATTTCCTGGATCACCCCTTGATCCCTTCTAAAACTTGACATTTCATTGACAATCTTCCAGTCTTCAGGTACCATAGATGATGTTATTGATAGCTTCCAAATTTCCAATAGCAGGTCCGTAATTTCATTTCTCAGCCTGGACATGTTTAGCAATCTACACACCCTGTGCACTAAAGGCTTTACAATCACCTGATACAACCATGATGTAGCCACTTACACATTGGGGCTTTATAATAATCTAATCCAGTGATTATCAACTGGTGTGTCACGGGCTTCCTGGTCTCCCACTGGCCTGGCTTCTTCTCTCCTCTTCCTTTCACCCTAGCGAGATGCAGATAATTCTTCCACTAATGCTGCTGCACATTCTAGTCAGCACATTCAAGTCCGGGCGGGAACGGCAGCAGCAGTAGTGGAAGCTGACAATGGCAACATGGCCTTTTCTTCTTCTAGCCCACACAGCCCAGAAAAGGAAGTGGAATGCGTGGGAAGAAGAAAGGGCCATGCTGCATTCAAATGTATCAGCAGCATCGGGCTGGAGCAGCTGTCAGCGATTGCAATAGGAACAGCGCAGGCAAAGCAACAGTTGCCCCCCCCCCCCCCCCCCGCCGTGGACTTGCCAGCTCTTCCCCACACCCATGCGATACCTGCGGGACAAACGTGGAGCCCCACAGCCCATGCCTCCTACGCCATGCAGGGCAATATGGGGAATTGGATTTGCTCCCACAGGCAGAGGCGAGTGCTACAGACCCTAGCACTGCTGGCCATCGTGATCGACTTCATATATGGCGCGATGGTGATCTGTGACCTGCAGAACCAGCTGAAGAAAGCCGAGGAGATTGCACTCAAGTTGTAAGTGGTATATGTGTGCAAGTCTCGATTAGAAAAACCATTGCAAAAGGAAAGACTTGAAAATAAGTAAGTAAAAGAATATTTTTTTTGTCTATAAACCAAAGCACAAGAAACACTAACTAATGGAAGGCAAGACTCCAGTAATAGGTACAGTGCACTAAATGTACAGCCTCAAATGGTGAAGAATCAACATGAAGATCTCAAGAAACAATACTTGGAACAAGAAGAGGCAAAACAACGTCAGCCCCCATGGCCAATGGGACTCTTCTTTCTTGGGTTGTAGGGGCTGGAGAAGGAGGCTGCTGCAGCTGCTATGTGTGCTCTAGGGGGAGTGAGTGAGTGAGAGAGAGTGAGTCAGCATGTTGTAGGTGAAAGAGAGCATATGCGTGATTGAGTGTGAGTGTGTAAGAGAGAGCATGTGTGTGACTGAGAGTGTATAAGTATATGAGAGAGAGAGCATTTGTGTGATTGAAAGCATGTATATAAGTAAGAGAGAGAAGGCATGTGTGAGAGAGACTGGGCAGGGAAGTGATGTGTGTGGGTAAAAGAGACTGGTCAGGAAGGTGGCTGGCGTATGTGATAGAGACAAGACTGGTCAGGGAGGTGACTGGTATGTGTGTGTGTAAGGGAAGGGAGGTGATAATGTGTGTGAGAGAGAGACTGGTCAAGCAGGTGATTGGTGTGTGTGTGTGTGTGTGTGTGTGTGTGTGAGAGAGAGAGAGACTGGTCAGAAAGGTGACTATGTGTGAGAGAGGTTGGAGATTGGTGTGTGTGAGAGACAGAAACTGGGTATGAGAGTGCGTGTGTGCATGTGTGAGTTTGGTTGTAGGCCCTAAGGAAGAGGACTGTGAGGACAGAGGTTCAGCAGCTACTGCTGGTGTGTGCTACTGGCCTGCAAGGGAGAGAAGAAGGAGAGTTGCTGGAGAGGGAAGATAACAGTGGCTTTTTAAGTTTATTTTTCTTGATTGACTGCTATTTTAATTATTGAGTATTATGTAATGTGTCTACTGCTTTGAAGTATTTTATTGGTGTTTGGAGAATTTTTATGTGTTTTTAATTGTTGGATATTATTGTGTTCGTCAACTGTTTTGAAACATTTATTCTATTTATTAGTATATTTTACAATTATTATTTTATATTACTTGAGGAATGTTTAAGTAGAAATGTGCAGACCAAATCTGAACTGAAAACAGTAAGAAGCCATACTCTGTATACAGTGTAACAATGGAAAATTAAAAACATTAACTTTATGATCACTTTATTCTGTATTTGTCTGTATTCTGCATGTGTGACTGAAGTGAGGTATTCTGCAAGCTTTTACTTTCTATAGCAGCTTGGCTTGTTCTGTTTTCCTAATAGGAGGTATATTAGTGTCTAGGGCCTAGTTTGAAATTTGTAGTGTTGCCATTTCATAGGTTGGGTTGTTACTGTTTAAATGTGTTCCATAATGCAGGTGTAACTTTGTGCAGATTAGTTTCTGTGCATTATTGCAGATCCTGGGACTGTGTTAGGTGCTATATTTCACTTTCCATTTCTCCAGTTTTGCACTGCATGCAGAGTGCCTTTTTTTGGGTTTTCGTTCCAGTTTCTGTCTTCATATTTGTAATTTGAGGTCTTTCTGTTCTTGATGAAGGTTACTTCTATGTATGTGACTAAGGTGAGGTATTTTACTAGCATGCAGGCATTTGTATCACCTATTTGTTGTGTTTTCTGACTAGGGCATGCATTGGTGGTAAATTGCTGTCTTTTCATAAAAAGGGCTATTGCGCCTGGTAGTGTTGCTGCTACTGAGATGACACCAGAAATATATTTTTTTGTGCGGTGAGTTGTGCGGGCAATGTCCTAGTTCTGCTCTGCACCCATTGCTGGGGGGGGGGTCCGGGTTCCTGTGGTTGCAGAGTATATGTTTACATTTAGCCCCATGACAATCATGTGTTCAGTGTGTTACACATGTGAGAACCATCTGTCAGGTGTGCCCCGACAGATAAAAGGTTGAGAACCACTGATCTAATCCTATAGGCTCATTCAGTGTTTCCCCGCCAACAGAATGTCCTCCCTGTTCCCTCCCCCCACACACAACCACAGAAAGTGCCTGACTTACCAAGGCTTTTCCCCTCAGTCTGTGTCTATGAAACTAGAAGCTTAATAAATTAGGTCCTTAAAGCACCTGATTCTCTGAGGGTTTCCCCACAAGCACAAGATGAGAGAAGGCCCTGACTGATTTACAGCTTTGCTATATCTTTAAAGGAGAGATTTATTTTTTTACTGTTTGTAGGCACTGTGGGCCAGATGTGCTACAGGGCTTGTCCCATTGTAGCTATGGGAAGCATGCTCAGAATATTTGGCCCTCTGAGAGGCCTGCTGAGTCAGGGATTTTCCCATTCTCTCCATGTGGCACAAATCCACATTGTATAGCAATGCTTCTCAACCCAGTCCTTGGGGCACAAGCTAGCCAATCAGGTTTTCAGGATATCACCAATGAGTGAGCATGAGATAGGTATGCGTGCAATGGAAGTAGCACATGCAAATCTATCTCATGCATAGTTATTGTGGATATCTTGAAAACCTGACTGGCTAGGCTAGATGTGCCCAGAGGACTGGATTAAGAAGCAACTGCTGCATAGAAACAAAATAGGATGTAAGAAAACTCAAAGGTTCACTCGGTCTTTCCATTCTCCCTCTCTAGCGCAGTGCAGCCTACCAGACTTGATTCCCAGGTTCACCCTCCCTCCCCCAGCACTAGGGATCCCCTGTGCTTATCCCATGGTTTCTTGAATATGGACACCATTTTAGCCTCCACTGCGAGGTTATCCCATGCATGTACCACCTTTCCATGAAGTTGTTTCTGAACCTCATGTTACACAGGCAGCTTGTTCTAAAACTGCATTTATTTTTTTTTTGGCCAGGTCTGTATTCTATAGGACCCTGCAGTAAGGCCTGTAGAAAGTGAATTGTGTTCAGATCGTTATAGGACTGTAGCGTGATGCATTTAGGCATGAAGTGAGATCTAGTTAAACAGAATTCCGTGTACCTTGTTTGCAAACATGTTTATCATATTCCATTATCATTAGGATTAAGTTGCAACATATTTGTACAAAACAAAGCACATGTGATACATGAAGCATATGGTCCTAAATTCAGCAGTGACGCGGAGGAGCTGCATAGTCACCGGCAGCACCTGCTTGCAATGAAGCTGGCTGGTAGCTGTCACTTATCTTACCCCCAAACCAAGGAGCATTTTAATCTCAGGAAATTAGTGAATCAATGTTATCTGGCTCTTCTTCTTAGCCAGGTTTCTATAGAAGACGACCACATTTTTTTATATTAAACGTTTTAGGAATGGGTCTGAAAGTCTCTTATTAAACAAATATACCGTTATTATTAGTTTTATCTTATTAAAATGAGGCTCTGTTTAGAACAGTGTCCTTTAACATTATGCCAATGAATAACTGATATAAAGGACCTCTGTGCATTCTTTAAAAAGATGCACTGTATTCCTGTTGTATAAATGTTTTTTTGGATATTACATTTAATTCCATTCCCACCATTCGATAAACAGCTAAGAATAGCATTTGCATCTGCCTTTTCTACCTCATGAAAATTTGTGTGTCCTTTCTATCTCATCTAATAAAAAAAATGAATTGTATATCCTGTGAAAAGCATATTTTCATAAAATTGCATTTTATATTGCCTATGAATAGATGTACCCATCCACAGTCCATGACACTATTCCTCTGATGGACAGTCAAAACTTTAGATATGGTTTATAAAATATGCATAAGTTGTGGAGTCAAATAGCAGTCTATCCCCCTTTCCCCAATCTCCACCACCTTCTTTTTCTGTATTTGTCCCATTATGTTCGATTCAGAGTCCTCACTCTGGAATCAGGCCCTCCATTAGATTACACAACAGCATATGCTTCCTAACAGCAACAACCGATTTTTAACTTGGTCTCTCTTTCTTAACCTTTCTAAACCCTCTCATCCTGTCAACAGTATCAATCCAACTTCCTCTTTATGTGTCTCTAAACCATTTGAACCTCCTTTCTGTTGATTTGTTTAATGTGGTGGTCATCAGCGCCCCCTCTCTAATGTTTTATGCTACTTATTGTGTTTTGTACATACTCTAATTATCTTTGAGAAGTCTGACAGGTTCCTTTCTTGTCTTCATCACCCAGTGTTCTGCACCACACATCAGCAGTAACTTTTAGCACTGCGTGCTTTATAGACGTATCCAGGAGTGGATCCATAGTGGGGGGGGGGGGGGGGAGTGAGTACTGCTGGATCTGCCTAATTTTTCTTATTGATACTTTCAGGGCCAGTTTTACAAAAATAGCCACCCATATGCAAATGGGGAGGCTGGCTTCCCCCCACTCCACCCCAGGAATCATCAGACGTGGGGAGGTAAAACCCCTGCCCAGTATTCTTGCCTCTCCCGGCGCGTTCCCTCACCTCAGAATCATCACTATCCCGTGTATCAGAGCCCACCCTGCAGCAGCCTCGCAGCAACCGGAAAGAAATTCAGTGCAGAACCTAGGAGTCATCACACACACTAAGGCCCTGTGGTGGCACTGCCCCCCCCCCCCCCCCACTCTCAAACATGGGCGTCCTGTTACCATGGAAACCCATGTGAGGGGCAGAGTGCCGCAGCTCCTGCTGTGGGTTGGGAGCCGCTAGACAGGACAGCAATGCAGCAGCAGTCTCAGATGGGGGCATGGCAGCAGCAGTGGCGCCATGGTGCCTATGAATGTTTGGTTTCAGAGGCAATTGCCTAGGTTGCTTATGCCTAAATCTGGACCTGCATGCTTTATTGTTCAAGATCATGCCACTAACCTCCCATTTGTGTCAGACTTTCTATCTTCTGTATTTATCTTTCATCAATCTCTCCAGCTACCTCTATGACACAGTCAAGAGGCATGTTCTAGGTATGACATGCCTGCCTTTCAAGCCCGACTATTGTATTCTGATTATTGTCTGTTTCATTGTATTCCGACTTATTTCTGCTAATCCAGAGGTCAGTCACTTTCTCTCTCCATAATCTTATTTTATATAAAATGTAGAGATGAGAGATTAAAGAAACAACACACTTTAGGACTGGATAGTTGAAAAGACTGCCTTTCTAACTGTATATATTATACCATTAAGGTTTGATTCCATTGACTCTTTAATGATATACTTTTTATATGATGGTTACTGAGCCTGCACACGTGGTCTAGCCAAAAAGCTTGAGTGTTATTAATCCAGTTCATGCTGGAGTGGATTGTTTAAGATGTCTTGGGTTAAGGGTGTAGAATGGCCAATTTTTCCATGGATAGCAACTGGACACCCCACCTATTTTGGAGGGGGGGGGGGAGAGAGAGCACTATGTTACCCTCTGAGAACCGGGGCAAGGGGAGGGCCTTTTGTCAATTGTTGATTTACAGTCCTTTCAGCACTTGGGCTCCAAGTTCCCTGCTCTATATATTTTATTTTATAAAATTACATTAATTATTTCAATGATACTTATAAAAACATCAAACATGGGGTTGTGCTCTCTATCACAACTAAAGCCCCTCTAATATATATACATGCACCCATCTCCTTACACCTCTCTACCAAACACAGAGCCTCCGTCCATACCCATTTACATTCCAAAACTTCCAGCCTCCTACTCATACAGACACATATATACCCATTCTTTTTTCATACACACATACCTGCACACATTCACCGTGTTTTCCCCTCTCTCTCTCACACACACAGACTCTTCTCTCTTACTATCTTCCAAATATCCCCTGTACAGAGGTATAGACAGGGCCGGTTTAAGGGTATGAAGCACCCTTGGTGAACCTTACAGTCTCGCGCCCCTCCCCTTCCTCTGGATAATTAAAAATTATCAGGCTAATTTAAAAATGAGCGCATATGCTCCCCGAACTGATCTATTCTGCTAATTTAAATTGTGCGCGCAGTGGCACGTGTATGTTTTAAAATACACCTCCTGTGTGTATGTATGTGCCTAATCTTAAGAGATCGCATTTCACTTATCTTTCCTGGGACTTTGCTGACTTTTACGCACATATGTAGGAGGAATTTAAAGCATGCATGTGCGAGGAACTACCCAGTTTTTCCATTGAGTCCACCAATTTGCCCAGTTAATATCATACTCTTCAAGACCCTTCTGATTTTTCATCCTGCACACCAACCAGTTGACCCAGACCCTCATTCTGTCCTAAAACATGAAATCTACAGACAGGCTCCTCATCTGGAACAGCAGTAGAGTTACACGGATAACAAGCCGACATGCGCCACGGTCTCCGAGCTTTAAACTACGGAGTTACGTGTGAAACTGTTTGCCCCGCCCTGGAACCACCATGCCCCGCCTATTTCCTGCTCTCCTATTTTTGATGTGTGCATGGGTATATATGCGCGTACGTCACAGCTTTTTTAAATCTGTGTTGCTTATGCATATGGGCATATGTGGGCATTTTTGCACAAGCAACGCTTTGAAAATCAACCTCTATGCATTTGTAATAATAGATTTTATATAAAAAAAAGGGCATTCTGAGGTACAGTATCACTTACAACAACATGCATATTATATTTATTTATCATATTTACAATCTCTACTTTTATATGCTCTCTCACACACACATGCTCTTATGTGTTCTCTCTCACACACATACTCTCTCTCATATACACACACATGATCTCTGCCTTTCAAGCTCTTTCACACACACACACGTGCTCTCTTGCATACTTGCTCACTCATACACATATATAGTCTCTTTCTCCCTCTCCCAGCAACAGCAGCCTCCTCCTTGGGCCTGTTCAGGATAAGGATAACTCTTTTCTCTCCTGTTCATGGGGTAGACATTGTTCCTCTTCAGCCACATGGGCCCAGCTGACACTGCTCCTATGCTTTCAGGCTCTATGTAACTGCTGACGCTATTTCTCTGTCTTTCTTTGGCCATGAGCACCTGGGGATGCTGGTGAGCACCAGCTCTCTGGAGAAGATCCAGTTGGTGCAACTTTTGTTTCTATTACAACTTCTGAAGTTACGGATTTTTTTTGTTGATTTCCTTGGATTTTCCGTACCCAGCCCCATCACGGTCTTACAGACTTTTGCAATGTATTCACGTTTAATTTGTAATGTTCCATACTTTCCTATGTCATATATGCTATGTCATATGAATAATCTATTTTTAGCTTGCAGATGTTGCAATTATTGAAATTGGAAAGTGATTAATACATTTTATACATAAATAAATGCCCTATGTCCTCCTTAATGACATCTTTTTCAATATAGCAACCTGAGCCTTTTAATTTTTTTTCAACCTTTGCCAGAGGACTGAGTGGCGTGTGTAAACATTTTAAACTCTTTTTCCTTCAAATGCTGCACTAGTTTAGAAAAAAATCTGGACGCATGAGCTGTCAATGTCTTATGATTTTCCATGGACCTTATTTTAGGATAAGTCATTACGAGTTTCTCTCTCCTCTCACCTCACTCAATCAATGTTCTTCTTGGCTGACTGTGCTATCTGGACTCCATGGACTATCCACAAAGCTGGCATTTCTACTAACCATAATTGCTGGACCTGTGGAATTCCTAAAGCGTCCTTATCTCATCTTATCTACTACTATCAGGCTACTAATCTTTTCTGGAATGATGGTCCCCCGAAACAAATGGAGGGTACCCACAAAAGCACAAAATTTCAGTTTCTATTCATTTATGTTTCCCTTTCAAGTCTATGACCTAAGGAAAACAGAGGAGATTAGATTGCCCTCCTTTTCTTCTAGGTAACTTAACAACCAACAATACGAGTGAAGTCATAGTCTGACTGGAGTCAAGGCAGGAAGTAGCCTATAGCTGACCCCAGTATAAAGTAACAGTGAGTTCCTCCTACTGAAATGTTTGAGCATTTTCAGACTCCATTTTAAGATTCACTTCTCTGGGGAATTTCAGAGGGGAAGGTTGCATTTTTTGGAGCTCTTTGTGAGTGAAAGAAAAAGTTTAAAAAGAGAAAATAAAAAGAAAGAAGGAGTTGAGCAAAGAAAGGGCTTGTTTTTATCTTCACTGCTGCAGTGCTTACTGTGTCAAAAGAGACACAGGCACTGGAATTCTGTCTGTCTGTTCACTAGAGTAGGGTAATGGAGAAAAGCAGTAATTGCCAGTGAACAGGGGGAATTTTAGTGTTTCTGTCTCCCTCCAGTGCACTGCAGTCTATTCTTGAGACCAGCCAGAGTCCTGAGCCTTGCCTCGGCATGCAATTCTCACTTCTGATAATGTCTACCCATAAGCTTCATTAGAACTGATTAAAAAAAAAAAAAACACCTTAATTTTGAAGCCCAAAACATGCTGCATTGCTTCCCCCATTGACTTTAATGGGTCACATGCACTGTGCAGGTCACATGCACTGTATGTGTATTTGAGACATTTTTGCACACACTGTTACCGGGTGTTCTACATTATACTGTTTCACGACACTTAAGGATAGCCAGCTAACAGACAGTGTGTGCCAGTGCCAAGCTGCTTGGCAGTGCTTGCTAAGCACTCAGTCTGATGACGGGTTTGTGTGTGTGAAAGACAGTCATTATTAGAGTGGTACTGGTGAATACACAACAGTACATTAATAAATTATATTGTGACATCAAAACCCCCAGGAGATGGAATTTTGAATTACATCATGCCACTGTAAGGAAAGGGGAGAGGAGGGAATGGCATCAGGTAGAGGAATAAATGTTCCTGCTTTGCTGCTATTCCATTGATCCTACACCTTGGGCGACTTTCATGCCACTCTTTGTGTTGCTTTGATGCTCTATCAGTGCCTTTGGGTTTTTTTTTCTGCCAGCTTTGCATTTTCCTTTTGTTACCTTGGCCTGTTCATGCCATTCTTGGTGCTGCTTTGCACCTCTTTTAGTGCATTGGGTCCTCTTGCCACTGTTGATGGCAATTTTTGCCCCTCATTTGGAGCCTTGGCGTGTTCATGCTGCTATGGGTGGCTGCTTTACACCTTTAATGGTGCTTGGGGGTCTTCATGATACTCAGTGCCGCGTGGCTTTTCCTGCCATCCTTGCTGCTTTGTTCCCTCTTCATGATACTCTTGGCACTGCTTTGCCCCTCTCGTGCTGTCTTGGT